>NW_027468609.1:28797363-29397363 GCF_046254945.1 Alosa pseudoharengus
ACCCATCAGATGCCAGAGCTGTGTTCACCTGAGCTGTCCTCTGACACACAACACATATGGGATCATGGGAGTCTGATTTGGGGATTTGGGGGATTTTGGGGTGCTGGGAAAAGCCTGTAGTAGAAAAGCCCCTAGGGCTCTCCTGATAGGCTCAAATCGAAAGAAGATCCAGTCCCTCACATTAAGTAGATCAACGAACCCACCCACTCCACCTCCACCCACCATTTAAAATACAGTTACTGTAAAATACACCCCCCCCCCCCCCCATCTGAGTTCACTCGCCGTATTTTCATTCTCAAACATAACAGCTTTTTGTTAGTGCGGAGGCAGCTATCCCCGATCTCCGCTCTTTGTAAAGGGCTCATTTGTCCTTGCAGTGTTGTGGCAGAACAGTGTTGCGGTGGGTCAATAGTGCCCCCATACCACACCACACCACACCATACCACACCACGCCACGCCACACCACACCATGCCACACCACGCCACGCCACACCATGCCACACCACACCACACCACACCACACCACACCATGCCACACCATGCCACACCATGCCACACCACGCCACACCACACCACACCATGCCACACCACGCCACACCACACCACACCACGCCACACCACGCCACACCATGCCACACCACGCCACACCACACCACACCATGCCACACCACGCCACACCACGCCACACCACACCATGCCACGCCACACCACACCATGCCACGCCACGCCACACCACACCACGCCACGCCACACCACACCACGCCACGCCACGCCACGCCACGCCACGCCACGCCACGCCACGCCACGCCATGCCACACCACACCACGCTACACCACACCATGCCACATCACAACATGCCACACCACACCACGGCACACCATGCCACTCCATGCCACACCACACCACGCCACAACATGCCACACCACACCACGCCACGCCACGCCACAACATGCCACACCACACCACGCCACACCACGCAATACCACACCACGCCACGCCACACCACGCCACACTATACATGAAAGGAAAAAACATAGAGCGGTGCCAGGCCAGCGCTGCTGCTTGGAGGGAAAGTGTAAAAGCAGCAGATGCATTATTGAAGGCTTTTTTATCTCCTGGCCAGGGCATTTGCATTCTCTCTTCACCCCCACCCACCCTCTACCGTCTTTCCTTTTTTTTTTCTCTCTCTCTCTCCCTCCACCTCTCTTCTCAGTTCTACCTCTCTCGTAGTCGCACTCTTCTTCCAGTTTTTCTCCTTCGTTTCTTCTCACCTCTTTCACTCCACCCCCCCTCCTGACTTCTCTCTCACTTCCTGATTTCTCTCTCGTCTCTCTGAGTGTCTACTCCTCTCTCCTTTCACTCACTTCATCCCTTCCTACCTTCCTCTTGTTGTCTTTTCTCCTCCTCCTCCTCCTCTCTGTCTTTCTCTTTTCCTCCTCTACCCCCCTTCATCAAGTCTCCTCTTACTCCTCTCTCTCTCTCTCTCTGCTCTTCTCTCTCTCTCTTTCTCTCTCTCTCTCTCTCTCTCTTCTCAGCATTCTTCTCTCTCTCCTCACGTCCTCCCTTTCTCTTTCACATTTGACTTCAGCATCTCCCTCTGTCTCTTCTCTCTCTCCCTCAATCTCTCCTACCTCCCCCCATCACCAACCACCCCCACCAGCACTCCCTCGCTCTCCCTCGCTCCCTCTCTCCTCCCAGGATGCACTGAGGCATGTCATATCGCTCAGGCTCACCGCCGAGTCGCCTGGGACGGCCCGTTCCGGCCCCCCGAATCTGAGTCAACAGCGTGCACGGCTACACCTGAAGCCCACGGGCCGCCGCCACCGCCGCCGCGCCGGCCCACGAGCTGACCCGCTATTACTTATTTATCTCACGGGCACATGACCACAGTGACCACTCTCCTGCAGCCCATGCCTCTGAGCTGGACTCTCTCTCTTTCTCTCTCTCTCTCTCTCTCTCTGTCTCTCCCCTACCTCTGCCTTTCCTCTAACAACTGTTTTTGTTCTCCCCCCAGCTCTGTGTCAGGCTGTCGATATTCTGGCAGCAGACACGGCGCGAGGATTGCCGATGTGATGCGGTTATTTTTGGTCCATGGCACGCACCGCCAGAACCTATCTGAACTTGCCATACGCCATGCCGATATTTATAAAAATAGGAACTGTTTCATTTGGGGCTCTGGCGTGTTTTTTTCCCCTCCAACTCTCTCTCTCTCTCTTTCTCTCTCTCTCTCTCTGTCTGCCCCCCTTTCTCTCTCTTTATTTCTTCCTCACTTCATCAAGCTGAGGCAGGGACGCTGGTGTGTGTGTTCCAAAGACTCCATTTCAGACTCCATTTTAGTCAGTTAGTCAGTCACAGTAACTCCATGTCCTCCCCGTGTCATGTTAACAAAGAGGCATTCACAGTAGAGTGATAAGACTCCTGGCACATATGAGGTCACAAAAATGGTCTCTATATGTGTTGAACTACACTGCCTTTCCTTAAAAAATGACCGGTCTGGCTAACAGGTTGTGTTACACACCTTTAAGATTTTATGGTCATTTACCATGGGTATTTTTGGCCATTCCTGACTAAGGAATTAGCAAAGGCTATGTGCCCTCGTATGCCTCCTCCTTTGCAGAGCAGCTTTGTGGTGGCTTGTACCAGTCACCTTCCTGTTCCTTTGTCTGCATACGTGTTGAAGTGTTGTATTCACATGCTGTTAGTGTGTTGGTCTATCAGTCACCTTGCACTCTTGTGAGATTCCAAATAGATGGCTTGTTCACAGCACCAGTACTATTGTGAGAGGACAGACTGAACAAAATGGATTCAATTGTGCATGAACTGAAAGGAGACACTTTGTAATGACAAATACAAGGACATGGCCAACACCTGTTTTTTCTGATGTGTGTTGGCTAGTGCCAATGTATGTTTGCCTTTTCACTGAATGTAGACCTTAATGTGTGACACACACACACATACACACACATACATGCATCACGCTTGTAACTGGAGAGCCATTGTAAGTCTGCTGAAAGAGAGCAGGAAATGGTTTGTTCAACAGTGCCCCCTAGAGTTGAAATGGAGAACACTGCCAGAATGATTCATTGTGCATTGTAGTGACTGCAATCAAAATGTGTGCTGCATACAGAGCCCTGATTTTCCTGCTGTCTTTGCCACCAGAGCAGGAATATATTGGGACATGCTCTTGCATGTTGTGTTGTGGCTTTCATTGTTACTGACAAGATCTTCAGGTTAGACTGTAATATGTGTTGCTGACTAATCAAGATGTTTAATACACATATGTCTTGATCACATTCTATTTTTGATTTCTTGTTGATATCTTAAGTCAATCTCGAGTCTTTGAGTCCATTTTAAATCATGTTCTTTAAATTTTTAATTTTACACCGAGTTGGTTGGGCTTCCTTCATTATGGTGGTCATCAAGACGGAAGCCAGCCTGCAGTTACGGGGCCCGCTCAGAGCCCATGGAAGCTTTGTGTAGGGCATCGAGAGTTGTGGGAGTGGCTGGACCTTTAATATTTCATCAGAATGACTTCAGTGTAATCTGATAACTCCATTTGTGCGGAGGGAATTGTGAGAGGCGGTCGAGTCCAGTGTCTCAGGAAAGCCGTGCCTTGATGAGGCTCATCGTCATTAGTGGATAGATGCTGAAGCTAAGCGTCCACTCCAGCCTCTCCCCCCACTCCCAGAGATGCTGCCTTTCCGCTGGTTTAATGGATCCTCCAGAGGCGGCCGGGGGTCAGGCAAGTGCCCACACCCAGAACTCAAGATCCTAGTCCAGGCTTCCTCTCTCTCTCTCTCTCTCTCTCTCTCTCTCTCTCTCTCTCTCTCTCTCTCTATCTCTCTCACTGCCTCTGCTCTCTCCTGGCTTTAAGTAACTAGTGGACGACAGATGACTAGAAGTCAGAGGCTGGATGTGGTTCATCTGGTTTCCAACCCATCAAGACCAACCCATGCTCTGCATATTTGAGTTTTCTGTATTAGACATTTGGCATAGACTTCATTAGTATTACATGTGTACCACTGTGCTGAATGACCACACTGACTACAAATGGGAGTCTGGAGTATGAATGTGTGAATGTGTAATATAAAGTACACGTGCGACATATTGATTTGCTACTTGGACAGAATGCAATGCAAAGAATGAACTAGCAAGAGGAAAGGAGACATAGGAAAATGAGGAAGAGTAGTGGTGGCTTAAGAGACCCCACACACACATGCACACACACACACACACACACACACACACACGCACACACACACACACACACGCACACACACACGCACACACACACACACACACACACACACACACACACACACACACACACACACACACACAGACATACGCACACACACACATGCACACACGCACACACACATGCACACACACACACACACACACACACACACACACACACACACACACACACACACACACACACACACACACACACACACACACACACACACACACACACACACACACGGCGCCTTTTAGCCTGAGCTCTTTACGGTGATGAATGAGTGTGCTCAGTGCATTATTTTTAGACGGCTTCGGCCCATGAATAATGCAGAGGGTTTCCATGTGGAAAGGAACGCGCGCTCTGTTTGGGTCTCAGCTTCTGGATCTTTCTCTTCTTCTCCCCCCCACCCTGCCCCGACGCACTGCTCCTGTGAGGCAGAGAGAGGAGGGGAGGAGGGAGGGAGGGAATCCTCCCTCTGTATACATACGGAACATTTGCCTTGGACCCAGTGCTGTAAGGAGACCTCCTCGCTCCTAGGCTACTACGCTCACCTCGGCGAGGTCCACTGGCCAGTGTTCATCAATTATTGAGGCTGACAAATTCGGCCCTGTCACCTCGGTCCATAATTAATCAGTGGCCACTCTCCGCCTAAATGCCCGGAGGCGCCTCAATCTCAGGTGACCCTGAGAACGTCGCCACAGTGTGAGAACGCTGAGGGGGTGGGGTGAAGGGGGGGGGGGGGGGGTTGTACCAGTGTGTGTGTGTGTGTGTGTGTGTGTGTGTGTGTGTACGTGTGTGAGATGACCACTGCTGGAAATTCCTGCCTGGATTCCCATGATTGAAATGACCTTTTAAGGGCTGCTTTTAAATGGCAGTCTGATCATTATACAAAGAACAAGATGGTTTATGCTGTCGAAGTGCTACAGTATTGCACGTAGGTAAACAAAGAGAGACAAGAGAGCGGGAAGAAGACAGCCAGAACAGACGTGGGCAGACACAACGAGATGAACAACGAGAAAGTAAAAGGGAGACTGCGAGAGACTAAGAATAAAATGACGATTCATCTTCAGAGCCTTTTTCCCTTTTTACCGGAATGTTGCCTTTATTTATTCAGCCATGAATGTGGACTATGGGCCAGTTTTGACCATAACAATAACGGCCTCTTTCTACAGTGCAAATGTCAATTGACCTATGTGTGCCCTGTGTATGCAGCCAGTAGGGAAAACAATCTTGAATCAGTTTACACACAGTCAGATATACCGGTAGCCGTCATGAAAAACAACATGGCTACCCACGCCAGGCCGGCGTACGTGTTTTAAAAGGATTCAGATGAGCTCAGATACCTCTTGAAAGGGATTGAGGAAGCTAATTCAGCCCTGACAGAAGTGCCAGCAACAGTCCCCCCAGCCTTGATCCCTTGAGCAGGTAGAGATATGGCTGCATGAATATCAGAACATTACTGAGGTCAGGACTGTTTGCCAAAGGAGAACAGTTTGGGTGCTTAAGCCGTCTCCGGTCAGCTAGTCAGACTTGCTTTGTCGGAGCCACACACTTAACATCCTTATCCTCTCGTAGTCGTATTTGTCACCTAAGGTCTCCTTTGCAATGTAACGCTATTCCTCACTTTGCATAAAAGTGTCTGCTAAATGAATTAATGAATGAGTTGCATGGGCTTTTGACAAGAGATGCAGGTGACCAATCTGTTCTGTATGACTTTGTCCACGAGGGCAGTGGAGCCTGTAGCGCTCTGGTACACTGTGCAGGCTGTTCCAGCGCTTGTTCACTGTGGAAGTGCTGCATGTAAACCAGGCTGAGAGGAGCTTTGCTTTGCCTGCCTCTTTTATTAATCTTCAAGAGGCCCCTTTTAGCTCCTTTTTATTTTTCCGATCTGAGGTGCTTGATGGCTCCTTTGAGCACGTGCGGAGATCAATGAGCAGCTCTCTTCCCTAAAGATCCACCCGACACAAAGATTTCCCTCAGTCTTTCTCTCTCTCTCTGAATGCTTTCTGTCGTTTTGTCTCTGCAGCCCTTCATGTCACCACGCTACCCAGGTGGTCCCAGGCCTCCACTCAGAATACCCAATCAGGTACTGCACCTTCCCTGACTCCCACACATTTCTACTCTCTCCAGGCAATCTAACTGTTGTTCTAAGTGCTGTTTTGTAGTTTGATGTGTCATAGCATATGTATGCTAGATGTTTGACACACTCGGTTCTCCGTACTGCTGTTTATTTGCTCAGGCACTAGGAGGAGTCCCTGGTAACCAGGCCTTACTACCCAGCGGGATGGATCCCACACGACAGCAAGGTCTGTCTTTTGGCAGGATCGTCTTAATCGTCTTAAACTCCATAACATTTGAGTGTTGTTCTGAGTCATGTGTTTTACCCCCTTCTTTTTGTGTGTTTTTATTAGGCCATCCAAACATGGGTGGAATGCAGAGAATGACACCGCCCAGAGGAATGGTGCCTCTCGGGCCACAGGTAGAACACTGACCTCAATCAGCGGTCATCTGAGTTACAGACAAAAAGGTCTTTTGTAATGGGAGTTCTTATGTTGGATAGACACCATGTTAGCACATGTGGGATCACATGTGAGTCAACAAATGAATGCATGTTTTTATGTCATCGGGGGGTATTCCAAGTATGTGGTTTAGTGACAAACCTGGGTAAGTTAACTCAAAGTAAGTGGTAAACCTCCTACAACTAGAGCCCTATGGCATTGTTTTGTTACGATAGGTGGTTTACCACTTACTATGAGTTAACTTACTCAGATTTGTCACTAAACCACATACTTAAAATACCCCCCAGGTCTCTTGATAACCTCGTAAAAGTATGTAGAAGCGACTTAAAGAGGTGGTGGTGTAAGGTTTCTAGCTAGTGACCACATCTGTTTCTCTGCAGGGTTATGGTGGAGGGATGAGGCCTCCACTGAATGCCTTAGGTGGTCCAGGGATGCCAGGGATGAATATGTAAGAATTCAGCAGCTCCTCACTCCTCTGTCAGCATGTCTACATCTCCTTAGAAAGTCAACAGAATGAAGACTCATGTTATGTAATAATAAGAATATTACTTAGTTTATAATAGGAAGTAAAATGAATACGTTTGTCTCCATCTGTGTTTGTAAAGGGGACCTGGAGGAAGACCGTGGCCAAACCCACCCAACTCTAACTCGGTGAGTCCGCATAACATACACCAAAACTCTGTGACAGATTGTTGTCTTTTACGTATTTATTTCAGTCTCAAGGAATGCAGTCTTTACCATTCTATTCTAGTGCTCGCTACAAGACAAAGCAAAAACAAAACTCCTTATCCACATCTTTTTGCTGACATTTTTTTTCTTCTCCGGGTTGTTTCTCTTCTCCCCTCTCTTTCTTTTTTCCCTCTCTCTCTCTCTCTCTCTCTCTCTCTCTCTCTCTCTCTCTCCCACTGCATTGCTGGCATTTAGATCCCCTACTCCTCGGCATCTCCGGGGAGCTATGTGGTAGGTAACACATCCATCTTTATTCAGACACACACGAAGAGAGAAAGTGCTGAGAAGGCCGCGAGCTCCGGGCCCCTCGGCTGCTGGCACCAACCCCCCTGCCCTGCTCACCTTGGTCCCCCCCACGCCGTAATTGCTTTCTGTCCAGTGCTTCTCGTGAGCCACATCATTTCCCACAGCGTTTTTGGAATGCATGAACTACTTAATTTTACGGTCGGAATTTGCCGCATTGTTTACTGTTTACTAATGTGTTTGCATATACTAATATATACTTGCATATACTAAACACACTACACACTGTGTGTGTATTCACTGATCAAACAAGCCTGACCAGATAGCTGATAGTGGTTGTCTGTTGTGTTTTGTAGTGTGTTGTCCCTAATGTCATACACACATCCCAAATTGTGCTGATACACGACATCGTTATGTACTAGTTCAGCTGTTACTGTAACGCTGCTCGTGGATGTCCGCGTGCCTGTTAACGGCTTCTCTTCTCGACATTCTGTTAGGGCCACGGTGTGCTGCGTCGCCCCGTGGTGTTTACGGAAAGCAGCTCCGCCACGACAGGGGCTCGGGAAGCCTGGGCCGAGTCAGCAGAGAGAGAGAGGGAAGAGAGAGGGAGAGAGAGAAAGAGAGGGAGAGAGAGAAAGAGAGGGAGAGTGAGTGGGAGAGGGAGACCTAATTAAATTTGGTAAGGCATAGGAGGGGTGGGTGGAGGACGGGGGGGGGTCGGTTGTTGTTCTGTGTGGAGGAGGAAGATATGCAGAGTGCTGACCACAGCGACAGACCCGAGCACCGAGGATCACTGCACACAAACCGTTATGGTGCTCCTCGTAAAAGCCAGTGATGGAAGGGAATCATAAGGTAGTGGGGCAGTAGCACAGCAAACCTCCCTGGCAGTGTCCAATGAGGACATGGATTATATGATCCATGCAGTGAACAGTTTTGTTTTTGAATGGTCTATGTGTGATAACTCTAAGAAAGAGATTAATTATGTTCTAAGAGATTATTTATGTTTTATAAGTTCATCATTAGGCAGTTATAGTTGTTCATCCCAGGTTAATTTCAATGGAAAAATGGAAATTTCTATCAGTTTTCCAAATAATGAGTGTAGTGAAAGTATGATTCTATTTTACAAGGGCCACATATCTCTCATCTTAGTACCACATTTGAGTGAATACTGGTTATTATGTGAAGCCTTCAGTTGATGTCATGACTACCACCCAATATGTGTTCCATAATCAGAGTGTTTTGTTGCCTGATGCACCTGATGCCTACAGTTGTCTGATATCCCCACCATGCTGGTCCAAGTGAAGCAGGAGACTGTTTATTTGGGACCCTGCAGAGAGACGTTTAAAAACAGCTATGCCCACATCTGTCGTCGTCAGGCTTTTCTTATTTGTTTGTTTGTTTACTTGTTTGTCTTTGTCAGGGTCCCCCGGGAGGCGGCGGCCCCCCAGGAACGCCCATCATGCCAAGCCCAGCAGGTAGAGCTTTATAGTCCTCCGTGCTCCTTATGGGCCAATTATAAAATATGAAAAGTCGCTGGTTAAGGATTAAATACACCTTATCACCATATTTCATCTTGTAATTGTAACTTAACATTAGACCCCTGTCTGGCTCTTTGAACAAGCAGTACACTTATTTTCCAGACTCCACCAACTCCGGCGAGAACATGTACACCATGATAAATGCAGTCCCACCAGGAGCGAGCCGGCAAAACGTAAGCATCGCGCGGCGGGGTTATTTTCATGATGAATCGCACGGAGGAAAGAGGCCATAAATTACAAAACAAATAAATTAAGAGCAGCAGATAGCTCGGCGGGTATACATTACTCTAGCCCTCCACCCTAGGCCCTCATCTCTCCTTTAAATCTCGCTAATGCAGCTCTTGGCAAAGGCGGAGGGGCCGGTGCCCGCGGCCGGATTAATCCTTGAGTGCTGGGCCCGGGCTCACTGTCCTGACCCCGTACGTCGTGATTTAGCACCCGCCCCTGACTCACAGTGGGCGCTCTGTTCTGGGACTGTGATCTCGCTGACCCCTTCAGGACTCCTGTTGTCCACACGGCGTCTTTCCATTCCCTTCCCTTTTCTCTCTCTCTCTCTCTCTCTCCCTCTCTCCTTCTCTCGGTCAGTTCCTGTTCATGCCAAGGCAGCTGGTGGCTGATTGAAGAGGTCTGTGGGTGAGAACGCAAAGTCACAGTCCTTGGGTCTGGAGCAATGTACAAGCTGCCATTCATTTAGCAGGGACATTAGCTCTAACTGTTATTCACTCTGTCCCTAAGCAGGTCATTCATCTTGATTTGTCATGCTGGTGTTACCTGAGGTGACTGAAAAATGTCAAACATATGTCAGTATGTATTATAATATTGACAAATACAACTATATAGATGAAAACAATTGCTGATGCTTGTGTCAAAATAGGTGCTATATATACATGTAGGCAGGAGACTACAGTATATAGTAGCTTAAGCCACATTTAGACAGAAAGAGGCTAGCAGCAATTTTGCGATGATAGAACTTTGAATTCAGTGACGTGTAGTGATGACAAGCAAAATAACAATTGGCAACACAAAACAAATTTTTTGGCAACAAGCAAGGAGTAACATGGCCACATGTCTGAATGGGGCTATGGGGTTCATCATAGCCTCTTTTGTGCTGGTCTGGTGCTGTGTGTGCTTGAGTGTGCATTCGATGCGAAGTTTGCGAACCTGCCTTTGTGTTCATCCACACATCTGCATGTCTGTTTGTCCCCTCAGTTCCCCATGGGCCCAGGGGGAGACGGCCCGATGGGCGGGATGGCCGGTATGGAGCCCCACCACATGAACGGATCACTAGGTGAGACCGCCAGGCACTGGCCTCCCTGATGGCACTCCACTGGTCCTCCGCCCATCCTCAGAGTCCTCCAGAGATCTGGAGCAGGTTGCACCAACAGGACTTAGGACCAGTCTTAAGCTAAGACTGGCATAACTCAACGTTGGTGCAACAGGCGTTAGATATGGGCCTAAGACCAGTCTTAACAAAGACTAACTTAGCACTTATAACAGGCGTAGCAAAGACTAGTTGGTGCAACCCGCTCCTGACCCCTAACCCCTTACCCACTCTGTGTTTGAAATGTCTATGAGACATTGGCCCTGTGGCTGTAGTCATTCTTTTGAAAAATGGTTAGAGATCATACTGTAAACAACCTGTAGGGTCACTGTTTACTATTTCTGTGTTGATTACATCAACATTCATGCACCCTCTAGTGGGGGTAATTGAGGAAGTAAATAGTCATTATATCTCACAAAATGTCATCATTACACGCTATATAGGGTACAAAATGGCACATATATGGTGAAGAAGTCTTTGATGATGATTCTCTGTATTCAAGTTCAAAAGGGAATTATGAACTGGTCAGTTTGAGGATATAAAACCAGACTCTAAACACGGCTCAAAGTGGCTAGGACACTGAAGATCAATATCACCATCGCACTGACATTTCACTCTGTTATACTGTATATAGTATATATACTTTTTTGATCCCGTGAGGGAAATTTGGTCTCTGCATTTAACCCAATCGGTTAATTAGTAAAACACAAACAGCACACAGTGAACACACAGTGAGGTGAAGCACACACTAATCCCGGCGCAGTGAGCTGCCTGCTACAATGGCGGCGCTCGGGGAGCAGTGAGGGGTTAGGTGCCTTACTCAAGGGCACTTCAGCCGCGGCCCACTGGTCTGGGCTCGAACCGGCAACCCTCCGGTTACAAGTCCAGAGTGCTAACCAGTGGGCCCAACTGATGTTATTAGTTACAAATGTATTGGACTGTTTCAAGCTGTGGCTAGGCAGACTAACTTCAAGGAAATGCCTCTCTTGTCCACCATCCAGGTTCAGCTGATATGGACAGCATCCCCAAGGTTAGTTTTTTCATGGTTCACCTGTTATTTCAAAGCATTACATTTGTGCAACTGCAAAAACTATGTCCCATCTATGTAAACTCCCCTAAAATGTCATTCACACAATGCAAATGAGCCATGTGTGTATCTAAAGACATGATTGTGACCACTGTGCATGTTCTGCCTTGACCAGAATTCCCCCGGCAACCTCAGCATGAGTAACCAGCCCGGCACCCCACGAGATGATGGAGAGATGGGAGGCAGCTTCCTCAACCCCTTTCAGAACGAGAGCGTACGTGCCCTCCTACTCCTGCAGTTCAGTGTGGTGATGATAGTGTTCTACAACAACACCTTCTAAACTGTGATCCCATTATGTAGCATACTGAATATGTTAGTGCATGGGTTGTCCCACAGTGTCATTGCCATCCTTACTGTGGTTGTGTTTAGATTTTTTTGACTAATGAACAGGAGGAGATGTTTTTGCTGATATGTAATATTAATACCACATTCAGACCAATTAAGACATCTTTTAAAGTAATACATGACATTTGTGTTTTGATGTTAAGGTTTTGTTTATTGTTTGTGTGTAATTTGTGCATTTGTTTTTTCTGCCATTATAGTACTCTCCAAATATGACCATGAGCGTGTGAGCATCGTTTTTTGAGATCCTGAGGAGTCGGCAAGGAGACAAGGGAATTAACTAGTGCAGACGCGCTGTAGCCAGCCTTCTTTTACACTCGGAAGGAAATGGGTCCAAGCCTGTCCTCCCCATCCTCCCCTCCCTTCCCTACATCGCTCTCTTTTGTAACGTTGTTTCACTTCTTCAGCTACAGAGGACTGAGAGCTGAACTCTAACCAATCACACAGAGGGAAGACTACAACAAGTTAACATTGTTAATATTTGTATCTTTTGTGTATATATGTGGGTGTACAATCAGAAGCTACATGTGCATGTGTATACAAATGGAAGTATATTACTTGATCCGTGTATTGACGGACAAGCAGACAAACGAAAACTGTATATATTGAGTTTGAACTTCAGTGGTATGTCTTTTTTTTCTTATCATTTTCAACTAAATCCAATCATAACATTTCTTATTACTCAATGATGTCTCTCCCTGATGTTTTTGTATATATAAAAAAATGTGTGAAGTACAAAGGAAGGGCACAAAAATAATTGTCTGGGTCCCAAAACAACTAATAGTACACATGATCATCAGAGTAAGGGCTGATTCCTGTCTAATAAACAAGCTAAAACAGCACTGCATTGATATAACCTAAGTGACACTGTCATGTCGATAATCATAGAGATGGTATTGGTCATATAATAATTATTGATAAAAACAGATCATGAAACAAATAGTTTTTGTTTTCATACTAAACGCTTCATCAGCCATCCCCCTGTTGTTGTGGCAAAGGATTGTGCTGAGTCATGGTTCACTCTACGGAGTTCTAGTGATGATGCCCTTGCTTGTCTGGTCTGTTCCTGTTACCTAACCAGAAAGATGATTCAGCAGCATGTAGACAGATAACTGTAGCACTATGTATGTCTGCCACAAAATTAGTCAGGCCTCTTGCCAGAATATTGTGAAACATTTCAAATAATTTCATACAAGGGCAAACATGGCTGAAGGGTTTACAGGCGAGAGTAACAGGTGACACATAAGAGAATGTTTGGAGATGGTGATGAGCTTGTTTTTCATGGGCCCACATGAAACGATAAAATGCTCCTCTCTACATCTCTTTCTCTTTTTTCCTAATTTATAGTTGTGTTACCCGGAAATACTGTGATTTCCTTTCAATGCGATTTTTTTTATCTGGGTCTTGTTTAAGTTGAACCATAATAATGATCATGATTACCATTGTTGCTATTATTATGATATATTTACTAAACCTTTTTACACAGCAAAGTGTAATTTTATAGCCTGGGAATTCAACTTATCTGTGTTTCTGTGAATTATTTAAAGATTATACTGTACAAATGATGCAATGTTTTTAGTGTTATTTGTAATAACATCTGCCTTTGGTCATGTTACTTCTATTGCCACACAACTAGTGTGTAACGTGTGTCATTTTGTTTTTTGTTTATTTTTCTCCCCAAAATGTTGCCTGACAATTTTGAAAATTCTTCGTAGATGTAATTCATGTTTCCTTTTTCATTTGAATAATTGAATTGTTTAATGGTTCAGCTTAATTTGTGAAGTGTTTATTTTCTACCTTGTGTTGACTTTTGTAAATACACTGGGAAGTTTTGAATACACTGTACTGATATAAAGCTTCTCATCCCTGTTTAACAGAGTCAATTGTCACTGTGTCTCTGTGTGTACAGATTTCTGAGTAAGTGTAATTTGAGTAGTACTATTTCTTCCGTTCAGTATTCTTAAAACTACATAAAAAGCACAATTATGTATTACATCAATGGTCTACTTGGGTTCCTGATGCACTTACATAACCAGTTGATGGAGGTGCACCATTAAGACAGCAAAGTATTATAATTCACCTGTCTATTTGAATCTATACAGGTAGTTCCATGCACTGATTGGCTAGAGCTTGTGTAGTAGTATCAAGTGCACACTCCTAGGACACCACAGAGGATCACCAACTATATTCAGGATATTTGTTTTCAAATCACTGTCCGGTTGGTACATTCAACTAAAACAAACAATATATATGTCTTAACCTTTAAATACTGTTCGTTGCTACCCCCCTTAATTTACTGTTTGCGGTCAAATTTGACCGGACAGTTTTAACTGCTCTTATTTTAACATAAATTAAAAATGTACACTTTAACAATAGTAATAATAATATTTTTTATAATTTTTTACATTTGTATATAATTTTAAGATTTGTTGCCTCAATGAATGTTGGTGGTAGTCAGGGCACATACTCAACCATAGTGCTGGCATTCTTTAAAACTTCATGAAATACACTCATGCACACATACAGGTACCCCTTGTATATCCTTCCATCCACTGTTCATCACAGACACAGGGTGCCTCACTAATGCATCACCTTTCAATGGGGGCTCTCATACAGGGGTCAACCTGACCTAAGGGTCCCTCATACAGCTCTTACTTTGAGCACACTTCCTTTAGCATCACAGCAAGCCCTTTCACTTCTGGCATTATGTAGCAACAGGAGAAAGCAGTCACCCCACCTGCCCTCAAACTCCAGTACAAAACCTGCACTCTGCATTTTATTTGTAGAGCGCTTTATCATGTACTCAAGGCACTGGACATTGTAGGGTAAAAAAGGGAGGCAGGCAGGATTAAAAGTAAGAAGAAAGAAGAATGAAATAATAAATTAGGAGGCACACATAAAGTGTACAGGCAGTTGCAAGTGGGGAAAGAAACAGACATATGCCATAATTAAAAAGTAAAGTACCCTATTACATATGTATAACTCTGTTTCTAACAAATGCAGACGATACATTTGCCAGTTTACTTACAAGTGCATGTATGGAGATAGGGTCTTTCATCTCCTTGATGAAAATTATACTCTTTCCCATTTATTTCCTATGACAGTCATTTCTGACCGTAAACAAAAAAAGTGTGACCAAGTTGAATAAATCACTCAAAATTCAAAGAAATTAGTCACAATGAATTTTATGTGTTCAAATGCCTTTTGTGAAGGATATCATAAGGTCTTGAGGCGATCTGATAAAAAATGCCATATTTATGGTACAGGGAATGTGTAAATCGGTCATTTTTGACCGGGACAGTGTTAAAAGGTTAAGAAACCATGAAAGCATCCTTGTATCTCTGAAGTTATCCGAATACAAACTTTGAATAGCATCACCAATAGGCTCAGCCAGCCCCTGTTTGCATGGTATGGCCCACTGCGTCACCACTCAGCCAAACACTGTTTATTTACAGTGGAATTTCATTCTGCTTGTTTTATTGATTTAAGCCACTGATCTACTTTCCAGTGTTGCGGGGATTATCTCCTGCCAGAGGTTGTCATTCTCCACTTTGTTTGACTTCACTGTGCGGTGCACCACACTGTCAATATCACTGGAATGTCTTTAACTGAGTGAGCCTCCCTTGGCTGGTACCATGCAGGTCATTTTTTTTGCTTGTATGTACTACATCTCTGTGTTTTACAGCCAGGGCTAGCACACTCTGATAGGGACTTTGACAGGGGCTCGCATCAATATAAGTAGATGGAAACAACTGATATGTGACTAGGAGGTTGGGTTTCCCATGCTGGTGCTTGCAGAGCTGTTACGTCTTTTATACATTCCTCAGCGGCGCTTTAGCACACTGGCTTGGCTCCTTGTCTCCAGCAGTGCGGGTCACGTCACATGGCTGACGCTGTTGTCCAAGTTGGCCAGAGGTGAGGTTACTGCCGCACGGCAGGTTTGGAACCAAAGGCAAGAGCCCAAACAGTGCTGATAACAGCAGCGGCGACCAGCTGGGGCAGTCAGTGTGAGACACTCGCACACACCAGGTGGAGGTAACAGGCTTCCTTCCTTCAGGTGAGCGGTCAGAGGTATCAGACTAAAGCCAGGACTAACGTTAGCGCTCTTGCTGTGGCATGGAGCTGATGAACCAGGACGTTGTGGCCAGGAATGGACCCTCCGAGGGGGCAACGAAACGCGGACATGGGATGGCCGAGGTGCAGATGTGCCAGTCCATCCTGCCATGCCACGCCAACCACCTGGGAGAACTGGGTGCCGGGCAGCTACTGAAGTGGATGGACACCATCGCATGTCTGGCAGGTTGGTGAGGACGCCTGGTGCATACATACACACACACACACACACACAATCCAAGACACTAGGGTGTAGAACTAAGGGACATTTCTCACGTAGGACCATCACATACATGGTATGCATGTGTCTTTCCTCCATAATAATTGTGTGTGTTCCACCAATCCAAGAGTTTTTTTTATGTCAGCTGTGTTGCACAGTGCATGCTGCAGGTGAAATGAAGTGTTCCCTTTACAAACCTCAGGTGAACAATTGTAATTATCACTAATTGCACTAACAAACCAATGCTGTCACAATATGGCCATCCAGTGACATCTCTTTGGCTCAGACAGAACTGATGAGGCAACTGACTCTAAATTAGCTGAGTTTATTCCTGGTCATGGCCCCTGAAGCATAACGTATAACACTGAGCCGCCCCCTTCACACCCCCAAGACACACCCCCTGCATGCCAGCACTCTCAGGACTATCTGGCAAGCAACAAACAGGACACAATGTGCCTTGTCTTCTTGAACGCATCCCGGCCTCTCGACCCTCGCACGGCTATCTGGCCGCTATCAGCTATCAGCGAGACACCTGGAATAGATGAAGAGCTTCGCAACACAGACGCTCCTCACCTTTACAGGGACTTTGAGCGTGGCGGGGGTAACAAGAGAGCACTCACCTTTCACCTGCTTGCGCGCTCGTCCCACATTCCAGCGCCGCCGACCGGTTAGCAGACCACTCTCGCCCCGTCTGACAAAACCCCTGAAGGGAAGAGATTCTGTATTTGACTGTGAAGACAGATTATTAATGATTTAAAAGTGTCCTTTAAAGCCATCCATTCAAGTCCCACCTGCTGTCAGTAGCTCTTGGCTTTTAGGGATATGAAATATAGATAGCGCCGAGGAAGATGGCTGTTGACAAACAGGCAAGATGCATCAGGAAAAAGAGGGCAAAGACTTCCTCTTAGTGCATGGCGTGGGTGTGTGTGTATGTGTGTGGGTGGGTTGTGTAGGTGTATGTATGTGTGTGAGAGAGGGGGGAGGGAACAGAAAGAGAAAAGACAAGGATAGAATCAGTAATATGAAAAAGATGGAAGGGGTGAGGTGAATTATTCAGAACCTCTATGTTTGTGAAAACATCTGTCTGAGGCAACGGTTTGTGTCAAATTCACGGCTGGCCTGCTTTTCAAAGTCTCCATTCGTTTCTCGGCTGAACGATTTGCAAATAACTGATTGATGATGATATCAGGTAATCATGAGGAGTCCTTCAGGTCGTGAATGAGGTTATCGCAAACTACAACACCAAACTTATGAAACCCCAATGAAGTTTCATTTACCCTCTTCTCCTTCTCTGTCCCTTGAAGCCGAGAGGCATGCAGGGATGCCATGTGTCACAGCCTCCATGGATGACATCCGATTTGAAGAGACAGTAAGGTAATGCGTGCATATTGTTCATATATGCCTGGTAACTCTAAACAATAAAATTTATAAAATAGTACCTTCTAAAGGTTTACTAAAGTACTGTAAACTGTCCTTTGAAGGGTTGGTCAAATCATCAACATCAAAGCCAGAGTAAACAGAGCGTTCAACACGAGTATGGAGGTACCTCACCGCTCTAACTATCAACAATTGTGTAATAGCTGATGACATCCAGGTCAACACCACTAATGATTATTTATTGTGTATGTGTGCGTGTGTGCGTGTGTGTGTGTGTGTGTTTAGGTGGGCATCTGCGTCTCAGTGCAGGATGTGATGAGTGGCGTTTTGAAGCGGGTGTGTGTTGCCTTCTCCACCTTCGTTGGCAAGCCAGTGGGAGAACGAAAGGTGAGTGAGTGAGTGAGTGAGTGAGTGAGTGAGTGAGTGAGTGGGTGAGTGAGTGAATGGATGGGTGACTCAGTGTAAGTGAGTGAGTGAGTGAGTGAGTGAGTGAGTCATTCTACTTCACCAAGCTCCACTACAGAACGGAGCTGTAAACATATATGTCATATCACTGGCATTTTAAATGTCTCTCTCTTCCTGTATTACTCTGATGCTACTATATGAGTCTATTAACAACTGTTTCCCATACACTCACAAGCATACAAATGCATAGTTCATATGTCACCTTGTACAATGGAACACTGGCAATTATGTGCATTCAGTGCAATATAAGGTCCTCTGAATGGAGATAACTGCCAGGTGATGAAGGATTGTAATGCATCAGTGGTGCGTCAATGTTTCACACAACATGCCTCCATGGAGTGCTCTGTATTTCACAGTTATGGGATTGTGTTTCCACTCTGTGGAGAGCCAAACACAATCAGTCTGTTGTGTTTACATGGTTCAGTCTGTTCTGTCTCTTGTCAAGCTTGTCCGCACTGCTACGTGCTCCAGGTACTTTGGCATAGCTACATGTTAGACTTCTTCACATGTGGTATTAGTAGAAGAGTGTATGCAGGTATTTTCATATAGCATGCTGATTATCATCATGACTTTTGGTTCCCTCTTGCAACATGTACTTTTCATACCTTGCATGTTCAGTGATAGGAATGGTACTGGAATTACTCATTTAGGTCAAACAACTTAAGTGAGCTCGAGCTGTAGCCTTTTTTCAGGCAGGCGTTTTGCTGGCCATATCATAGTGATGTTGACATCGTCTGATAAGGTTTTATCCTCCTTCATTCTCCAGGTGCGCCTAAGGCCAGTTGACTTCCTGAACTCGGCAGAGGAGCGACTAGAACATTCATTGGCCTCCGAAAGACGGCGCCTCCGCCTTTACAACGAAGAGGCTTTCAACAACCTCATGGTGGACTACTACGCCCTCAAAGACAAGGGTCAGTCAAGCTCATCTTCCCTTATCTCAGATTTATGAGAGGGTGATAAGCATCATGGAAAGGAGAAATAAATGTATAATGACAGATTACAGAGAGGGAGGGAGAGAGAGAGATACACTGTGATATCACCAAGTTAGAAGGTCAAATAAAAATATCCAGAGCCCCGAGCTTGCCATAGTACAGCCCTGGGGCACCGAGTTGGAGTCCCATAAGGCACTAGAGTTCAGTCATCCCCAATGCTGGCTCCGGCCACTGGAAACAATTCCATGGTTAGCCAGAGGGCAAGTCACCAGACAGACATTCGGCCATTCAGATAGACAAGAGCAGCAGCAGCCAAAACGCAAGAGTAACATTGTTTCTCCAGCAGGCTACACGCTGTAACTTACTCTCACATTTGGTTTATTCATAGTTCCTGCTCGGTGGGCCACACACACACAGCACTGTTCAATTCAGGAGCAAATTGGAGAGTATATGGCTTTGTAAAACATGCACACAGTGTCATTTTTACCTCTGCTTTTCGTCAAAGATCATAAATCATGTATCAGTGGCAATTCTGTTAGCTGCAATCCAGGACTAGAATGTGAATTATTGGCATAATGAAAATAAGCACGCAGTTAAATACTAATTGACGTTTTTAAATCACTACCTTCTAATAAATAATCAGCTTGTCACTGGCAGCCTTTGAAAATATAACTGCTATTTTTGGAATTGCCTGCTTCTGTTGAAGGTGTGAGCCAAAGGAAAGACTCCAGTCCAACCCAGAGAATATCAACAGAGTGCACCCGAGTTGAGAGCATTGAACTCGTCCTTCCTCCACATGCCAATCACCATGGTAACACATTCGGAGGACAGATTATGGCCTGGATGGAAAATGTAGCTACAGTGGCGGCAAGGTGCCAGATTTAGCCATTCTTACGATACTGCACCCCACTAGACAAAATGCACTAGTCTTTTTTATCCACATGGGTTATTACATTCAATAATGGCAACAATTTATCACCAACATAAACAACTTATGACTACTGATGTTGATAATCTTTTTATCATCTGAATAACACTGAAATGACTCATCTTTTTATTATCTAATAACACTGAACAGACTGGATCTGTGGATCATGTTAGCTGTATAGAAATGTCTGTTTTAGTCTCTTCTGTACTGAATTGTGTTCTCCTCTGTCTTTCCATAGTCGCCTGTGTGGAACATACCCCTCTCTGAAAGCTGTGGACATGTTCCAGTTTAGGGGTCCATCTGCTGTAGGGGACAGACTGGTGTTCAAGGCAATGGTCAATAACTCTTTTCAGTCCAGGTGGGTCACAAGTCCCTGAAAGATACATAAACAACAACAACATGAGCAGTGTGTTTCCATTCCTAATGTTCACAGATTAACCCAGGCTTATCTAGACTACAAATACCACTGGTTCTACAGGGACCACACGCAGGGAACAATTATACGTGTATGCAATAATGACTAAATATGGACATTAATATTCTATACTGTTAGCAAAAGAGGTTAAAAGGAGCCGTTTGTAGTTTGGTGTCTTAACTTGTCTGAGCTGAAGATGTTCAGCAGAGTCACAGATTAAAAGGCCTTTCTTTGTCTGCCAGTGTGGAGGTTGGGGTGCGGGTGGAAGCTTACAACTGTGAGGAGTGGACCCAGGGAACGCCAAGGCACATTAACAGCGCTTTCTTCCGCTACCAGAGGACCAACGAGGGCCACATGCTGACCTTCCCAGAGGTCATTTTCACCACGCAGGTGAGCTGGTCCTCAAGTAGTTACTGTATAATTTCAGAAACTGTATCAGCATCTCCTTAAGTACTGGAACATATTCATATTTGCTATGAATATTCTGAAACATTCATCACTGAACTTGTTCTAAAATAACTCAGACAACATGATGGATTATGAACAAACAGTTTGAAAGTTTAAAGCTGACCTCTATCATGCTTAATGATTAATTCATAACTTGATGTTTATTCAGCAATTTTCAATCTTTTATCCTTCAGGATGGAGAGAGAAGATATCTGTCTGCCATTGTGAGAAAGAGGATTCGCATGGCTAGGTAACAAATGCTTAAATAATCTTATGGTGGATAGATATATGAAGAAATAGGGTATTACTTATTTAAACCTTGGGTATCATCTCATCTTGAGAGACCGATGAATCTGTTGGTTTGTTCTTCCTAGAAAGCACATTCTATACTCCAGAGATGAAGGACCTCTGTCAGTCCCTTGGGACAAAAGTAATCAGGTATTGATAGACCCAACTTCTTGAACTTCTGTTTCACTTTCATTCACAGTTTTACAAACATTTCAGTCATCATAACTCTGCTGAGTCATGCCTCCACTTCTGGATCATGCAGTAATGAATTATTGTCAACTCACCACTGCCCTCTTCAGGTATACTTGGGGTACAACAATGTAGCAGCCCTGACAGTATTGGCAGGAAAACCAACATGGGAGGCCAGCAGTGTCAACAATAAGGCATGTATCTTCCAAATAATGTGTCTTTCATTAGAATAATGAACACAAATCACAAAACCTAAACATCAAATTGAAATAGTAGTTTACTATCAACAGCAATGTTATTTCAATTTGGCATGACATTGTTTTCTCACTGCGTCCTGGCTGCAGATAGGTGTGTTTGTGTTGGAGGAGCTGGACTCCATCTGTATAAAGGTGGAGATGGAGGTGGACACGTCGCCCTTCCATGCCTTCTCCTTGCTGTCTGACCTGCGCTTGAGGCCACTCTGGGACAAGCACTACCTGTAGGTGCACTGGCAACTATACTGGATGACATACTTGTAAATAAATATGTAATTTTTTCATAGATACAGGAAATAAGTAGTTTTGGAAATGTTGAATATGGATATATAACATTTTTGATAATGTCAGTGTCTCAAAATGACAAATGGTCATAACATCTAAACAGAGGGTTGAAGAAAGAAAATAAACATTTGTAAAACAAATGTTTTACATTGCAGTTAAATTTTTAAAAAGTAACCAATAATGTCAACACATTGTATTGCATATTGCTGATAACCACCACAAAATATTATATTCCTTCCACAGGAGTTGTGAGGAAGTGGATAAAGCTGATGAAGAGGAGACTGTGTACCACATCAAATGTAGCCCCTTAAATGGAAACCTCATCTCTGATTTTGTACTTCTTCTGTCTAAAAGGCAACCTTGCAAAGACAGGTACGTTTGCAACAAAGCTACCAAAATATTCAAAGGAGTGGAGTTACATTATATAACCCTTCCTTGTTAATGATCAGAGTTCATAATCCCAGAATGTCAGTGGTTTGGATAGGAGTCAAATCCCTCTCGATTTTATTGCAAAGCATGTTATAATGAAGTTGATTCAAAGGTCAAATATTCTATCTATGCCCAAAACCTGTGTGAACATTTCCATGTAAAGGTCATCCCACTTTAAAACTGTCCAGCATACAGAGGTCCAGCTGTGATTTTTCAAATGAATTTCTCTGTAGTTAGTAGTTACCGACCCTAACAACAGTGTGCACTGCCACCATGTGGCCAGCTTTCCTGATTGCAGTGGATCATTTTGGCTTATATGCATTGCATGATATGCCTACACATCTAAATAAATGAAGAACAGAAAGACATACAGTAAATGTCAGATATTTCACATGGCAACTGAAGGGGTCGCTATTGATTATCTAAATCTGATAGAAAGCTTTTCCGGTGTTTGGGGAGAGAAATTCAGCACACATTACTTTTCCTGCAGAGACCCTTATGTGATTGCACTGCGCTCTGTAACAACGGAGAAGCTACCCCCTGCTGAAAACAGCACTCGCAGTGAAGTCAAATGTGCAGGTTTCATCATACAAAGAATCTCTCATTCCACCAGCAAGGTACCTCATCTAACCTCACCCATAACATTCTACCAGGGCTGTTTTTTTTTTTGTTTTTTTTACATTTCCCCACTTTGGATGGAGTCTACACATGGCAACTCAGCTGGTTTGCTTGAAATAATATCCCTAATATTACAGAAACAACACTGTTCATGGTTATGAATGATCAATGTCTGATGGAGCAATGTTCTAATCCTTGTTGTTCATGTCTTAACAGGTGTCTTACTACAACCAGGTGTCTTCTGGTGTGCTACCTTTTGTAGAGGGCAACCTGGCAGGCTGGTCAAAGTCCATGGAAGAAACAGCTAGATCCTGCATAACATTTCTAGAGCTTGACACAATCTCAACTGCCTTTTAGCAACTCCTAATAACTTTTCCTTGTACAGAAAGATTTTTGTATAGTATTTATACATGTGTTGTTTTTCTTCTATGAGTATATAGATGTCACTGCAATTTAATACATGAAGATGAATATGTTATTGTATTCATACCTCATATTTGAATGTTTGAATATATACAGTATTTATTATATGTATTCTGTTTTTTTTCTGTTCAAAGCATTTACCACAATGCCGCAAAAATGCACATAATTTAAATATCTGTCAACATTTCCAACATGTCTAAACCACCAACATGAATAGTTCATAATTCCCCAGCGATTTCCTGGGTTGATGTCTGAGGTTATCGTTGTTTTGTGAAACAGCCAAAAAAGACTGCACAAAAAATACTTAAGAAAGTCCTCCATATTTTCCATTTTGATCACAACAGCAGCTTCCAATTGTATTAGAATACAACCACTTTAGGCTTAGCCTTAGCCTGTACTTTCTTCACTGGAACATGGACATCCTCATGGTCAGCACTCACGTTATTGGACCAGCGTCTAAGTGTGATGGAGTTTGCTGGGGAGGAAAAGAGTTGTACAGGCAACAATCATTAGTAAGTTATCCAAAGGTGTTTGTTAACATTTTAACTTACATACGGCATGATTTTCTTCCAAGCCGTTTACTATAGTTTCCTAAATTCAAACTCCTGCTACAATATTCCAAATCCATTTCAATGTTAAATATGTGAGACTAGGGGTGGGCGATATGGCCTAAAATTCATATTGCGGTATAATTTGGGACACATACGGTAAACGGTATATATTGCGGTATAATTTGGTGTGTGAATTTCAATATAGGTCTAGCAGGTTCTTGCATAAAATAGTCAAGATTGTTACTTATTTAAAAATGTATTGCCTATAAAAATTATCAAAGTTTTATTTAGCCTATTCACTGCAGTAGACATCACTGTATGAAACATTACAAAAACATGAAACATGACATATTACATAGAACTGTAAATAATCTGATCATCTAATATTTACAGATATCTAGGCTATACCATTTATTTTATATTTGGCCTGTTATAAAATCATGTATTGAACAATTTAACCACAGCTCAGCTTTAAGAAACTCAAATAGCCTAGATGCATGCTTAGCATTTTGTGATCATTAGGCTAAGGCTACTTTCACAAACTCAGTCAGCTGTCCTCTGATTTACCAATATCTAGGCGATATTTGTAACATTTATTTTGTATTTGGCCCGTTATGAAATCATGTGGAACAATTTAAACACATTGTAAAACTTAAAGCCCAAATTTGGAGACATCCATGCATGTCGAAATTTACTGCAAATTCAAAACTGGATTACTCTGGAACGGCTAACTGTACAGGGGACTGCTTTACACCTTTGTGTTCGGTAAGGTCTGCTGTTTATTTTTATATGAGGTTTGTCGTGTGTTAAAAGAAGGGTTCGTGAAGTATCCGAGATGAATGGGTTGGGAGATCATGGGACGCAAAACCTTCAGTAGAATGTATGATTAAATTGAATTGTATTATTTACTTTTCTCGCGAACCGTTCAACTAAGCAATTATCAGGTAACATCGTTTAAAAGCTGAGAAAAAGCTCTTTCATGTGATACTTGTGATGTCTGTGTGATGAATAGGCTACTTCGCGAGTAGTTCAACTGAGATGAATGGAATTTGGACGCACTTTCTTTCTTGCGCTGTCACTTTCTCCACTGCGTAAAATACTCAATTAATTTGCGCTGTGAATGCTTAGATTATTTTGACAGGCCACACAGGCTAAATAAAAATCGCTATTAGTAGGACGCAAAGCAGAATATTGGAAGAAGGGGGCACCAAGGCCACCGTGGCCTGTAAACCTCTGATTTTCAAAGGGGCCTCACGGCCAACGCAAGAGGCAACGACGTGGCCGCCGTGAAATTCCTACCCTGTTTGGGGGTTTATGTCTGTATTTCTCCTAAGTTATAAGTCTAAAGTTAGCGTCTTTATCGTGACATGTTTCCCTTTTAGTTCTCCCTCGTGTGTGATCCTTTTTGTGTGGGGGGCTGCGTCCACCCCTGTATGTGTAGCGTGTGTGTGTACTTGACCTGCTCCGTGTGTATTGTGTTCTGGGTCTGTGTCCCTGCTCTCGTTCTCAGCTAAACCTTTTGATTGGACAACTGTCTGTGTCGCTATCAAATCGTTACAATACCTTCACCGCTCGCTGCCATTTTTCCACACCTGTGGCCTCCTCGTGGTTGCTGCCGGTCCCGGCAGGCCAAGCGTGTTGCAATTTGATGACATAATGACCTATCGCAATATGCCGGTATAACAAAAATCTCTATCGTTGGCCAATTTTTTATCGCATACCGCTTATACCGTTTATATCGCCCAGCCCTATGTGAGACCATACAAACAGATTTGCTTGTGTCTCCTTAGTCATTCTTACCTGGAGAGCTGGAGAGATTAATATAAAATAAGTTTAGAAATACTTACTTGCACTCTGGTGCTCAGGACAATCTTTTTGGAAGTGTTCAACAGAGCCACACAATCGACAGCAACGCCCTAGGAATAAACAAAACATTTCCTTAGTCTAACAATTACAACAAAACAAAACAAATATAAATACGTATGCAGCACACATGCAAATAACCAAACTATGACAAGACGAATGTCCTTACCAGCAGCATACATTCCTATGGGGTTATCAGGGCATGATTTGGAGAGATGACCAGTCTGGCCACATGTGAAACACTTGGCATATGGGTATTCACCTGAGAAAAGGATAGTATTTTCAGAGCAATGCCACAACCGCTTCTACAAAAGATCATCAACTCAACATCTGGCCTATTTTAGACAAAGTGCAGATAGTTAAGCTAATTCCAATAGTCGTGGCATTATTTGTAATTTATCAGACGCTTTTATCAGGAGTGATTTACAGAGAATTAACTACAGGGAGAGTGTTCCTGGAGCAACTCGGGGTTGAGTGTCTTGCTCAGGGGCAGCGCCTGGGATAGGACACAACCTACAGGTGTTCCACTTGGAAGCCTAAATCTGTACTACTAGCCTATCACCACCCAATGGCAATCATTACATGAAACCTAACTTCAGAGGTAATTTCTACATCACATTAAGAGCATAAGCTATGCATATATTAGAAGAACAACAATTAAAGAGGTAAGAGGTTCAAGTGGAATCTAACCAAGGGCAGGGTCCACTTTGGCTCTGCATCTTTGGATCTCGTGTTCGGAAGAACCACAGCGGTAGCAGATATCACGGCCCATCTCCACATCCTTGTCTGCATCTGGGCAGTCTGCAAGGCCATGACCCGGCTTCCTGCAGTGGAAACACACCTACATACCACAAGCACAGACAGTGAAATAGGAAGCCTAAGTGTCATTCATTTACACTTTCTCCTATACCCAATCATAGCTCTTACATGCCCACATTATGTAAGGGATAATGTATAGAACGCCGGTCATTATTGGGAAAATAAGTCCCGACAGGGCGGACCCAGACGCGCCAGCGGAGGGGTCTTGCTTTGCCCTGAAGGGACTTATTTTCCCAATAATGACCGGCGTTCTATACATTATCCCGCTTATTATACGGCTACTTGCCAAAATGAAAAAAATAAACTCCACGATATGTCTCTTTACACTTATTTGTTACCAGTGTTTGGAATAACGCAGTTTAAAAGAACGGTGTTAGGTAACAACGTTATTTTTTCACTTTTCCCGTCGTTACAACGCCGTTAACGTTACTGGACGTTAAATGCGGTGCGTTACTATGCATTAATTGAATAAACCATATGGAATAAACTGTGTAATCCGAACGCACCCTGGCTCACAGCTAGTGAGGAGGTGGGTTAACGACGTAAGCGATTATGATTGGCTAAGGCAGAGTCATGTTTCATGATAGCCAATCAGAGCCAGTGTTTTTACACACTTGCCAGCACACACACGCAACAGCTAAAATAGAGATTCGATGAAACAGCAGAGGTCAGGAGGAGCAATCCGAAAAGTTAGCATTTTCAAGGTGGAGATATAAGCACTACTTCAAATTCACCAAGGCAAGAACGTGCATGTAATGTGTACATTATGTCCAGGAGCAAAGACTTTGTCGACATCCGTTGTAAGCAACTCTAATTTAATGAAGCATCTCACACACGCATCTAAAGCTAGTGGCCAAAAACACCGATAACTCCACCACAGATAGCTCGCCATCCACTAGCAAAGAAGAACTCGGAGCAAAGTCCTCCAAGCAGCAAAAGCTAGATCTTTCTGCCTCACAACAAAAACCTATGACACAGGCTGAAGTCAACCGTAGGTCTGTCGATGTGCTATATCTTGAATTTCCCCTTGGGGATCAATAAAGTATCTATCTATCTATCTATCTATCTATCTAATAATATCGAAAGTTATGTAGCCTACAAACACCGGTCTGTTCTACTCATTTCAACTGGCTGCTCAAAAAATCCAAATTCTTTGACATATAGGCCTAGCAACTTTTTTTTGTAACAGTAACGCAAATAGTTACTTTCCCTGGTAACGAGTTACTCTTATCATAGAGTAATTCAGTTACTTTTTGGAACAAGTAGTGAGTAACTAACTAATTACTTTTTTAAAGTAACGTTCCCAACACTGTTTGTTACCGTTTCGTCGTGACTTTTGCTACATACATGAAAATATTTTACCATAGAACGTTAGGAAATCCCATTCAAGTCAATAATAAAGTTTCATAATGCAGAAATGTAAGTAGGGCTAGAATGTGTGATGTTATCAGCCAAAATGCAATCAGCTACTTAGCACTTCTTTACCATGTTACTCTTTTTAGAAGACTGTCTCTTGAGTCTCCTGTCTTCTCTCCTCTTGTCCTTTTTGAGGGCAGTATTCAGCTCTTCACTGAACTCCTGGTCTGCCACTTGGCCTCTGCCTGGCAACGGCTGCCCTGTCTGCTTCAGGTAATCCAAGAAACCATTAACATCAGCGCAGAAATCCTTCTTCTTGGACTTTTTATTTCCCTGGCCAGCCTGAGTGCCCCTCAGTGGCCCTTTGCTGGGCTGGTGTTTGTAAGGTCCTCGACGGTCACCACTGGAGCTTGTGCCTGCATTTGACCCACCAGCACCAGTCCTTAACTGGCTCCATGGAGTGGCATCTGCAGGTTTGTGTTTGTGGACATTGTTGGCTCTTGCCCAGCGCGTCATGACTGATCCAGGCAGTTAGCAAACTAATGTTCCGCTAACTTAGTTCACGTTACTGTTTTCGAAGACGTGTGTGTTGTCGTTGTTTGCTGTTGTTGAAATTAGCTAACTTATTATTGTTAACGTCATATCCCCAAATCGCACTGTAACATTGTTTTGTGTTATCTATGATAGCTAATCAGTAGGCTAAATCAGTAAGTTATATTGAAGTACGCTAACATCAAACTGTAAGCTTAGCCGCAACCTTAAAGTGTGCTCAAATTACTCTAACGCCAACGACCATTAAATAAGTCCAACACTACCTATAAATGTTTACTTTAAAGGTGTAATTACCACGCTACACAGTTTCACGTGTCCTTCCGTCAGCGCTGTATTTTGCCGGATGTTCTTAGAAAACGGCTCCGGAATGGTAACATGAAATTCAGACATAGTTCCGCCCAATAAAGTTAGACTTCTTAGTTTCGCGGAGTCGGACATTATCCATTTTCTATTAGACTGACAAATAATGATGCAGAGATCTACCTAATAATCATCTGAAACTGAATATATGTAATAATGGCCTTTCTATTCTATTAGACTAATTTCCATTCATGGAAATTAGTCATCCATCAGAACAAAGTTTTCCCACGTATCTCTTACATTGTAATAAAAATAAATCGATATAACAAACTATGCTTGTCACAGTAGAGGCTATGAACCAAACGCAATGTTTTGCATTAGCCTAAAAAACACCCCTATAAATTATGCCTATAGGCTACACCTGCGCACGTGTAGTAAATGTCATTATTGTGAAAGACCGACTGAAAGAGCTTTGTGTCATGGGCTTGAGAAAGATCAGACTTATATTTTTCACTTTAGTAGTATTTTATTGTTTGACAATCCTTTTAGATCACAACACTGGTGAGTTAATAAATATTGCTGTCGACTAACTCTGTCAGCAAAGACTAATTTAATCTAAATAAAAAAAAATGTTTTGCAGTGGTCTGTGCTCCAGTAAGGTGCATTTGAACATCATGGTGGTCATAGCACCGTCAAACTTAACCAACAACTCGGTAGGTTGAAATTGTGATTCCGTTCGTGTAATTTTTTGAGCTGTGTCTCATGTTATCAAAATCAGTGACCGTCCATGTTTTCTGGCTTCAGATGGACTTAGGCCTACATCTCACAAAAGGAACGAGTGGGGTTTTGACCTTACGAAAATCAGTCTAGAGACCATAAGTGGTGAGCCTAAATCACAGCTAGGCCTATATGTGGGTAAAGGAGAATCTTGCTCAATTGCTAGTCTATTGCTTGATGTCTGATGACCTTGCATGGGCTTATTTAAAGTTATCCAGGGAAACTTTCCTGAAATTTGAATGTAATGTAGCCCTCTCTCTCTCCCTCTCTCTCTCTCTCTCTCTCTCCATGTGTGATAGGTATAATGGATTCACTGAATTTTATAACAGAAGGTGATATGTTTATAGAGGTGAGTGGATTCACTGATTTTCACTTCTGAAACTTTCTGAAAATCTCACATTGTTTTTTTTTTTTTTATCACCCAGTCTGACAGAAATGCAATTGATGTGAGATGGTCAGGTGAAAATGGATATGTGACTGTGCCTTATGTGATCGCCCCAGACTTGGGTCAGTGTCAGAAGCTATACCTCGTGTTTGTACTTTGTTTGATTGGTTCAATTAATTTGATTCATACTTTTTTTTCTAGCCTCCAGGACTGCTGATATTCAAGAAGCTATGAACATGATCTCAAACAAATCCTGTGTCACATTCCATAAACCATAAAAATGAGGGTCACTACTTAAGCTTTAAGTCTCATCAAGGGTGAGCTAGCAATTTGCTTGAACTATCTTGGATCTACATCATCTTCAGACCTTAAAAACCATGCCCAAGACTTCACCTCTTAATGGAGTAATACTCTTGCCAAATAAGACTTTTGTTTACTGAATGGTCTTACACTTCAAAAGACTAATCTCAGACTCTTGCTCTTAAAACGGTGAAACTAACATGTGTTCTGGAGCGACTGTTCATTTGTGCATCTCTGTGGAGATTTCTTTGTTTTGAACTAATGGCTAACTGAGTTGCCAAGACATGGATGCTTTTGCTTTAAAAAACATGTCAACTTTGTGTCTCTTCAGATGTGTATCTTATGTTGGGTTCATTGGCGGAGAACAGAATGTCTATGTTAGCCCTTACTGTACTGTGGGCAACATTTTGTCATGAGCTGCTGCATTCCCTGGGCTTCTATCATGAGCATTCACGAGTGGACAGAGAAGACCACATCCAAATACATTTTGAAAACGTAATTAAAGGTATCAGCTAATACATTATTAACCCGTATTAGAATAAGATGTGACTTAAGAATCACCAGACAAGTTTACTGTTTAACTAAAAGAAATTAAGTGCAGTGGGATGTTAACATGGTATGTTTGTCATCCATTACCTGTGTAATTGAGTAGAGAGTAGTGTATTGTGTGACTTCTGTGAATACCTTTATTTCTTGCAGGGAAAGAAAATAATTTTAACAAGGTGGCGGGAAACACTTTGGATTTACCATATGACCTTGGCTCCATTTTGCATTACGGAAGGTGTGTTGCTGTTGAAGCATGTGAGCTAGGCTATCTAAAGTCTAGAGGTGATGGGTGAATAGCGCTGACCAGCACAATTTCTTTCAGGTCGTTCTTCTCCTCGGAAAGGCCACAGTTATTCCAAAAAATGTTAATGAACAAATTGGCCAGAGGACTCACCTAAGTGAACTTGATGTACGAAGGCTTCACAAACTATACAAATGTGGTGAGTGTCAGTTGGCTTCCATTTATAGTTTATATGACACAAACTATGTTCTAATTATAAGAGAATCGGCTGTACTAAACTCTTTATTTATAACAGGCCATGATGGAAAATGACTGAGGACCATACAATCAGCTCACACGGGTCTAAAATATTTCCATGAAGCCAGGGAGGAGAAAACCACAGTATGAGGATGTTTGTTAGAAGTGCCTTTTGGAAGATTATGCCATGGACACTGGTATGCATTTAATATGTTCAGTATGAAATGACTCGTGTAATGCTGTGCCATTAAAAAAGTATTTTCAAACAGAAACAAATGGAACAGTGGTTTTAATCATCTGAATCCATTAGACACAGGAAATGCAATGAATAGCGGATGCAGCTGAGATGGCAACTGCCAGTGCACTATTTCACCACTGGAGGTCACAGGGAACTAGTTATTCGAGGGAGTCTTGTGGCATGAAGCATCTACCAAGGTGGTCTGGTCGATAACTAGACAGCAAGATTCACCTATTTAAAATCAGGCTGAAGTAGTCAATCAGGGTGTTGTATTTTAAAGGGGATTAGTCTGAACTTTTGAACAATTTCAAACAAATATCTCCACTGCATATTGTTTGTTCGTTCATTCAACATAAATATCTAACACAGATTATTGACTGTGGCATGAACCCTTATTGCAGCAAGTCCCCTTAACCTATACATTTGTCTGTGCCTTACTTAGGCTCTAGGTCACACATTATTAGAAGTCAGTAGGTAGCCTAAGCTATTAGAAGTCAGTAGGTAGCCTAAGCTTTGGAGATGCATAACCTATACATTTAATCTGATGGAGTCTATTGCTGTGACAATTGCTGCAGATCAAGTGTAAAATATGTATTCCTAATGCCCGATCATGTAGTTTCAGATGGATCCGACTTTTGTCATTACTTTTCACTCATCACTCACATCACTCTTCAACATACCCTAGATTCAGGAACATGCATAAGCCATAAAAGTTGCACTACTAAACTGTTAGAGAAACTACAACATAACGACTGATGAGCGTAGGTGGGGTTAAAAGAACTGCGGTAATAGAATAAAGCCAGTGTGTGTGTGCGTGCGAGCTCGCAGTCGGATTGGGTTTGGTCCGGTGATGCTGCGCCTGACATCACAAGGCACCGATGCGCTTGCATCAAGTCCGAGCAGTCTTTCAATCTTTCACTCACTTTCTTGAAGCGTGAAGTCTGTGGAGTTCGGAAGCTGTTGCCACTGTCTCTGCAACTAAAAATATAAATACTATAAAATGGAACATTGAGCAAATCTTACCAAACAGATAACACACCGCCCACCGACACGGATCAAAGAATCAGGCTACATTTTCTGTATGGATTTGTAACTTCTTCACCAGTTGGGGAATTTATTTAGTCAAAAGCAGGTAAAGCTGAAGATTGTTATGCATTTTAACAGCTTTTTTGGGATCCCTCAAGGATCGACAAGTTCGTGCCTCAGCGCGCAAAGATTCCAAACTTCAGGAGAACAGCGATAGCGCGGTATCTAACTTGCTTTTTGCTTCGCCTCTATATTTAAACAGTTTTGTGACCTTTTTTAGGAGACAGATAATCAGCTCTTAGAAACATTCTCCAGGTGACCGCTAATGTAGATGTAGAATATGGATTGACGTTGATTATTTATAAATTAATTCAACGTTTAATATATTGAAGTTTCCATGCAATTATTTTGGGAACTTTTTTGTTTTAAAGTGAACCTATAAAATGTATTAATACAAAATCTGTTAAAACTAATAGCTACACTTTATTATATTCATGACGTTTGTTTAGCCTTTAACTAGAATATCGAATCTGTAGTTCATATAAATATAAGTGGATAATGTCATTGTTTGTCTTAAGCAGTTCCTGTCTTAAATGATCTCTAACTAAAAATTGAATTTTCCTTAAAGGGCTAAGTTAGCACATAAATTGCTTGAACCACAGTGTAGACTAAATCAAACAATCCTGTCTTGATACAAAACCAACTTGATCAATGAATTCTAGCATGGAGGCAGCTCCGGATGCTATCTATGGAGGGGGCACTAACACCAGCAGCCTTTGGGTGCAGGTAGTCAACCAGAGTGCTCCCAGATCACCCCCTTACTCTCCAGAGGCTACTGCAGCCATTGCCATCACCATCACACTCATGATGCTCTTCACCATCTTTGGAAACATCCTGGTCATCATTGCGGTTCTGACCAGCCGCTCCCTGCGGGGCCCCCAGAACCTTTTCTTGGTCTCTTTGGCGGCAGCGGACATCCTGGTGGCCACCCTCATCATCCCCTTCTCGCTGGCCAACGAGCTGATGGGCTACTGGTACTTTCGCACCGTCTGGTGCGAGGTCTATCTGGCACTGGACGTCTTCTTCTGCACCTCGTCCATCGTGCATCTGTGCGCCATCAGCCTGGACCGCTACTTGTCCATCTCGCGGCCGGTCAGCTACACGTCACGGCGGACGCCCGGCCGCATCAAGGCGGCCATCGTGGTGGTGTGGCTGATCGCGGCGGTCATCTCCTTCCCGCCGCTGCTCTCCATGAACAAGAGCCCGGAGGAGAAACAGGGAGGGCCCCACTGCGAGCTGAACAATGACACCTGGTACATCCTCTACTCCACCATCGGCTCGTTCTTCGTGCCCTGCCTCATCATGATCCTTGTCTACGTGCGCATTTACCAGATCGCCAAGCAGCACACGCGCTGCCCACCCGGAGAGCCCAGGAGAGACGTGAGCGCCACCTCTCCACCGCGGGGACTCGGCACAGCGCAGCGGAACGGGGCAGACCCCGGGAGCTTGGTCAAGAAAGACGGTGCGATCAGACCTCCGGGCCTCAACATGCCGTCTTCTTCCTCATCCCCTGTCCAGTGGGAGGGTCCAGCCGCTGGCCAGAAATCCCAACTACCCATACCCCCCTCCGCCCCTGCTCCGACAACCTCCCCCGGATCCTTTACTTCCCTCTCTGCCTCCTCAGAGCCCCAGTCAGACATCGCCCCTACGCCCCAGGGGGGTCAGCAGCATCACGGCAGCCCAGAGAAGCCAGCAGAGGCTTACAACGACGACAGCTCCAGCCCTGAGTCTGACAATGAGGCGGCAGAGAGGCACGGAGCAAACGGCACGGGTGCGAGCATCACCGGTCCCAAAGCTCTGGCACAGAAAGGCCGAAACTTAGTGATTACCTCGAAGGGGACACAGTTGGCCTCAATCAAACCCAAAGCAGTGGGGACTCCCAACACGGCCCGGCGCAAGGCCCTGGTCAACCGGGAAAAGCGATTTACCTTCGTGCTGGCGGTGGTCATTGGTGTGTTTGTCATTTGCTGGTTCCCCTTTTTCTTCTCTTACAGTCTCCAAGCCATTTGCCCCAAAACCTGCAGCACCCCTGAACCACTGTTTACTTTCTTCTTCTGGATTGGTTACTGCAACAGTTCCCTCAATCCAGTCATCTACACCATATTTAACAAGGATTTCCGTAAGGCCTTCAAGAAGATACTTTGCAAAAACACAAAAAAGACATTGTTCTGAAATGGGAATATATGTTCTGTCCCATGAGAATCTCAAATCTAATATCTCTCCTTTTTGAATGCTATGTGATGCAACTATTCAACCCAACATCCAAAGAAAAGCTTTCTAATGGATTTCCACAATAGACTTTTCTGCATGACATGCTTCTGTGCTGGTCTTTTAGGCAAATGCAGTAGTGAGCATGACTATTCTCAAGAGTGTAATCTCTTTGAAACATTTCAGACATTTTTTTTCCTTTCCTCGCTTTCAATCCCTGAGGATGTTTTAGTCTGTGCTTTTCTGATCTGAAAGGCCACTTTGAGAGACAGTCAACCCTGTGATTAAACATTGGTGGCAAGCAGGTTGTTTAACAGATTCACTCAACTGCTTTCTGTTCTTGCTTTCTCTAACTAAATTATCCATGGCATGCAGTGCCAGAGCAGTTGTAAGTGTGCATAATGACATGAACTTCATGCTGGGGACCTTTTTAGACTAGTTATTTAATACCGTGAATAATGTTTATTGAAGACAAAAGAAATGGATCATATTTACCTTTGTTAGTGCGACAAAATACATATCTCCCAAAGACCATCAGCATTACTGGTGTCACCAACCTATGAAAAAAACTGTTTTGGCTATATATTTATGGTTATGTGTTCAAAAGGTTTTTTTACTCTGCAAACTCTGTGTCTCCAGTTTCTAGGTTACAGGTTTCAAAACGGCATGTTCTGTTAGCTGATTAGCTTGGGTTAAATATGCAAGAGAAGAAATAAACAAGCACCAAAACAGAATGATAGTTCTCATTGCACTGAAGTGTCATCTTTTATTTTTTCACTATTTGAGTGATTCCACGTGGGGGTGTTTTTTACTGCATAAAAGCTGAAATTATAATCGTCACATCAAACATGATGGGACCATTATCCAAATGTGATGTTTGAGCAGTGCAATTTGTAGTTAAAACATTGACACATTATATCCTTAACTGATGAAAAATTACATTAATACTAGAGAATGCATTTTGTAAAAACAAAAAAAAGTCAAATAACAATTTGCCCTTGTATTTCTATGATTCAGTTCAGTATTTTGCTGTTTAACCTGCAAGCATGTGTTTAGTGTGTGTGCCCTCATAAATGTGTTTGATTTGTAGAAGACCAATTTATGCATATTATCACATTCATTGATACTAATCTGTTCCCAATTGACCTTGAAACAATGTGACATTAGTATACTAAAAGCACCCTCCTCACCACTGCAAGATTTGATTGAATTGCAAACATATTGAATGTGTGATGCACAGCATTGTGTACTTGAGAGGAAGAGTCTGGCTGGATATGAGATGGATATATTTGGTCGTTGTGCCGTATGTTGACATATACTCATATATTGATGCAGACTACATGTAGGGAGTTATGTATTCAGGGGGAATAACTTGATATCATTCCACTCGACGGCATATTTCATAAGTGAAAAGAAACTTTGACCATATCAAATGTAATTAGGAGTGGCAAAGGCTTTTGGTCTGAAGACGTAATGTATTGTTAAAGAAATGACTTGCTGGCAGATTGTAAATGTGGAGCCATATTGTTGAAATAAAAGGTGTTCTTAAGTCACTATGCCTGACACAGTCTACTCTTTTCAAAAAAATCTATATATATGCCACACTCGTCTCATTCCCATTGTGAGTTTTCACAAAATAATTGTGGGCTAATATATTTTTTAGAGCATGCTGGTTAGTTTCATATTTGTGGCTGCTTTGAAGATATGCATCTGCAGGGCTCCTTGGAAATGTGTAAACTGTGTTGCCAACAATTGGCAGATGTTAGACAATGTAAACATGCGGCTGCCCGCAAGTGGACTGAAATCTCTATCTCCATATGGAACGATGAATAAACCAGTTAACTGTAGCATAGTGGCTAATCAGACCAAACTTGGTTAGTTTCTCCAGACAAATCAAAGTCACAAGTGTGTCTGCGCTGTTATGTAAGTACCTTTTTGGATAACCACAGTACTTTAATCCAATTGCCTAATCATAGAGGCACAAGTGTACCGTTTCATGCCCACAAATATTTATTCATTCTTGGAGTCCTTTCAGTTGAGCTGTTCTCATTAGAGTCATCTTGTTGTTGTCCTTCATCAGAGTACATCTTCAGGTTCAGCACTGGGACGTTTCCCTTTGCAGACTATTGTTTGACTCTCAGTATTTGTGGTACTTGGTGGTCTCTTCTGGGTAGGGAAGGACTCAGATGTTCCCCTTTGCTCTTACAGTATATATAAATGAGTTTTCAAATAAAGTAACCAATTTTATTCACTTTACCACTCGACAACCAGTGATCCTCCTGGATCTTGCACATTTGTTTGACCGACACTGTAACTATATGAAGAGTTCAGATGCAAAACCCTCTAAATCCGTCTGACCACTTTTTTTCATCTACCACTTTTTTTATCTGCCACTTCTTTTTATCTGTTTTTTGCTTACAATCGTATTTGCGATCAATATTTCAGACCAGGAAGAGAGTGGTACTAAGCAGGTGTAGAAGCAAACTTATTTGATTAACGTGTCCTAAACTATATAAGCATTCCTCTCACGATCGTTATCCCATTTTTGACGGAGGTAGCGTTTAGAGGGTTTTGCATCTGAACTCTTTGTATATTCTGTACAAATGTGCGTGATTTTTAAGCAATACTCTGTAGCTCTTAGCTTTGCATAATCAAGTTTTCCATGTTCTGCCTAATGTTGTTTTCATCCATACAATGCATTTAGACTGTGTCACTTTCCTTCGGCGCTTGTGTTTGTGAAGCTGGGCCCCTAATTTCAGTGCTCCCAGATAGAGTGACAGGCAGAAGCGTTGACACCACAGCCTAAATGGAGGGGCCCTATTTGTACATGTCTGGCAGAATCAGGCTAATGAGATAATCAGCTCATCTCAGTTCACACCAGCTGAGTGTCACCCATTAAAATGGCTTAAATACTTCTAATCAAGTGGTTTTGTTTGGCAGCCATTTTCCACAATGTACATAATGTGCAGAATGAGGTGCCTAACGGAACAACATTTATAATTCAGTGCATGCAACACAACAAATTGCAAAGCAGGAATGAGCATACTTAATATAGGTAAATGGCCTCCATGTTTAAATAGTATTTAATTATGTTTTTTCACCAGAATTTTTTAACCAAGCGATAAATGTGTCAGATGGAATGTAGATAAGTTATAGAATGATAAACAAGATGGTATTTGTATTTGAGCAGGTTAAACTTACAGTATGTGTGTGTGTGTGTGTGTGTGTGTGTGTGTGTGCTAAATGCTCCCCAACAGTGGGAGGTGGTGGATTGAGACTTACTGAAATAGATTCACACCCAACATGATGAACAAAATGGGGACATATGGGGAGAAAGACATTGTTTGTCTGTTGAGTAGGGAGCTGGTATGGCCCATAGGAATAGGAAGGTTTCCTCCCAGCATGCAAGTATGCATGTTTTATTTGTAGTAATGGGAATGGGAGTGAGGTGTGGTGACTGTGGTGGCAGGAAAACTCAACACAGCAAGTGAGAGTAAAATGAGTGCACTATTTACTAATGTCGATGTACTCCTAAAACGAGGGCATGATTGACCAAAATGAGCGCACAATCAAATAAAATCATGCGCAAGGCAGCATGGGTATACCCAGGCTTGCACAGTCTAGTAAAATTAACTCACAATTTAGTACAAGGACACATTCTCTAGATGAACAAAAAACAAATTCCCATGACTTCTCCTGGGGTCCAAAGCAGAAAACACCATTGAAACAAAATACAATGTTTAAGCTGTTTAAACACCTTTCATAACATCATCAGTAGAAATATAGACAATCGTGTGCTATTTCCAACTGTCAAGAAATTACAAATCTCTCCTTAGCACCTGAAGTCCTCTCAGCTAATTCAATGACTTTGCATCCTGTTTCAAATTAAAAACCAGGCTGAACATATTGTCACAACTACCTGACTCAAATCAGCTGTGACATTAAATGGGAGACCACACTGTAGCTAGGTTCAATAACATACGTTTATTTTACATTAAAAAGACAAAGTCAGTATAGTGTGTGGAAAAGGAAAGTGTAATGCAAAGTATGTCTAGGGGTGATCAAACAAAAGTGTAAAACGCAATGTCGGTGTGAGGAGCAACAGGCTGAGGCTCTCCCCAGCGGAGCATCCACCAAGTGACCAGGAGCAAGGCGAGAGGCAGGAGAGGGCGTCCATTACCCATGAGGTCTTCTTATAGTAACACCCATTACTCCCAGCAACAATGGACACACTCCATGCTCTGCAGATTGCAAAAAGCAGCACAGACCAAGGGGGGCAGAGCCCCAACAGGCATTAGAAAAGGTGTGATACTGGGAATGACCAGCAGGGCCTTAACAATGTCCTCTCATTTACTAAAGGGCCATTCACACCAGGAAAGATTACTATAAAGATAACTATGACATGAGTGTCCACACTGACCAACAATAAGGAAAGTCTCTCCTCGTGTTGATGACTTATGTGTATAATTTTATGGATTCTGATTGGCTGTCAGCTTTTTATCGTTCTCAAACTCGCTCTGAAAGTGATCCTTAACAATATCGTTCTTTGTGTCGGTAACATTATAGTTTATGTGTGGATGTTATCATTCCTATTAGCTAGAGCGATAGCTCAACATCTGGAACCATCAGACATAAAGAGAGGGAAATTCACTAATGTCAGAAATGAGTTTTGATGGACAAGAAATCTTTTTTTTAAAAACTATACAAAATCTCAACTTTCCCATATGTGGCTTGCTTACCAACTTTTTCTCATCTGTTTTTCACCTAACAGCAGACACGCTTCAAATTATACAGTAAATGCATCATTGCAGACTACATATTTCCTTAAGTACTTGAAAACAGCAATTGTACAATCTGGATGCTATACAGTGCAACTGGCCAGATCTAAGAAGACTGCTGGTTGTTCAAAATCTTTTCCATTTGAAAATGATAGAGCTATCGTGCTCTTGGACTCTTTCATTGTTGAAAAAATTGAAGTATCCTTCTCCAATCTGCGTCTTGACACAATCCTGTCTTGCAGGTCTACGGACAATTCTCTCAACCTTGTGGCTTGGTTTTCACTCTGACGTACACCATCAACTGTAAGACTTTATATAGACAAATGAGTGCCTGTCCTAATAATGTTCAATGAATGAATTTAGGCACTCTAATCAAGTTGTAGAAGCATCTCAAGTACTATTGATAGAAGTAGAATGCAGACTAGATTGTCATAACAAAGGGTCTGAATACTTATGTAAATGGAATAGTTCAGTCTTATTTTTTATGAATTGCATATTGGAGTATTGTGTGTAGATTGATGAGAAAAATGAATTGAATCAATTTCAAGATGAGTCTGAAACACAACAAAATGTGGAATACTTGAAAGGGTCTGAAAACTTTCCGGTTGCACATTTATTTGAAAGATTATTGAAAAAATAGTCCCTTGTGTGTACACGTTTTACTAAATCGTGCACACGTTTTACTAAATTGTGCGCACGTTTTACTAAATAGTGCGTTCATTTTAGTAAATTGTGCTCTCATTATAATGTTTGTAAAATGAGCGCACAGTTTAGTAAAATGTGCGCACAATCTAGTAAAGTAAGACCACAATTTAGTAAAATGAGCGCACAATTTACTAAAATGAGAGACATTCTCTCGATATACAAAATTATCTTGCAATGACACCTCCATACTTTTGTTTTGTTGCCAGGATAATAAAAAAAACAAGTAAAGGTTTACCGTCGGCCTAACTTGTCATTAGAAGATAAAATATTTAGCGTAGGCCTAACACATAGCATAGGCCTAGTCCATATCGAGTCTCTATTTGAGACTGGCCTTTATTTATCCAAATCTCCTCACGAGGCTGAAAAGAGACAGCTGTCTATTACTCAGCCTTTACTTGAAGTTTTACGGTAATTTAACTGGCTAACTGGTTAACATTGGTGCTTTCATCCTAGGGCTATTGTATTCTTGTAGGCTAAAAACTTGCACGTTCACATTTGTACTATGAATAAAACATGCAGCCTTTAACAGTTGCGGTTCCTTAGTGCACATTCTGTAGAATGTTAAAATAATGTAATTCTACTACGGTCAAATTAAATAGGCTTAGGTATTTCCTGCAAACATTGATTGAGTTTTTTTCCAACAGGTTGGCTACCATTTGCCTAATCAGTTTACGGTACACAAGTTTAATTTTTATTTATATCTGATGGATTTGTACAGTGGCGCATTGCATTCACATAATAATAATAAAAAAATCAGGTTATCTCGTAATTATGAGATAATTATCTCATAATTATGACATAGTATCTCATAATTACGAGATATTATCTCATACTTAGGGCTATACCATCCACGTCATTGGCGTGCGTGTGACAAGCTAGATGGTATGCGCTGTTTAGGCTATTTTGTGCCGCTACTTCAAGTAGCGTCAGAGAATGTTGTCACTCCCCGATGTGAGTCGCTACCGGATGTGAGTCGCGCATGCGTCACTTTGCTACTTTGCGACTACCAGTGCTGTTAGCCACAGAATAATGACATTAGCCTACACAGCAGTAATGTATTATTTAGAGTAAGGCATCACATTTTCACGGCATGATCTCTAATGTCAGTTCTAGATTAGAGGCTGAAGTAGCCTGCTAGCGAGAGACTTCTGTAATATCAATAAAAATTGACCTATAACGAAGTTTGTTCACTGCTGGCAAGTAAGTAAGCAATCAAGCACAACAAATGGCGTTTGCTAACGTTAGCAATCAAACAATCTTAGATAGCTAAAACATTTTTGAAACAGAAAAGTGAATTATTTTATGGATTTCAGTCGGATCCCTTGGCGTTATGTAAAACCTATCAATCTGAGCATGCGTGACTCACATCGGGTAGCGACTCACATCGGGGAGTGACAATGTCTAATAAGGAGAGAACCTTCACTCTCGGAACTCTTCCGGTGTGGTACTGCATCTAGGGGCGCTCACGGGCGAGTCCAGAATGAATGGAGGTCTATGGAGCTGTACCCCTCAAAATCCACTTTTCTCGGGATATATTTTTTTTTCAAGTAATTTGAATATTGTATTCGAAAGGGGATGCAAAGACAATACACTTGGTTGAGTATTATATTTTTTAAAGTCACTTAATTGTTCTAAAAAGCCTTTCAAACGTGCCAATGACGTCATTCATTAGCATGATCATAGCATAGCATAGCATCAATGCTAGCGTGTTATGGGCAACAACGACCCAACCTGTAAGAAAACGAAAGGACATGACTCCCGGATTATTTCACTTTTGATTGAAAATCCATATCCATTTTGCGAAAAATAAAATAAAATCGGAGGGTTTCAGTTGTTAAATAGGTGAAAACAACAAATGTAGCCATGTAGCTCCATAGGACCCCATGTATTTTGGACTCGCCTGCGATCGCCATCTAGGTGAACTCTGGTGAACTGCAGCCAAATTCGGTTTGTATGGGATTAATAGAGTGGGGAGGCTCTCCTTAAAGGAACACGCCACCCAAAATCAGTAGTGATATATGTTCTTACCATAACTTTCACGAGTTGAGTCGTACCTCTCCCGCGTCGGTAGGTGCACTCAAACGCTCTGTCGCGCGGCGCGAATGTGTTAGCATGTTGCTATGCTAGCGGGCTCTGCCGTGGCCGTAGAGAGAGGCACATAGCAGTATTCAAACACCTCCACGTTTTACCTACTTAAATACAGTTGCACAAGTAGTTGATGAAAAATGTTAGGGCACACAACATGAAATGTGACGATTTTCCAAGCGAATAAACATGAGAACTACTATGTGTGGCGCAATAGCACTTGGGAGTACTTCGACCTAGCGTGGTAATATTATTAACACCTAATTGTAGATCCTATCCACCACAGAGTTTAGAATCCATGCTGGATCGATCGACCCTCAGCCTCTCCCTCCCCTCTGAGCGAGAGAGGCACACACACTATGGTGGTGGCTGGTTGTTTTAATGTAGGCTATATGGGTGATGCAGCGCTGCTGACGTGAGGCTAGAAAGCCCTTGCCTGTTCTAGAAAGACTGATCTAATGCAGCAAATATATTAAAAGGCAAAAGTCGTACATTGGCTAGGCCTATCCCCAGAATATCAGCAGCAAACTCAGTCTCTGTCGCGCAAAACAGTCTCCAAATAAAACGCACATCGGCCTGTTGCCTATTCTGCCAGCTTGTGACAATATATCGTCCAAAATGCTTGATTGCATTGCATTCTCCACATTTTTAGCTACATTTTCATGTACCACATCAGCATTTTTGTTCAGTGAATGTTTTGTAAATTGCTTTACAATTACCGTCGGGCCCTTGTCAGCAGACTTCGGCTTGCCTCTTGCCATATTCACTCCTTGTCTTCCGATGTCATTTCTGAGTCATCTACAGATGTTCACCTCCCTAAATAGAACCAACTTCAACCTTGATGAGACTGCCTGGGTTATTTTGTTTAGATATTAGCCTATATATAAAACACATAGCCTACCATTCAGGGAATAGGCATTTAAAAGAGAGACAGAGTGATATGACTAAGAAATGACATCGGGCGATGGCAGTGCGAGATGTTCAGAACGTAAGAGCTAAAACTTCTACAAACTCACTAACATCCACAGCGGAAAAAGAAGGTAAGAAAAATAGTCGGAAAACTTAGATGTGTAAGGCAAGCAAGCAAGTTTGGCAGTTGTTACTAAAAATGTGAACATGCACGTTGCATTGTTGTGCGGTGGACTTTCAGAATGAATGGAGTCGGAGTTTCTTTAATATCGAGGGGTCATATTTGTCCGATGGCCTGCTATAAAATTAATTGCGATGTCTGTCTGAAAAAGACGCGCTCGTGCAGTCAAAATGAATGGGAGTCTTCAGAACAGGCTTGTCAGTCAACCTGACATAACAGTGTGTAAAGTAGCCTATAATGTGAATGACTTGTTATTTTATCAAGGATTTCTTTCTTTTTGCAAAAAATAAAGTACAATAGGCATTAATTAGTAGGCCAGGAGCATGCTGAAATTATGTGGCAAATTGCGTTTTTTATTACAATGATAAAATTGTAAAAGGACGTGACCGAAGCTGAGGCAAGCCAGGCAATAGGCCTATAGGCCCGACGGTAATTGTAAAGCAATTTACAAAAGATTCACTGAACAAAAATGCTGATGTGGTACATGAAAATGTAGCTAAAAATGTGGAGAATGCAATGCAATCGGACGATATATTGTCACAAGCTGGCAGAATAGGCAACAGGCTGATGTGCGTTTTATTTGGAGACTGTTTTGCGCGACAGAGACTGAGTTTGCTGCTGATATTCTGGGGATAGGCTACAACATGGCCAATGTACGACTTTAGCCTTTTAATATATTTGCTGCATTAGATCAGTCTTTCTAGAACAGGCAAGGGCTTTCTAGCCTCACGTCAGCAGCGCTGCATCACCCATATAGCCTACATTAAAACAACCAGCCACCACCTCTAGTGTGTGTGCCTCTCTCGCTCAGAGGGGAGGGAGAGGCTGAGGGTCGATCCAGCATGGGTTCTAAACTCTGTGGTGGATAGGATCTACAATTAGGTGTTAATAATATTACCACGCTAGGTCGAAGTACTCCCAAGTGCTATTGCGCCACACATTGTAGTTCTCATGTTTATTCGCTTGGAAAATCGTCACGTTTCATGTTGTGTGCCCTAACATTTTTCATCAACTACTCCTGCAACTGTATTTAAGTAGGTAAAACGTGGAGGTGTTTGAATACTGCTATGTGCCTCTCTCTACGGCCACGGCAGAGCCCGCTAGCATAGCAACATGCTAACACATTCGCGCCGCGCGACAGAGCGTTTGAGTGCACCTACCGACGCGGGAGAGGTACGACTCAACTCGTGAAAGTTACGGTAAGAACATATATCACTACTGATTTTGGGTGGCGTGTTCCTTTAAGAAGGGCTCTGGTAGCGTTCAAGTGGCATTGATGAGTTAAACAGTCACGTGTTTTTCCTACACGTATTATATGAGAAAAACATTAGCATTTGAACATTTTAACAGTCATTTGTAAACAAAGAACTCTTCTTATGTAGGCTAACCCTTTCGTAAATGGACTGAAGTTCGCTCTAAATATCTTTTTCTATCAATTATGCTAACCTTTAGCATCTCTATGGGATTTCTCATTTACATTAGCCATAAGCTAACACATTCGTTTCTATTCTGTAACTGGCCTACATGGTTGCCTACAGCTAGCCTACATGGTTGCTCTTAAACAAACATCGAAGGAAATAACTGAGATGTACTGTACTCTGTTGGTCTGCTTAGGTTTACAGTGAATCCTAAGTAAAGGCTTTTGGTTCAGACTTTCTCTTAGGAAGCTGTTAGGCCTTAGCTGGATTGACCATGTCAAAGCACACACACAATTGGGGCAGAATTGGAAATGTGTCATCATACATACAGTCTGATACTAGTCATAATCGTGGTTACCGCCCCCAGTCGCCGTGGTTACCGTGGCTGAAAAGCCCCCGAGGGGGAAAACATTCGTTTAGATTGCATGTAAACTAATGGAGGTGCACCGGCTTGAGTACAGAAAGCACCTATAAAAATATTAAATCTTTTGATCTCGTAATTATGAGATACTATCTCGTAATTACGAGAAAATTATCTCATAATTACGAGATAACCTGATTTTTATTTTTTTATTTTGTGAATGCAATGTGCCACCGTAGATTTGAAACTGCCAAAAAAATGAAAATGTGTTCAGAAGAAAATGATTTGGTTCATGTGAAAAAAAACCCCAACCTGACTCTCGATGGGTAGCGATGTTCTCATAGGGCAGCCGTGGCCTACTGGTTAGCGCTTCGGACTTGTAACCGTGGGTTGCCGGTTTGAACCCCGACCAGTAGCGGGTGAAGTGCTCTAGAGCAAGGCACCTAACCCCTCACTGCTCCCCGAGCGCCGCTGTTGTTGCAGGCAGCTCACTGTGCCGCGATTAGTGTGTTTCACCTCACTGTGTGTTCACTGTGTGCTGAGTGTGTTTCACTAATTCACGGATTGGGATAAATGCAGAGACCAAATTTCCCTCACAGGATCAAAAGAGTATATACGTATACTTATAACAGCCCTCTCTCTGCCCACTGTCTGTACCTCAAGAAAGATCAAGCAATGATGGCCTTCTACCGACCACATGATCCTTGTGAATTCAGCTCAGCAGAGTTTGTGTTTGATGTATTATGCTAGAGTGGCTATGTCATAATTATGGGCCATTCCGTGTCAAATCAGATAAGGTTGCTGCACCGTCTCAAATTTTGTCCCACTGTCTGGACCTCAAGAAAGATCAAGCAATGATGGCCTTTTACCGACCACATGATTCTTGTGAATTCAGTTCAGCAGAGTTTGTGTTTGATGTATTATGCGATCTAGAGTGGCTATGTCATAATTATGGGCCATTCCGTGTCAAATCAGATAAGGTTGCTGCACCGTCTCAAATTTTGTTCAAACCCTGTCTGCATCAAGAATGGGTCCCAAAACCAGGGCCTGTAAAAATATTTGTGTTCAAATCTTATGTCTTCATATTATTTTCAGATCTTGGAATTAATTCAGCTTTACAGCCTGAAAATCACATTATCTGGGAAGCAATGTTTGGATATTAATATCATGAAAAGTATTAGCCCAAACTGTAGGCTAGACAAACATGTTCTCAATATGACTGAACCATTAACCGTTTGTACAGTATTCTCATTGATTTTCTACAAGACCCTAGATTTGGAAAAAAAGGAAAAAGAGTGACATTAAGGGTATAAACATGTTTTTGTGCGCATTTGGTATCAATCATAATGTTTTTTTTTACATATATATTTTATTAATGTTGTACCAATATATGAGCTCTCCACATACAGTATAATGGGCTTGAAGATTTAATGATTAAATAAGGGGAAGTGTGTTTTTTGGTCATTTTCATAGGATTAAAATGGTATAGATAGGCACTTGAAAATCTATATGAACGTAGCTCAGTGTATGGGCATTTAGTGTACAAAGTGTCAATGTTGTACCATAGATAAATGAATGGAGTCAAAATTATTTTTTGCCTCAGGGACAACAATGAAAATGTATACAGTAGTATAGTATAGTATAGTATAGTGTAGTATAGTGTATATATATACTCTTTTGATCATGTGAGGGAAATTTGGTCTCTGTAGTTATCCCAATCCGTGAATTAGTGAAACACACTCAGCACACAGTAAACACACAGTGAGGTGAAGCACACACTAATCCCGGCGCAGTGAGCTGCCTGCAACAACAGCGGCACTCAGGGAGCAGTGAGGGGTTAGGTGCCTTGCTCAAGGGCACTTCAGCCGTGCCTACTGGTCGGGGTTCGAACGGCAACCCTCCGGTTACAAGTCCGAAGCGCTAACCAGTAAAAATCAGATTATAGTCCTCGGGTAGAGGACGTATCAGATATTAAACTGATAAGAGCAGATACTACACTTGATCTTAGCCAAAAGGCCGAGAAGCAATCCATAGATATCCAATGTAGGCCTAACCAAGTAAGTTATGTATTTATGTATGAATGGAACATGACACACAACTATTCCCACATTGATTTTCTTGTTCCTACTAACTACCCATACTATTTTAGTCCTATAACAATTACCAAAAAATGCAGTCACACCTTGTTTTGTCCTTAATATTTTCATGTGCATTTTCTCTAATATTGGCTTAATATTAATAAAGTATTGTATTTGCAGACAAAATACTAATTGATGCGGTACCCATTTGGGTACAAAAAATGAGTTTACAAGACCCTCAATATCAAATGTGTTGCACTTTGTTTCAAATCTAGGGCATTATATAAAACTAATGGGAATGCAGAAGAACTTTTAATGGTCCAGTCATACTGAGATCATGAACATCTTCCATCCTACAAAGATTGGGTAGGCTAGGAATAATACTTTTATTTAGATAATGCATTTCTGAGAGTGTAAAAATTATAAAAAATCTAGGGTGAAAAATGTACTAGAACTAGTATGAAATCATTGGAATTTGACAAAAATATTTTATAGGTCTTAGTTTTGGGACCTGCGTGCTAACTAGACTAGGATTCTGTCTGATTTGTCACGGAATGACCCAAATGTAGGCTACCAGTTGAAGTGGTTGTTTCACCCTGTGGAAGGTCTTGGTGACCTAATCTACTTACTCAGTAGGCCAACCAAAGACTGTTCAAATGCACCGATTTGCATCAAAGAGCCAGTTATGTCAACACTACTCTTTGGAGGACTATTGGAAGAAAAACATAAAAAAGTCAGACTGGACTTGGCTAAAATGCATTAAAATCCCTTCTGGAGAAGAGAATGTCACATCAGCTCTATGTTTACAAATTAAAAAAAGAGAAAAGAACACCATACCCATTTTGAAAATGGAGGAGACTTTATGCTTTACTGTGCCTGGCCCTGGCCCAGGGTGCCTTGAATCTGTACAGGGCATAATGTAGCAAAATCTGAAGACTAGAAGGAATCCTGGAGCGAAACATACTATGGAATATATATACAATATAATACACCTATACTGATGCCAAAAAACAACATTTTTCAGATATCCAACACACCACATTGGTAGTATATAGTATATATGACCAGTTTCCATTGAAGAATGCTATTAAAATAGTCTCCTTAATTCCAAATGGAGACACAGTTGACCGAGTAGATTCCAGTGTAGTTAAGAGCAGGTAAAAACTTGAGGCTGGCTTGCGAAAGAATAGTTCTTTATTCTGGATGTAACAACAGAGTTCTGGTAACCCTGTTGTACGCACAGCACAGCACAGTGTTGCAAGGTGAAGCCAAGGTAAGAAACTGAAGCCAAGATCTGGGAAACTCCTGGATAATTATAATACCAGAATATACATTCACGTCTGGGGTCAAATAGGAGGGGGGGAAACAGGCAGTGATATAGTCTTATTCAATTAAGACGTCTTGTGGGGGAACAATTAGTTAGGTACACCATTTGCTATTGTAAGGTGACAACATTCTGTCTGCTTACAATAAACATCCTGTCCCCGCAGTTTCTGCAGTATTAAACAAAGAACCAAAAGAATGACATACAGAAAACCACTAAAATCTAACACCATGAAACATTTTTGTTATCCTTCAACATATGAGATGTGAATTAAATAAAAACAAAAAAGGGTTAATTTTTAGGCCTTGTGAAACAAAGCACCAACCCTGTCTGAAATTACACATGAATATGTGGAGCAAAACACACTTTGTTTGTTGAGCAAGATGTTTTTTGTTGGCCATGCTTCTGTTCAACAGAAGGCTTGTTGGCTAAAAAGGGAAGAGGTGCATAGCATGGCAATGTTTGAGGTGAGATTTATTTTATTTTTATCAGTGGCAGAGGTCTGGTCTGAGTCCCTGAGAACATTCCTTTTTGATTTGAAAAGAAGAAGTTGATGTTGAATAAATGCAACACGTCCATACAGAATTGCAAATGTGATGACTTGATGTCTCTGGCCATGGCACGTCTGGCGTTTATGATGAACAGAAACAGCATCATATTCTCCATTCATTCCCAAATATGTCGGCAAGCAACACTCAGAATCGGGCCCCTAAAACGTCATGTTAAACAGAAATATATATTTGCAAAACAAATTATTCCAAAATTTTCAGAACAGTTAAGCAGCTGCCAATCTGCATTGTGCAGCGATCAGAATGTGTCTCCTATTGAATGGAAAGTACATTGTAAGGCAAAAAATGAATTATATATGAATGGCCAATGCTTGGAAACACAATGAGAGCTGTCACCTATGCTGACTGTTTTCACAATACACACAAAACCACTCATCTGATTGGCTTTTGTTGCCTCAGCTCAAACACAGTTTTTGTCATCAGGTGTCATCAGTGGCCTTTCTTGCTTCGCACAGAGTGATGTTGGTGCAGCTGTGGATTACTTAAGAACTCAACCACACGATTCAAGTCTTTGACCATTTCAAGTCAGGTCAGTGTTGTGTTGTTGCAGGTTTTAACACCCTGCATTGCAGTGTTACATGCTTCTTAAGTAAGAGCAAAAAAGTACTTTCTGGTGTGCACAAAAAACTATATTGCTCATGTTCTGTTAGGGGCACTGTGCATTTCAGACTACAGAATGCACTTGATCTAAAAGTTAAGTGAACAGGTCTACATGCATATATTGTTACAAGGAACTGAGCCACCTATGTTACCAAGATAAGATTCTGATACCACCCATGGTATCCAGGATGTTGCTAGGGGACGGTTGGTGACTGGTGAGGGTTGAAAAAGAGCAGTAATCAAGCAATTTTGATTTCACGGGTTTTCCCAGGTCACATCTCACACACACACACACACACACACACATACTGTATATAGATATATTCTGTCCGTTTCCTTTGTTGATGTGCAGTCAGAGGCATTAAGAAGAAACATAGAGTAAAATAAGACAGCAATCGCACTTCATCAGTCAAGGCAAGGAAGCAGCTTTACCACAGCCGGCAGCATGCTCAGACAAGGAAACCAGATTCAGCAAGATTGTAGGAGACTGTGGGAGAGACAAAGCAATAGCATTATGAAGCTGCATTCAACAAGACCATAACACTGTTTAAAGCAGTGGTTCTCAAACTTTTTTAAGTCATTCCCCACTTTGGAGGTGGGGAATTTTTAAGCCCCGCCTGAATCCAATCAACCCGCATAATGGTAACGTTAAAATGTTTTTTTTTTCTTCACATTTTGGTTCCATGTTATTTTTCCAGTCTCGGTCAGCTGGATCAGATGTTATTTTAATTCATATGTCGGTCTGTTTATGAATCTTGGACATTTTGTTTTGAATCTATGATCTTCCTTAAAAAATAAAGGCATCATTAAAGATAGGGACAAAAAACGAATAAACAAAAAAACTCCTGTTCCTCGCGCCCACTAGTGGAGCCCTCCCCACACTTTGAGAACCACTGGTTTAAAGGATGATATTCAGCAGTGGCAGCTTCCGTGAACAAGATCAACTTTATTGCAATCACATTCATCCAGCACAAACAATATGCATCAACTGCTTCTTAAGTAAACTCTGCTTCTTCTACCTGGGCCTGGCATTCATTCAACTTTTTACTGTGAGAGTGCCACCTATACCTAATCTCCTTTTACATACAATTGAAGTCAGACCCTCTCACTGTCGTAGCTACTGTATATTGTTATGACAAATATTATACTACTGCAAGAGAATAACTCTGTTTAACTAAAACCTTTAGATCTGTAAACTTACAAATAAATCTACATGTATTTACTTGAAATGAATCAACATCTGTTATCACCTTATTTATTTATTTTTTTCCCCCTTTATTTTTCTCTTCTTAACCTTTATTTTTCTCTTTTTTTAGACAGCATAGTTTTTGGAATATCTTGCTGGCCGTTGGATGTTTGATCTGGTTCAGGTGTGTTGTAAAGGTGGGTTGGTAGTTGGAATGTCTTCATCTCCAGCTGAAAGTTCTGTAGGTTGTAGGGACACTCGGGGCATCTCCCAGCGTGTTGGGGCATCTCCCAGTGTCCTAGCTGTCGTCATCCAAGGTTGACTGATGTGGATTTCATGTGGATTTATCCTGAGTTGTTCCAGCACTGGGCGACTGTCTCTCCTGATGCGGCGGTATTTCTTGCCTTTTACCAGCACTACATATGAGCGATCACTGTGTTGGTCAATGCAAATGCCAAGCTCCCATGGGCTACCCAGATTGTTGGGGTGGAGAAGAACTCTTACTGTCTGAGTCTTGGGTGATACTCAGCAGATCACAAGCATGGAGGTCATAGTAAAGTTTCACTGTGGTCTCTTTACCGCTTTTCTTTACCGCAATTACATCTTTCACTACTCTTGGCTGTAGAAGAGCAGCAGAGAGCGGGTGCGCCTTGACATGAGCCTCTGGACTGGTGAACAGCCAAGGCCTTCTGTTGGAGTGTGTCTCCATGGCAGCAGCACTTTCCACGTGTCCTCTCCACCCATGGTACATCTTTTGTGTAAATGTTTAGTCATTTTTACTGTTGATTTCACTTGACCATTGCTTTGGCTGTGATATGGGGATGAGGTTGTGTGCTTGAAGTCCCAATTTTCGGCAAACGGCTGAAATTCGCCGCTATTGAAAGGGGGGCCATTGTCTGATAAGCTTGATGCTAAACAGGTCAACTCCCACTTTGGACCATGGAACAGTAGGGATGTGATGTGGGGTGAGCGTTTCTTTCTGTTGTTTCCCTTGGGTGGAATTACAGGTGGCACAGCTGTTGATGTGGTTTTTAATATCAGAAGCAATACCTGACCAAAAAACTGCTTCACAAGCCTTTCTTGGCTGGCTTCAATACCAGAATCCCCAATATGTATCTTTATTTAGAAAGGTGGGGCGTAATGCTTCAGGGATGAAGACCCTCTGGCCTTTGAAGATCAGGCAGCCATCTATTGTAAATTCCTCTTTGTATGTCCAGAACGGATGAAGAGAAGGACTGACAGCTTGTCTGTGTTCAGGCCAGCCTCTACTGATGTGGACATGTAGTGCCGGGCCACTGGGTCTTGAGCTCAATGTTTTTGAATAGTCTCCAGTGTCTTTGTGATTATGTTGCTGCAGCTGATGGTTTACATGTTCTAAGTCAGCTTAGTCATACAGCATACACCTGCATTTGTGAGTGTGTTGTGGTTGATTGTGGAGTCCCTGCCCCCCCCCCCCTACATACACAGCACATTATTTCATCAGGAAGCTTCTCCAACACACATCCCCAACATACTTACAGCACACTGCCCACACACACACTACACACACACACACACACAGTCACTGCTCCACTCCCCTCCCGCCCACACAACACATCTTCACTGTCATCACTCACATACATCATCAGTACTCTGCTTGCAATAGTAAGTCCCTGCCTCCCCCCAATACACAGCACATTGTCTCATGAGGAAGCTTCTCCAACACACATATTGCACACTGCCCTCTCCCCACATACACAGCACACTATCCCATCTCCCCTGTCATCCCCCCAACACACACACCAAGACCCCTGGCAGTTGGGTTAGCCCCTTGAGCCGTGGATCTGCCCAAGGTTTCTTCCTTGGTAAGGGAGTTTTTCCTTGCCCCTGTTGCTCTTGGGTGCTCCTTGTTGGTGCCCCCCACCCAATCCCAATCCTCCCCCACCTTTTTTATGCAGCCCTTGCCACTTAATCTACTAAACCCCTCTTCTACTGCACTTTTTACCCCCCCCCCATTAATGCACAAATAGGCTGACACCAGACATAATTTCACTGCATTTCTTACTTCCAGTAACTATATGCATGTGACAATAAACTTCCTTGTATCCTTGTATCCTTGTATCCTTGAAGTCAGCCAAATGCAGTTCTTTGCCGGGTCTGTATATCAGGTGTATATGGTACCATTGCAGTCTGAGTAACATCCATTGCAGTTTCTTTGGCGCCATAAGCAATGTTTTCTTGAAAACTGCTTCAAGGGGCTTGTGATCACTGTGCACAGTTATGGTCTCGACCATGCAGGTACTGATCAAATTTGTCACAACCAAAGACAATTGCAAGGCATTCTTTCTTAATTTGTGCGTACCTCTGCTCAGTTGGTGTCAGCGTTCTAGAGGCAAAGGCTACAGGCTGTCCATTCTGCAGGAGGGCTGCTCCAAGGCCTGTCTCGCTGGCATCACACTAGAGAGTGACTTCTTTATTGAGGTCATAGTACCTGAGGACAGGGTGGCGTGTGATTAGATCCTTGATGTTGTGCAAAGCTGCATCGTGCTGAGGAAGCCATGCCCATTCAACATCCCTATCAGTCAAGCGCCTGAGTCACTCACAGACATCTCAAAGATGGGGTACGAATTTGGAGAGATAGCTCAGGGCTCCAGACTGCGGCCAAATGGTCACATTTTGCAACCAAAATTTGAGAGTGTGAGACTGAATTTTACATCCAGTCGCACATGTGCGACTAGTAAATTTGCCTCTTTTTTTTACACGTTAAACGTGAAAGTGGCGTGTCAATGAATCCGGAATTTGTGGCCAATGAGCGCGAGAAGGATAGGGAATGGCCGAGAGGGAGTTAAGTCATTTAGGCAGTAGGGGTTAAGTCATTTAGAGACCTCAGACCAGCCTCAGATGAGTCCAGGAAGTGCCGACAAACGCGTCAAACTCTGGTCAAAATGCTGGAAGTACATCATTTACTTCACTCTTTATAGAGAATACAGCAGGAAAAACTTGTTGTCTTTTATAATAATAATAATAATAATACGTTTATTTTATATAGCGCCTTTCTCAAACCCAAGGTCGCTTTACATAGTAGGAAGGCAGGGAAACACAATAACAAACAAACAAACAATACAACAGAGACAAAGGCAGAGAAATACAATAACAAACAAACAAAACAATACAACAAAGACAAGTTATCTGTAGGAACTATGTGTTGGGTGTGGAGGAGAAGTGATCATTAAACAGAAAGGTCTTGAGATGTGCTTTGAAGAAAGGAAGAGAAGGACAGGCACGAAGGGGTTGGGGGAGGGAGTTCCAGAGTTTGGGGGCCAAGGCACTGAAGGACCTGCCACCCAGGGTGGAGAGTCGGGAGCGGGGGATAGCGAAGAGGTTTTGGTCAGAGGATCTGAGTGAGCGGGAAGGAGTGTAAGGGGTCAGGAGGTCGCAGATGTAGGGGGGAGCAAGGTTGTGGAGGGCTTTGAAGGTGAGTAGTAGTACTTTGTATTTGATCCGGGACGGAACTGGTAGCCAATGGAGTTGATGGAGAATGGGGGTGATGTGTGTTGATCGTCTGGTATGGGTGAGGAGCCTAGCTGCAGAGTTTTGAATATATTGTAGTCTTTGAAGGGTTTTAGTGGGGAGACCAAGGAAAAGTGAGTTGCAGCAATCTAAACGGGACATAATGAAAGAGTGAACCAAAGTCTGTGCATCACTATCAGAGAGGAAGGGTCGGAGGCGTGCAATGTTACGGAGGTGAAAAAAAGCAATCTTAGTGAGTGATTTGATATGAGGATCAAAGCTAAGGGTGGAGTCAAGCTGAATGCCAAGGTTTTTAACAACAGGGGTGGAGTGGAAAGATGAGCCATCAATGTTGAGAGTGAGATGGGGAGATTTGGTGAGGATGCTTTTAGGGCCAATCAGCAGAATTTCGGTTTTGTCTGTGTTGAGCTTGAGAAAATTGTTTTGCATCCATAATTTTAAGTCAGAGAGGCATTCAGCGAGGGAGCGTGGTGGGGGGTCAGAGGGAGAGGGAGTGGTAAGATAGAGTTGGATGTCATCTGCATAGCAGTGGAAGTTGAGACCGTGGCTGCGAATAATCTGGCCAAGAGGGAGGATGTATATGAGAAAGAGGAGGGGCCCAAGTACAGAACCCTGGGGGACACCACGAGTGACAGGGGACTTGGGGGACTGATGTGGACCAAGTGTTACAAACTGCTTTCTGTTGGTGAGGTATGACTGAAACCAATTGAGGGCTGTGCCAGAAACACCAATAGCAGACAGACGGGAGATTAGAACATTGTGGTTGATGGTATCGAAAGCAGCACTAAGGTTAAGGAGAATGAGAATGTTAAGTGAACCAGAGTCAGCAGACAGGAGGAGGTCGTTAACTATGCGTAGAAGGGCAGTCTCTGTACTGTGACATGAGCGGAAGCCAAATTGAAAGGGCTCATACAGGTCGTGGTGGTTAAGAAAGGTGTGTAGTTGTGAGGCCACCACTCTTTCCAGTACCTTGGCCAGGAAGGGGAGGTTGGAGATAGGGCGGTAGTTTATTAGTGATGTGGGGTCGGAGTCAGGTTTTTTGAGAATGGGTGTAACTGCAGCAGTCTTTAGGGCAGCAGGCACCACACCAGAGTTGAGGCAGGTGTTAACAATCAATGTAATGGGTTCAGACAGGGATGTGGAGCAGGCTTTAAGTAGAGGGGTGGGGGCAGGGTCAAGCTGACACGATGAGGAGTTGGACTTAGTAATGATGTCAGTGATGGTGAGGGAGTCAGTAGCGGTGAAATGAGAGAGCTGAGGGCCCAGAGAAGGAGGAGAAGAAGAGAGAGAGATAGCATTGGGGTTGAAGGAGTGGTAGATTTTGCTAATTTTATCGTCAAAGAAGTGTAAGAAGGCCTGACACTGCAGTGACAGGGGGTTTTAGGAGTTTGTCCACAGTCCTGAATAGGGTTTTTGGCCTGGACACGGAGGAGGTTATGAGTGATGAGTAGTAGTTTGAGCGGGCAGCATTAAGTGCATCCCTATATGTCTGAATATGTTCGGTGTAGAGCATGGAGTGAATTGTAAGGCCAGTTTTCTTGTATAGCCGTTCAAGACGGCGGCCAGCGGCCTTTAGTTGCCTCAGCTCAGGGGTGAACCAGGGGCATGTACGGTTTGCTGGAACAAGCCTAGTCCTGACAGGGGCTAAGCTATCAAGCAGGCTGGTCAGGGTGTAAATGTACATAGCAACCAGGTTATCCGCGGACGAGAGCTCGTCCAGGTCAGACAGCGAGGCCTGTATAGAGGCAGCAAGCATGCTGTGGTCAATTGACCTGATGTTACGACCTGTGATAGTTGTTTTCTCTGAGGAGGGAGGAGGAGAGATCATATGAAAACGGCATACAATGAGCTTATGGTCAGAGACACCAGAGATGAAACCAGAGACAGAGATGTCATTCAGACCAGAAGAGCAGAGCAGATCCAACGTGTGGCCATGAGTTTGAGTGGGAAAATCAACATGCTGTGTCAAACTAAAACAGTCCAATACAGAGTTAAACTCTGAGGTGTAAGAACAATTAGTATCCACATGAATGTTAAAATCCCCTAACATAATCATAGCAGAACAAAGGGATGAAATAACAGTGAGAAGTTCATTCAATTCAGACAGAAAGTTTGCAGATGGTTTTGGGGGGCGGTAGATTAGCAATAGTAAAAGTGGTAGGGTAGAGACAACCTTCACAGCAATATATTCAAAGGATGTCACTTCAAATGGCCTAAGTTCTTTAATAGTCAGATCTGAGGGGTACAATACAGCCAACCCGCCCCCTCTCCCTACAGATCTGGGTTCGGATATGTAGCAGTAGCCAGAGGGGGTCAGCAGGTTTAAATTAATGCAGTAACCGGGTTGTTGCCAGGTCTTTGAGAGAAAAAACAGGTCACATTTTTTGTCAATTATCAGATCGTTTATTAAGGCCTTTTTGTTTGTGATTGAGCGTGCATTTAGGTGGCCAATGTTAAAGTTCTGACGTGACAACGAGGCAGGAGGAGGCAGCCTAGGAGGGCGACAGAGGTTGTCAAACAGTCTATGGAAAAAAATAGTCGCATTAGGTAGAACATTTTTATTATTATTCGTAATTCACCTTTATTTATTAAATAATCGATTGTGCCTGACTGTCCACGTGATCTGCCAGAGTCAGCTGGGAGGAGCTCGAAAAGATGACCCTGGGCCCAGTTTCCCGATAACGACGGAGACACGCTCTTAAGAGGGTTTTCTACAATTCATCTTACGATCGTTCGTTTGGTTTTTCCGACTGTTTCCCGAACATGCTCGTAGCGTGAACACGCGTGCACTGCTCTTAAGATGCTCTTAAGGGGAGCTGTCCACGTTAATAGTTCTGAAATATCCTCTAATTTGATGGTGATGTCAGGTGACTGCACGTCACAGCTATAGGCCTACCATTCAAACTTCGGATCTACACATTAATTCACATCAATACGAAAATAGAAACACTTTGACATCTGCATGTAAGCATCCCAAGTAGGCTAGGTTATATACCACACACAGACATAAATAATTGTAATTATTTAAGATTAGATTGTTGTACCATGCAATAATTTTTCGCGGTGTCACTTAAGAACACGTTTGAAGATAAGAAAGAAGTCGAGTAAGAAAGTCAGGAAATGTGTAGACTTAGATTTTGATGCAGTACAGACTAAACCTTTCTCTGCTTTTACCTCATAGGCCTAATAAATGATAGCCTTCACTTAGCAAAGATAATGGCAAACTATTCTGGCAACGTCTCGTTTTATAACTGGATTGCATTTTTGTCCGCTTTTCATCACATTATTACACATTAAATGTAGGCTATACTATTTTGCACCCTAAAATCTGATTCATCAGGTAAACACAATAAAGAATGGGAACGTAAGTTGGATTATGTATTCTAAGTTGTAATTCCTCTGTATGTCCTGTTGGTGACCTCAGTGAGAAGTACTGTTAAGACGCTCTTAGCCGGTAACAAGAACTCTGGAGCACTCATAGATCTACGAGTCTTTTCATGACGTTCTTGAGCTACGATGGTTTCGGGAAACAGTCGGCAAATCTTAAGACGTTCGTAAGAGGGACTTTACGACGCTCTTAGGCTTAAGATGCTTTCGGGAAACTGGGCCCTGGACAGCTGACATGAGTCACGGCAGATATAGTGGAATTTTGTCTGCATTGGCTATGGTTTAAATGTCCTTCCTATTCATTAAAGCAACGCCAAAGAACTTTCCCTCTGTTGCATGCACATTATTTGTTTATCCAGCACCGGCTTTGCAAATAACTATGTCCACAGACAAGGTAGAGTATGTTGCATGATTTATGAAAGTACGATGTATTGCGACATCAGATGCAATTCAAATTTGTAGTTTCTTATGTCTCATTCCATCAAACTTCAGATCTGCTACCCGATCTGGCATAGATTTACATAGTGCGGTTATAGCCGATATGGGCGGCGAAGCGAATGCAGAAGTGCCGTTCACCCTTCAGTTGATGAACCACTGAAACAATTTTGGAAACATTATTTTAAGGTACAAAAAACTCTTTGGTGTTGCTTTAAAATTAACATGATGACTGACGAAATAAATTACTGTGATGCTTAATAAACCACTGTAGACATACATTATATCACACAAATTAAGTGTTTTCTGTAGGCTAGGCTACTGCGTGACTTTGGTTTATACTAGGCCTACAGCAAATTAATACATATAAAATATACATTTTTGCAACTTCCAACATAAGGAAGCAGCATGGGAAACTTTTTGTTATTATCTTGTCTTATTATGACCGCCGCGCAGCGAAGCGGCGGTCATATAGGTTTAGTCAGATTTTTTTTTTTTTTTTTTTTTTTCGCATGTCCAAATTTCCGTCAATGATTCCCGGGACACTGAAAGACCGGGGTAGACAAAACTTGGTGGGCATGTAACCCCATATGGATAGCATGGAACCATCGTTTTTCATTTTGATCTGTAGCCCCCCCGCTGGACTGCACCCCCCGAAAGGAGGGTAGGGCAGACACAGTTTTCTGTGAATATCTCGAGAACCGTAAGGTTTTGGAGGACCATTTTTTTTTTGTATGTTGATCTCAAGGGGCCATGTCAACCCATTTCATAACCACTCATTTCATGTATAGCGCCACCTAGTTAAACACAAAAAAGTAAAAATGAGGTGTTGTAATCGCAGGTATCTGTGACCTAACATAGTCAAAACTGCACGAAATTGGAAGTGTAGGATCATTATGACACCCTCTGAATGCACGCCAAGTTTCGTGGAATTCCGTTCATGGGGGGCCACACAATAAATTAATTTATGTTACTATACACCAACTGGCCTGTAGGTGGCCGGAGACAGTTTTCTGTGAATATCTCGAGAACCGTAGGGCCTAGGAGGTCCACCTTTTTTTTGTATGTTGATCTCAAGGGGCCATGTCAACCCATCCCATTACCACTTATTTCATGTATAGCGCCACCTAGTTAAAAATTAAAAAGCAAAAAATGAGGTGTTTTCATCACAATATCTCTGGCTGACATGGTCAAAACTGCACGAAATTGAAAGTGTAGGATCATTATGACACCCTCCGAATGCATTTGTAAAAGGAGAGAAGTACCGCACACTCCCGAGTTATACATATATCAATTTTTTATTGTGACAACGTTTCGGCCTGTCGGCCTTCCTCAGGTCACGTGTAAAATAACAGGTAGTACCTTGCCTTTTGAAGGGGAAGCTTAATTGCTCCCACCTGACACATAATTAGGTTACAAGCAGGTGTCAATTGGTGTTCAATTGGTTACAATGAAGGGTTGGACACAAGGTTCACATAACAATCAACATAAGTTTTTTTCAGTCATAGTCCACATCCTTAGTACTACATTCTGTTATTTTAGGAGGAAAAAAGATCCAAGATCAAAAGACAATATTACAGCATCAGTCCAAATGGATCATCATAAATAATAAATAATATAATCCGTTGCATCCGAATCCTCCGAATGCATGCCAAGTTTTGTGTACTTTCGTTCATGGGGGGCCTTACAATAAAACAATTTATGTGTACATTTAGTGACGTACACCAACAAGGATTCCCGGGACACTGAAAGACCGGGGTACACAAAACTTGGTGGGCATGTACCCCCACATGGATAGCATGGAACCGTCATTTTTCTTTTTGATCTGTAGCCCCCCCGCTGGACTGGACCCCCGAAAGGAGGATAGGCCAGACACAGTTCTCTGTGATTATCAGGGGGCCCCCAATCGAGTTTCTTTTTTTTTTTTTTACATAATAAATGACGTAAACGAGTGACATCAATGAATGAATAAATGAAACAATTAATCATTCAAAACAAGAAAATTCTGATTTCATGATCAATATACCTGCCTACCTCTACTGTGTCCGCCAGCCTTTGAGTCACGCGCATAAACTAGACACCTCGGGTGCATAGACAATTCGTGCAGACACTGCATCAAGTTCAACAATCGGAAGAGACGGTAATGTTAAGACAAGTCACAAAAAAGGACATATCCCTCTGGTGCCGAAAACAGAACGAAGAAAATGACAGAGGAGGAGAAAAACGAGCAAGATACAGGTATGTTTGCATGATTATTATGACCGCCGCGCAGCGAAGCGGCGGTCATATAGGTTTAGTCAGATTTTTTTTTTTTTTTTTTTTTTTTTTCTTTTTCGCATGCCCAAATTTCTGTCAATGATTCCCGGGACACTGAAAGACCGGGGTACACGAAACTTGGTGGGCATGTAACCCCACATGGATAGCATGGAACCATCGTTTTTCGTTTTGATCTGTAGCCCCCCCGCTGGACTGGACCCCCCGAAAGGAGGGTAGGGCAGACACAGTTTTCTGGGAATATCTCGAAAACCGTAGGGTTTAGGAGGACCTTTTTTTTTTTTGTATGTTGATCTCAAGGGGCCATGTCAACCCATTCCATAACCACTCATTTCATGTATAGCGCCACCTAGTTAAACACAAAAAAGTAAAAATGAGGTGTTGTAATTGAAGGTATCTGTGACCTAACAAAGTCAAAACTGTACAAAATTGGAAGTGTAGGATCATTATGACACCCTCTGTATGCACGCCAAGTTTCGTGGAATTCCGTTCATGGGGGGCCACACAATAAATTAATTTATGTTACTATACACCAACTGGCCTGTAGGTGGCCGGAGACAGTTTTCTGTGAATATCTCGATAACCGTAGGGCCTAGGAGGTCCACCTTTTTTATGTATGTTGGTCTTAAGGGGGCATGTCAACCCATCCCATTACCACTTATTTTATGTATAGCGCCACCTAGTTAAAAATGAAAAAGCAAAAAATTAGGTGTTTTCATCACAATATCTCTGGCTGACAAGGTCAAAACTGCACGAAATTAAAAGTGTAGGATCATTATGACACCCTCCGAATGCATGCCAAGTTTTGTGTACTTTCGTTCATGGGGGGCCTTACAATAAAATAATTTATGTGTACATTTAGTGACGTACACCAGCAAGGATTCCCGGGACACTGAAAGACCGGGGTACACAAAACTTGGTGGGCATGTACCCCCACATGGATAGCATGGAACCGTCATTTTTCGTTTTGATCTGTAGCCCCCCCGCTGGACTGGACCCCCCGAAAGGAGGGTAGGGCAGACACAGTTCTCTGTGAATATCTTGAGAACTGTAGGGCCTAGGATGACCATTTTTTTCTGTATGTTTGCCTCCAGGGGTCATGTTAACCCATTTCATGTGCACACATGTGCACAGATACACACACACACACACATACATTCACAGTAATCATACGTATGACACATACTCACACAGTAGACATATGTACGCTTGCATGCACAGGCACATACGCAGGCACAAACACAAGCACGCACGCACACACACACACACACACACACACACTCACACACACACACACACACATAACATAAACATAACACAAACAATCAAGAATTTCTCAGAATTATAAACAGGCAAGATGGAGGTGGGGTTGTATAAAATGAATTTTACATGAACTAATCATGTTTTGGTACTTGTTGTCTAGCAGATACCAGTGAGAATTGAGTGTGGATAATGCAATTTAGTGAGACAGTTAGAATCATATAGGCCTTTCAGCGTGATTTCTTTTTGTGGAAAAAATGTGCTGGACTGGGCGGCGGTCATATTTTGTACCGCTCTGCGGTACATCTAGTTTACAGTATGTTTTGTGCTTGAGGTAGCTAGCTAGCTGTCATGATCTAATATAAGCCATCACCAGAGCTAAATCTCCGCCATCAACAGAGAAATGTCTCCCATTAATATATATTTATCTAGATGTATTTCATATGTCAAGGATATTGGGATTGTTTTGGATGTTCAATCAAGCATGTACCCTAGCTCTAGGTGGGCTTATTATGTCGTAAATTAAAGTTAGCTAGCTGACTGAAGTGGACATTAGCACTACAGTAGCTACATGAAAACGTAGCTGAAGGCAAATTTACCACAGAGGGATTGTTTCTGATTTCGCACCTGAAAGTGTTGATAGTTTATTACTGTTCTATAATATGTGACATAGTGGTAAGTCTGATAGCAACAACAGACTAAGCCCAGGCTCCCAGTCCCAACCCAACCCACTGACTAGCGCGACTCTGGGCATCGGTAACGTTCCGGCTTCATAGGCAAAGATGGAACAGTACGTGCGCTCTGCTCTAAGATCTTTGGAGAGAGATGGTAGTGTTTGAGAAAATATACCATGTTGGGTGGGGAGACTTCTGTGATGAAAATAAACTTACATTTGATTAAGATAGTGGCAAGTGATGTAGCGGTGCTACCCTAATATTTAGGCTGCAGTAGATCACCATGTTAAGCGTTCACCATAAGTATATACTCTTTTGATTATGCCTCATTTGCCAATAGAATATGAATTGTTACATGTGAAATTGCTTGTTATTTGAGTGTAAGTAATGATAGCAAAATAAACTCATTCTGCTCGATCAACTATGCACTTATGCAATATTTTTTTTTTTCAGAGACACTGTTGAAGTCCTTTGGAGCACATCTCTACCTCTACCTAACTCTACCTACCAGAAGGTGAGGTTTTCTTGATGGCAAATGGTTAAATAGCCTGTTAATATGACATGACACATTTAACATCGTTTTTTTTTTTATTTATTTATGTATTTATTTAATCATTGCAGGTTCGTCCACTGCAGAGTTGCAGATGCCTAAAAACCAGGAACGAAGTAGGAATAATTATCTATTTTTTGGGACATTTTATTTTTGATTATTAATGTTTGTCTATTTTGTTTTTATTTTGTAGTTGAAAATTGCTCATTTAATGCACATTTGTTCAGCAAATCTGTTGAAAAACAAGTCATTAAACTGATGTACTTGTTTACAACAATTGCTGTTGTATTTTGTTATTTGTCAATTCAACTTCAGTAAACCACCCTTAGTGCTTCACTTTGAATATGAATGTTTCAAATAAATCTGTGATTTTAGTACCCTCTAAGATTAAAAGGTGACAGGGTTGGTGTAAATAACAACTGTATTAATACATTGGTTTACCAAGCACATGGGGCCAGAAGTCTAGATTGGAGCCCCAAAACATTTTTGGCATGTTAGCAAGGATGGATTACTGAATGAGCCTACCGAGCCCAAGAGGTCAAGGGACCCTGAACCCCAAGTAGTTGTGTGAATTCACTACCAATAAGTCAAAAAGCAAAAGGCTATGAATCTGAACAAATTTAGGTACTGCCCTTCTCCAGCTGACCATCCCAAAAATGCACCAGAATACAGGAAATCACATCTAAACCCCCCCCCACACACACACACACGTTTGTACCCACATTTGCACAAACAGGGTAGGGGGAGAGGGTCCTTATGCATCTGTGTCCAGGGGGACAGTAGTTCATAATCAGTCGCTGTATTAATACATAACCTCACTGTATTAATTTATAATATGACATTATAGTGTGAAGTTGTCAATTATTGCCAAGCACAGGTGACTGCGTTGTGGGAGGGGGCCCCCAAATCAAATTCTGCTTAGGGCCCCCAAAAGGCTTGGGCCGGCACTGCGTATGACACATACTCACACAGTAGACATATGTACGCTTCCATGCACAGGCACATACGCAGGCACGCACACACACACACACACACACACACACACACACACACACTCACACACACCCACACTCACACACATAACATAAACAACACAAACAATCAAGAATTTCTCAGAATTATGAACAGGCAAGATGGAGGTGGGGTTGTATAAAATGAATTTTACATGTGAAATCTATGAACTAATCATGTTTTGGTACTTGTTGTCTAGCAGATACCAGTGAGAATTGAGTGTGGACAATGCAATTTAGTGAGACAGTTAGAATCATATAGGCCTTTCAGCGTGATTTCTTTTTGTGGAAAAAATGTGCTGGACTGGGCGGCGGTCATATTTTGTACCGCTCCGCGGTACATCTAGTTGTTACTTGTTTTGATAAAAGGTGAGACTGAATTACTGAAAGCTAAAGGTATTCTTTATTATTTTATGTATTATATATATGCATTGCAGTACAGGTGTTGTATCAACTAACAGTTGAGTCAACTGAACTGATAATGGAAATATTTTTCTATCCTTTACAGTTAGTGGTGAGAACCCAAATTCATTTCAGAGGATGCATACACTACAAATGGATCTCCACCGTTTCAGAGGTTGCACAAGAAGCCACGATACCTATAGGTTATAGTTTCAACAGTTCACACCTAGATACAGGAAAACACACATACACACACAAGGTGCACAGTTTGCACATGTTATTGAAAATAAATATGTTGTCAGCCAAATTGAAGTCATCAAGTGTCTTTTTTTGGGGTGGGGGGGGGGGGGGGTGTCCTCGGTATTTGAAAAATCCTGGCTACGGCCTTGTTGATGACGATGATCGTTCGTTTGTTATCAGTGTTGGGCAAGTTACTTCAAAATCATAATGTATTATGTATTACTTATTACTGTCTTTTAAAAGTAATTTGTTACATTATAATATTACTGTCTCTGAATTGTAAGGCATTACACTACTATTGCATTACTTTTAAGTTACTTTCACCAAAATATCTAGAAATATGGATTTGCCATTCTAAATGCAGTTTATTACGCTCAATGCAGCTTGCTCTTCCAATGGAGGGAGATGTGGTTTAGCATAATGAGTGAGCTAGTCTTAAGGCTAACAACAGTAGAATGCAATAGGCGCAGTGCTCATGATGCAATACAAGGAACAATCATAGTCAGAATTTTGTTAAAAACCGACAAAAGGTCAAAGTCTGCTAAGTTGTGATAGAAATACTGTAACTTTAAGGCCTAGGCCTACTCATTAAAATCAATAGAGAGCCTACTATATTGTAAATTAAAGCTTAAAGGAACCGTATGTAAGATTGTGGCCAAAACTGGTACTACAATCACTTTCAAATTACTGTAGAGCGGTGTATCCCCTTCCCTCTGACTGGCAGAGTTGGCAACCGGATGACGAAACACTACTGACTTTGTGATTAGTAGATAGGTGGAGGGTGGCGCATTAGGCCAAAACACAACATGACAACATCAACATCAGTTGAGGGCTGCAACTTCACTTTTTAAATGACAATATCCTGGCCAGACTACTGTTGTCAGTGATATAAGTATTTGAAATGAACATGATATCTTAATGTCTAGTGACATATCAGGGCAATTTTATGATTAATTGAAATACATTTTTTACATACGGTTCCTTTAATAAAGACATGTCAAGATGGTGGCCTGCTGGCCATTTCGGTGCCCTAAGTGAGTGGCTTTGAGTGAGTGACATTTAAATGATAACTCAAACACTCAAACACCTGTGTGTTTTTAAACATTAATTTCTGAAGAAATGCCCTTTTGCCAGCTCTTGTTTACAAGCCTTATTTGTTTGAGTTACATTGATAGCACAATATTAACAATACTATGCACAATGTTAAGTTGTTTGAAGCAACCTTCATTGCTCTGGAAATGGAAGTATGCAATGACATGTTGCTTCACATTTCGTTTTGCGAATACAAGTGAATTATGAGCCTGGTATCCACCTAGCTATCTGAATGGAATGCGTTTCAGTCGACTCAGCATATCATATGCTTCATGTAGCCTAAATGCTTGGAAAACGAATGATTGAAGACCCACCAATTCTAGTACTAGGTGGTGATTGAGAGAACCCAAAAGGTATCAAACTTGCATGTAACATCGTGTTAGTGCATTTTGACATTGTAAACGTTATTGATGAAGAGTGAAACGCAGTTTGCAATAAAGCTACTATTCATTGGTTACATTTGGGTGCCCCCTCTGTCCTTTGGTGCCCAATGCAAAGTGCGTGATGCGCGTGGTGGGAGCGGTGGCACTGCCAGGCTACACAATCTTTTTCTGCATTTCTATCCCGTTATTCTCTTCAATTCAAGTTCACAGCACAAAGCTGACATGCACAACAGCATAGTTTGTGTTTTAGCAAGAATCAAAAAGATTAGCGTGGCACTACTTTAGATGTTTCATTAATTTACTTGTGCTATTTCGCGAGGCATAGAGAGATCTTTCGGTTTCGCACACAAAGTGCACTAACTATTATGTTCTTCATAGCCTTGTCTCTGACAAGCTGAAAATAATGAGCGTAGGCTTATGTCCATCCCGCAAATAGAGTCCGCCTGCGAGTCTGCTGCAGCAGTCATATTCAACCAGTATCAGGAGATAACGTTCTACTATTTTGCGCTGATTTTTTCTCCTCTGTTGTTCTCCATGGTGTTTGCGAATATGTATCAAAACAAAACACCACTTAATTTCGGGTTAAATGCATTGTAACGCGCGTTACTGAAGTTTGTACCGAGTAAAATATTACCCAATTTTTTTTTGTAATGCCTTACATTACCACGTTACCGCAAACAGCAATATATTACAGTAATTACATTACTTTTGTAACGCGTTACACCCAACACTGTTTGTTATACATCACAAACTCACCTTTTCCGATAACGTTGAGTCGTCTCATACGACAACCGCGACAATCTCCTTCTAGGGCCGCTTATGCAGGCTCAGCTCAGGTGCCGGTCGCGTGCAGCGCTGCAGCCACGTAAACAGAGTTTGCCCTTCCCCTACTAAATTTCACTTTCGGTGCCCGAATGGAAGTGAATGAGGCTTTGCGATTTTTTTTATCTAGACCTACGTGAAATTTTGCATCCATTGTACGATTTATTTATTTATTTTCCCTATTGGAAGGGCAACATGAGTCAAGAAGGGCATATGGACAGTTGCCAGGGCAACCTGAGCAACCCCCCTGTGCACGTCCTGCTACAAGGTGTTTCAAGGTCATGAAGAAAAAACTTTGCTAGGTCGGTAATCCCCTACTGAGGGCCACTCAGATAATGGCAGAAGTGGTGTTCGTCATGTTATGAGGTTATGTGCCGTCAAAATTATTTTGAAAATGTTATGTTAGGGTCAAAAAACTGTTAAGAGTGTCTTTAGTGCATGTTTAACAATCAGTAGCCTAATGATGATGATGAGTATGCATGTGAGTGTGCAATTAACTGTCAAATGATAGCCTACATTCATTTACGGTTAGTGACAGACATGGTAGGAACTGAAGAATAAGAAGACAAAAGCTGGCAGACAAAACTGGCTCATTCCATTTTTGTTGTTGTCGCCGTTACTGCTAGACCCAGAGATGGGTTGACAGTTACCATTACTTCTGAAGTTGAGAATATTGAAAACTCTCGTCTCTGCCTTGGCTTCTGTTGCATTTGTCTTGATTTGGATGTTGTGCAGAAGGGTGGGAAATATAGTCCGCCATTTCTTATGCTGATTCAATAAGAAATGTGGCGTTCATGACGACCCCCCTCCCCTCTATCATCTCCATTAAATGCATCAGAAATATCAATCACCTCCTGCCACAATTCTTTTGGAAATGGAGCACAGCTCTATTTAAAATAGATCAGAGAGAAAGAAAGAAAGAGAGAGAGAGAGAGAGAGAGAGAGAGAGAGGCTGCTGCTGTCTTCAAAGCTTTACAAAGCAACTAAATTATCCTGCTCAGTCACTATTAAATATTCCCTTTTACCAAAAAGGCATGTATCTAAGAGATTGGGATGTGGCAAATGGAAAGAAGACACACACCCACACACACACACACACACACACGCACGCACACACACACACACACACACACAAGGTCTGAGCAAATCCATTTTGGGTTCCAATTAAAAATGTATTAAAAGGCAGGGGAAAAGAGCTCTACCTAAGGTGTTTAGTCAGAAAAAGCCCATAAAAGACCCCATTTGTAATCATCACAACGCAGCTTTGTTTGGGCCAAGCGATTAATCTTCATGTTTTAATTCTGCACAGACAAAGAGGCAGAACTAGAGAAACCAAGGAAGAAGTTCTATAAAAACTAGATGTACCGCATAGCGGTACAAAATATGATCGCCGATCAGTCCTGTACATCCGTTCCGCGAAAATAAATCACACTTCAATTTGTCTCCATATTTTACTCCATCCCCCACTCTTGAAACTTTTGTGTATGCTTGTTTGGCATGCCTGAGTGTGTGTGTGCGGCTGCACAGAAAGTAGCCTACTGGTGCTGAAAAGGTGAATAGATTGTAGAATAGCCAAAGAAGATGTAGCATTGTTATAAAACCTTTAAAATCTCTAAACAATCACAAGTAGGGCAGTTCATCACAGTTCATCCATTGTAACTGGATTGATGAAAGGTCACTTACACCTGTAGGCTACATTGTATTTGGGAAAAACAAAAGGTATCAGCATAATGTTATTTATTTATTTATTTATTTATAAACAAAAACATCTCTGTCAGTTCCATGCCGTTTTCAACAGCTATCAAAAACAAAGGTCATTTTTGGATGGATGGATTTTTTGTGAATGTTTCTTCTTCTACATAAGATTTTAGTCATCTTTAGTTCATGTAATACTTTATTGTCAATGCACAAATTAAGTAACAGTAGTCTGAAACGTTATTGTTAATGCACAAATTAAGTAACAGTAGTCTGAAACGAAATGCTGTTTTACATCTAACCAGTGGTGCAAATAACTGACATGTTCAAATGGGCCTTGATGAAATGCGTCGCTAGACTGTTCATACACATTTTAACGGGCCAAAGTTGAAGAGCTGTTGTCCGTTATTGTTCGTGCAAATATAGGCTGATTCATGTTCCCTTGCATTGTGTAACTGAGGTCCATGGCTAGTCTGGCTTTCACCAGACCAAGCTCAATCTTTTAAGAAATCAAAAAATAAATAAATAGCGGGCAGATCAGGCTGGGTTCACCCAGCCTAGTCCATAGGCACCCGATATTGTTTAATTTTTCGATTGAGATATCCACGCTCTGGCTATTCTAAATGCAAAAATGCATCAGGGAGTTATGACAAAACTGTAACTAACAAACTAGATCCTAATAGAAAGCTGTTAGCTTCCCTAAGCTACAGGTAGGCTTATAAGGTAGGCCTATTTACAACATAAATTGTCAATAGGCTATGCTGGCGACACAAATAAAATCTCCTTTGGAAACCAATGGCTTACGCCTTACAGTATCAAGCGGACTTAAACTGCCATATCGTGGCGAAAAGTTGTAATAAAATTCACGCAGCTCCATGAGTCAAGGAAAGCGCGAATGAAGTAGCCACATGTTTTTCCTTGTCTCTAAGGTCTTCCATATATGAAATGGATTCTTGGCTAAAAATATTTTACTGCTAAGATTGTTAAATTAACAGATATTGTTATACACCCCAAAATCAAAAAAGGACTAAAATATAGCCTGTCCGTATTGGAGTTCAGGCATATAAATTAGTGCAGATCAATCACACAAGCTCTGAGAGCTTTGAAACTTGGCATGTTCATAGTCAGGAAGTTGCTTTACCTACTAGAAAAGACTGGATGTGAATATCTTGATGTATGGAATGAATAGAGACATATAAACATACACCTAAAATAAGCGGACATGCAAAAAATGAATATCTATGCAGAATGTTTTCATTTACTTTGTAGCTGCTTTAACAGGGATTATCATAGAAACACATATGATGGCTTGTTGGAAAGATGGGGTTGTTCTGAATTCAACAATACCAAATATGTAAATATAGTATGACAAATCAGGGTGTTCTGTCACTTAATGCATGAGGTGTCCAAAATGAAAGAAAACGGAACACTGGCAAAATACAGTCTTAAGTCCAAATCACATTATCAGTGGTGAGAAGAATGTTAAGTGTAAGTGCTGCTCTATATTGCTCTATATTTACATTTAATAATGATACATTTCATATGTCCCAGTATTAAACAATTCATATGAAACACAGATCCAACTGAATCAGGTTAACATTGGAATGGAACACCTTTATTAAAATATTTATATTCACTTGAATTTTGTTTTGGTCAAGTCATTACCGAATAATGGAAAATAATATTGTTAGCTTTTGTCTGTCCAGACCAGCAGTGGACACAGTGGCCTACACTGCTTACTTCACCCCTAAGTAGCTAAACAGTTAGTTGTAGAAACTACTTTCCCTAGCTAAGAAAGTACTTAGTCCTCTGACCAATGTTGCACGTGTAATTCAACTTGATTTGCATTTCAATGAAAATTCTGAGATGTATATTATTTTTCCTTTTCACTAGTCTTTTGAATTATGGAGAATGTCTTACAGGCATTGGATCCAAAGCTTTGTATCATTTGTGGGAAACATTTTGAAAAGGGCAAGAAAAAAGATCCCTATGTCCAAAACCCTACAGTAGAAGGCCTCCAACGCATACTTACCCTTGCTCAGCAGAGAGAGAGATGGTGATGTCCATAAAACTCTGGCTCCATATACAGATTATATTTCCTCCAAAATCAAAGTTTCATATCATGTAGAGTGAACTACTGCAGTAAGACAAACATCAGTGAGCAGCAGCAAGTTGGAAATGTTGAGAGTGAGAGCACATCTGCACCAAGAAGGCTGAGTAGGGTTGAAACAACATCATTTCAAATACTGAGAGATTGTTTCATTTGTGGGAAGGCCAGCTCTAGATCAGAACCTCATACATGATACATGATATGAAACTTTGATTTTGGAGGAAATATCATCTGTATATAGAGCTAGAGTTTTATGGACATCACCATCTCTCTCTCTGCTGAGCAAGGGTAAGTATGCGTTGGAGGCCTTCTACTGTGGGGTTTTGGACATACATAGGGATCTTTTTTCTGTTTTTTTTTTTCAAAATGTTTCCCACAAGCTTTGGAAATTAGTTTCTACAACTACTGTTTAGCTACTTAGAGGTGAAGTAAGCAGTGTAGGCTCTAATGTCCACTGCTGGTCTGGACAGACAAAAGCTAACAATATTATTTTCCATTATTCAGTAATGACTTGACCAAAACAAAATGCAAGTGAATGTAAATATTTTAATAAAGGTGTTCCATTCCAATTTTAACCTGATTCAATTGGATCTGTGTTTCATATGAAATGCATCGTTATTAAATGTAAATATAGAGCAGCACTCACCTTGCAGTAACAATGAATTTGTCAACATTCTTCTCACCACTGATAATGTGATTTGGACTTGAGACTGTATTTTGCCAGTGTTTCATTTTGGACACCTCATACATTGAGTGACTGAACACCCTAATTTGTCATACTATATGTACATATTTGGTATTGTTGGATTCAGTACAACCCCAACAAGCCATCATATGTGTTTCTATGAATCCCTGGTAAAGCAGCTAAAGTAAATGAAAACATTCTGCATAGATATTCATTTTTTGCATGTCCGCTTATTTTAGGTGTATGTTTACATGTCTCTATTCATTCCATACATCAAGATATTCACATCCAGTCTTTTCTAGTAGGTAAAGCAACTTCCTGACTATACACTTGCCAAGTTTCAAAGTTCTCAGAGCTTGTGTGATTGATCTGCACTAGTTTATATGCCTCCCATACGGACAGGCTATATTTTAGTCCTTTTTTGGTTTTGGGGTGTAAACAATATCTGTTAATTTAACAATCTTAGCAGTAAAATATTTTTAGCCAAGAATCCATTTCATATATGGGAGACCTTAGAGATGAGGAAAAACATTGTTGGGTTTAGTTCTACCTCCGGTAGGGGTATCTCAAAAATGTGGGGCCATTGTCACTAGCCTACTGCACGCACTTAAAACAAAATAAACAGGCTTCTCAGTCTCACGCATGTATAGGCAAAACTGTATCAGACCGGTGTAACGTTGGTAAATCTTCCATTGCACAGAATGATTTTTGTAGCACGTGCAACAAATGACAGTCGAAAGATACAATTACAGTGCTGCTATCAATTTGCTTGGTAACCGCATTTATAGTTTTCTACAAATGCAATCAATCAAATTGGCCTCCATCACTCAACCAACGCTAACGGTAACATTACCTAGGTCCTTATTGATATTATAAGATTAACGTACCTGCAGTAAAAACCAAGTATGTCCGATAAACATCCTCAGATTTATTTCGGCTTCAAGAAGAAATGGGAATTACATTTCATGTGAACATCGTCCTATCCTTATTAGACGTTCTCTGCGGTAAACTACAGTCCATGTAGGAAGCGTCCATTGTTTTTCCAACCCACTTTTAACTTCCAACAAAATTATGTCACACTGCAACGATGCGCCATCTAGTGGACAAACGACTACTTATCGCCAATACTGGAAATGCAGCCATGATGATGATGATGAATATTTATTTTGGCTTTCTTTTAATCCTACTGAATTTGTAATTATGTATCGGCCGTTCTAATACCGATAGTATGTGGGTGCCTGTGTGTGTGTGCATGTGTATATGTGTGCACCGCCATCTACAGGCCAATGAGTGTACAGTCACTAAATGTACACATAACCTAATTTTTTTAGACCCCCCCCCAATGATGAAATTCTACGAAACTTGGCATACCCCCAGAGAATGCCAGGTCAATCATACACATAAAATTTGGTGCAGTTCTGAACATCTTAACTGAAGATAGGGGAGATTAAAGCAGAATAATATTGCATTTTCATTTTTTTTACCGGGGGGGTGCAAATCACAAATGAGTGATTATGGGCCAGGTTGATGTGGGCCCTTGAGACCAACATACCATAAAAGATTATTCATCCTCAGTGCCACGGTTCAGGTAGTTATTTAGGAAAAACTGCTTTTTTTGTGGTTCGGGGGGCCCAGCACGGGGAGGGAGTGGCCCCCGGGGACGAAACAAAATTTTTCCGTAAAAATTCCGGGTATCGTTGACCAAAAATTCAGGAAGTAGATGACGGGGGGGAAAAAAAAAACTTTGACAATCATTATATGACCGCTTCGCTAGCGGCGGTCATAATAAGAGCAATGGAGGAGGAGAGGACATTAGGGGGTGGTGTGTGTGTGTGTGTGTGTGAGTGTGGGGGGGTGAAGTGGCCACCAAAATGAGGAAGGAGAGAGAAGAGGTGGCGATGTGTGGACATGAGAGGCCTGTCTAAAAGCTCCAGTGAATGTGAAGAAAACCATGGATGTGAAAAATAGATCAGAGAACCCGAGGTGCAGAAAAAAGGACCATTATACCCATTAAGGGAACATCTTTTTCTTCAGACCAAGTTTTTTTTTGTAGTAGTAGTACTGTCTCATTACTCTCTCACAATGGCACTTTAGTTGCTCACTGAACTTGACAAACCAAGATAACAAAGTAGAAAATAGAGAAGACATGCACCTTTATCAGGTATTCAGCAGATGAGTATAGTTCTCTCTCAAGATTAATCAAACACATCACCATGGTAAATTATTCAGCGAATGCTTTTGCTCCTGGCTTAAGCATTCGCTGAGAGGCACTTAGGCTCATTTCCCCTGTTCATCAGAAGTGCTGATTTTGACATGCTTTTGTTCTGCAGATTAGCACACCAATGATTTTCTTTTACCCACAAACCACGGCATGTTGTTTTTGAATGAAGGTAAAAAAAAGACTCCAGCATGACCTCCAAGTACAATGGAGACAAAAGTACCCAGAAGAAGACTTGCTAGGCCTCTGCAGTATACTGAATACATCCATCAGTCAGCGCTGCCCCTCACACCTGCATTGTACAGTTCCAGATCCCTCTTCATGCCAATCAATCCTGCAACGAAACATCCACACCCACATCCACAGTCTTACGGCCAGGCTGACGCTATGTTTCAGTTTTTCAGTTGGTGTAATCTGGGCGGCAAGCCAGACATCTTCCCCTGACAGTACCAGAGAGAAAAAAAAGCTTTCAGTGACCAAAAAAACTGTGTGCTCAACATCCGAGCACCACATCCTGCAATTTCACAGTTCCAACCAGGCTCCACAATACCCTATGGTCATACATAGGCTACTGTGTTTGCTTAATTGATTGGACCTGGCCAGTTTTCTTGCTAGTAATTGTGTTAACAGACACTTTATAGTTTTCAAAGACTGCGAGAAGTTTTTGTAGCCCTGCAGTGATCTAGGTCTTATTCACGGGTATTAACAAAAAAATCGGCCCGAGTCGATAGCTATTTTATCCCCCATGGCGCTCCAAGAGTCCTTGCAGTACAGGCACAGTGGAGTGCCCCGACTGTCTGGTCAGAGAATGGATGCATCCGGCACAGACAGCCAGCGAAGCAGGCAGGCGGGTGGGTGGGCGGGCGCGGCCAGACAGAGCTGACTGGCTGCGAGGTGATGGACCACTCCTCACCAGCCGTGATGAGGCCGCATGGAGTCAAGGAGGCATTCCTGCACCCTCCACACCAAATAGCCTATTACACTGGCTGGATACACACCACTGGTGTACAATTAGACAAGCTGGGCTCTCCGTTACCAGCACCCGCATGGCCAACCTCTTATTCCTCTGCCTTTTGGTTTTCTGGCTGATGCATTACTCTTGAGGAGACTTCAGCTTCTCTGTCACATATTTTCTAAGGCGATCTGTTTTACTATTTGGACATTCGTACCACTATTATTGTTGGCTGCTGGGCCCTTTTTCTCTTGTGTTGCTAAAACCTACAAGGTTTCAATCATTGTTTATATCAGCCCAACCAATCCCTCATGAGTCACACAAAGGCTTGCACACAAAATCATGCAGCTTTAATACATCTCCCAAGCCACTGCATCTTTAATAGTCATAGCAACAGCTTTATGTTCAAATCTGAGCAGATGCATGAACTATTATCCAATGTTTATATGCACTGATAAGCAATAAATACATGGCCCATGAATGACACATGTGCAAATGTAGCCAAAATGGTTTTAATGAAACACCTTGTTGTTTGTTTCCTCTGCAACGCAGGTGTGTTGTGGATATCACAGCTCCTGGCCCTGCATTGCTTGTAATGTTTTACTATGGGATGGTGGGAAATAAATGTTGATTATGTTTTGTTTCTCTCTCTCTCTCTCTCAGCAGAAAAAAAAGCAAATATGCTAAAATGTTCTTTTCTTCTCTGGGAAGAACACGTGCTGCCGTTCCGGCCCTGCTCTCTGTGGCAGCCGCGGCGGCGGTGATATGAAGGGAGGAGGCGGACGAGGGGTGTAGTGACCCGCGTGGCGCTGGAGACGCTGAACAGCAACGCTCTGTAATGTCAAAAACCGTGGGGGCTCGCATCCCACGCGCCGGGCGCCCATTATCTCTGATTGAGCATGTGCTGCTCTGAATGAGCAATTACAGTAGGGGTGCGCTCAAAAGAGGGGGATCGTTAGCATGCACACTCCCACCCCTGCCTCCTGCGCGGCCGTGCTGTATGGAGCACTGGAGAGCTTGGCCGCTCCTCTGGAAGGCACTTGGGTACTTGAAGAACCGACACCCAGGGCTAATTTTAGTCACAATAAATCATAGCTAAAAGAGTGATCTTTTTGCTGAACTCACCCAGAAAAAATGCCAAGATTTGGAGTCATGGTGGAGTGGTACCATTGAGAGACTTTTTATTTATTTTTTTTTTTTTTTCGTCTTGCACGACCAGTGGACCATAACGTATTGTCTCGTTAAACTTTTTCTAAACTTGGAATATAATCACTTGAGTCTGTTGTTTAATGCTTTCATATTGGAACATGTCTTAATTAGCCCTCTGAAGAATGTGTGTGTGTGTGTGTGTGTGTGTGTGTGTGTGTGTGTGTGTGCGCGTGTGTGTGTGGGCTGCATTCAGAAGCTTTGAGGGGAGCACTCCATTTGTGCTGCTGTAAGATAATCCGCCCTTGTGTGCCACCCTGAGATTTAACTCCATCATACCTGGCTGGTTCAGATTGGAAAGGACCCCGAGCACAACAAAGCATCTGCATCTGGAAGGGAGAAAGAAGATCACCTCTCCTGACAGATAGCATTCTGGCAAACTGGCAAACAACAGGGAACATTCATCTCAGCATGAGCTCCACTGGATATATTGTTTTCAGAAGTTTTATGTAAGATGTACAAGTGTCTTTGATTTCTCCTGAGAAGATGAATGTCTTGTTAGATAACCAAGGATAAACACAGCCCAGCCTCATTGCCCTGACTTTTAGAAGTCGTCACTTAAGCCGACCTTTTGATTCCTTAAGGTTTAGACGATTTAAAACAATAACAGGTAAGCTACCTGTGTGGAGGGGCTAGACCAGGAGGTTATTACTGCTTTGGTCAGAGAATTCATGGAGAGCTGTCAGTGCATCTATAAAACACTCCTGTGTCTCCTCTGTCAGAACAAACAATGAAGCTGCTATATCAGTTCATGTATATGAGACAGACAGGTATCTCATCTCTGGGATCGTATAAGATGATGTTGCGGTAGCATGCAGAGTCATGCTCTGTCTGGCAGCTTATTGCATTCATACAGAGCATTTACCCATCCGCGGCGTTTAAATCTGATAGTGGTGTAAGCTTCAGGGCGGCAGCTAAGTGCTCAATGGCTGCTAAACGCTGAATATTACACCCTCACTGCAGGTGTATATTTTAGGTCAGTTCATCCCTGATGTTTTTTTCATGGTGATGCAGTTTTTCTTTACTTTGTCAAATTAATAATACATTCATCACGGCATGACTGCAATAGCACGGCAGTAGATATAATCTGAATTCAGCACTTTAGTGTGTGTGTGTGTGTGTGTGTGCGTGTGGTGGTGGGGGGGTACTTGTTTGTGTTTGTGGGTTGTTGTGTTTCTGTATGTGGCTCAGGAGAGAGTGGATTTCCCTGCAGTTCTCATCTCACCTGCATTATTGTCTTCGGTGGATTGTTTTTCTGTGTAGGTTTGCAACTCCAACCCGGTTTGAGCATGCAAACATGAATTTCAAATAAGGACAGGACACACTGGAGCCGTCTGTGGATAACCCTGTGTGTGTGTGTGTGTGTGTGTGTGTGTGTGTGTGCGCGTGTAACTGTCCATGAGTGTATGTGTGTACATGTATGTAGTGTGTGTGTGTGTGTGTGTGTGTATGAGCATGCATGCGTGCACATTCACCTGCAAACATGTCTTTCTCGCATGATTTATTGTGTGCGAATCCATAGTGTTGTGGCTCGGAAGCCTTCGTGTAATTATTGCATTATTCATCTTTGCGGCTCTCAGCCCCACACCCACACAGTACAGCCCTGGAAGCCCCAAACGCGCCGCGCTGGCAAACAACCTGGAACAGTCCCAGCACAGGCTCGCCCCGCCCGCCTGCCTGCCCGGCCAGCCAGCGTGATAAAAACAGATGCAGTTAGACTCACAGGTCCCCCGGAGGAGCCCTGAAGGATCTGACTGCCAGCGCCCGGTGTCCCCCAGGTCTAAGTGTTGAAGGGCATTCATCACTGCTTGAAGATTGTTGCTGACTTGTTAGACACACTTTGTGCAAGGTTTTCACGCCATGGGGTATGTTTTCTTACACAGTAGCAGTGTTGAGGTGGAGAATGTGTTTGTTTTTACTGGTTTAAATAAGCTTACCTTAGGAACTTGGGAACCTTAGGAACAGTCGTGTAGGCTTACTTTGGTGACTTTTTAAAAATTCTGCAAACCTTAACTACACCCTTACTTTCTCTTACTTTTTGCCCCAAAAAACTTTTCTACCCAAACACATTTCAGAGTCTGTCATGCATGCAAAATAAAATGACATACTTATGGGAAATATCCATGGCGTCGTGTCGCCTGCCACTGTTGATATTGTTGGAGTGGATAATGAAGTCAGTTTGAACCATCCAGTTCTGCTATGTCCATATTTGTACATGTTTATTATACAAAAACAAAATGTAAATTGAAAATTCTGTTCCAGTGGTGTTTTGGTCAAACTGTCCTAAGTTTGTCAAGATTGTCAAGTTTGAATGATCACTTGTGTACATTTTTGCAGTAGCACTATACCAGTCTCCAGATGAAGTTGTAAATTGAAGCGGACCTTAAACCAAACAATGTAAAAATAAGGTAAGAACACTTCCAATGGCTAGTTGTACACTTCATGGGTTAGCATTGGATTCATAAAGTATGCAAGTCTAGTATACATGTCTCTAGTTTGCAGCATTTGTAAGCAGATAACTCAATACACGATAACGATAATTATGCCCATTTGCTACATGAATCTTAATTGGCATTGATTATCTGCGGAAAGCTGATCAAGCAGACATGGCAATGTTTACAACTGGCTTTGTCAGTATCTGCTAAAACCTCTCCGGCTAAAACCACTTCAGACTTTTAAACAAATTCATTTTTTTTATCTAATCAGTTTTCGCTGCCTGGCCACTTCAAATCCCAGGTCCATTTACGAAACACACACCCCTTCTGCCAATTCTGTCCATTATCTATTTCGGTAAGTTCTCATTTCTGTCTGTTCAGCTCTAAAAGTAGACCACATGGTGAGGGGCTTCCTAGCTCTTCCCATAATAAAAACAAGGATGCTCATTTGCAGTGAGAGGGCCATTACCTCTGAAATACCAGACTTATCGGCATGTTAAACTGTCAAGAAAATGATGTGGTATTTTTGTATGGAAATGAGGGGTAAATGACAGCGAGCATAATGGGTGACGTGCTGCAACTCCCTCCCCCTCCCCTTCATCTCACGGCATGTGGGCATCATCATGACTCATGTCTGCATAGGTGCATCTCCCTCTGCTCAGCTGGCCCTGTGAAATCTTTCAGACACTCTGCAGACAACCGCTCGACTCCTGGAACAAAAGGTGAGTATGACACCCAGACCTGGCGACAGCCTCCAGGCCACTGGTCTGCCTCTGTCTCGCCTGCGTCTTCACAGAGACTGCATTGTGCTGGCCGCAGACAGTCAGACATTTATAGGTGCCTTTCCACCCTTACGCACTAATGAAATCAGCCCACCAGGATTCAGTGAATCTGAAGGAGGGCGCCAAGGCGACTGATTAAAGGATTTGTGGGTCAAACAGGGTGACAAGTGGTTGGTAAGTAATGGATGCCGAGTGTGATGGCAAAAACAACAACAAATAAACAACAATGCTAATGTCTTCTCATTAATGGACTTCAATAAAGCGTGACAGATGGCTTATGTTCAGATGGAGTCCACGCTCTGAGACTTTGCTTATCTATTTATGCTATTTCACCAGTTCATGTAGCCTAACTAACATATTATTGCTTGATGCAAACAAGACTATTTGCTTCATAATGACTTGTCTTTAAAAAAATGCATGCTTTCTGACATACATTTAGTGACATCACTCAGACTCTGGCTTGACATACTGTACTTCTTAAGAGCAGTGATAGACTATAGTTACACTCCAGTTCAATCATGTCTACACCTAAAACTGCATAACAAGCACAATGATAAGTGTATTTATAGTGTATTTATGAGCAAGAAACGAACCAAGCAGAGTAATGTTCTTCTAGCATGAAAAATCCTCTGAAATATCTTCTGTCCTCCCAGTGCTGACCAAGCAGAAGCAGAAAATAAATGAAATCAGTGAAGTACATTTTCATTTTCCCTCAGAGTCGCTCAGCTCTTCCCACTGTACACTTTGCCAGGTATTGTGTGGAGATGAGGTCTATATGAGAACTGATAAACTCCGTTCTCTTCATTAACGTTTGTCATTGTGGCTTTTTTTTTTTCAATTTCATAGAAACGTTCTTCATTTCGCTGATATGATTGTGTTTATATTCAGACCGTGGTCTGGTCTTGTAATAACTTGTGTATTCTTTGCCTCTTGATGCACAGGTGTACAATATTTGTTTTTAGAGGCCAATTTTGTCATCAAATGTCAAAAGCTAAACAATTGTCAAATAGATTTTTCAAACTATATCAAACTAACAGGTTTGTATATCAACATTCCTCTGGGAACAAATCCTCCTACAACCGCTCTCATACTAACAAAACTGCTCCAGCAATAGTAGCAACAGCAAAATTGTTATTAGGAAAACATGGATGAAACAGAGAACACCAGTTTTCCTTAGTTGACTATAGACCTCTGAAGTTCACCTACAAAAAAGCTGACATCTTTGAGATCCGGTATCTTGCCATTTTTTCTATGGGGTAATAACATGGGGGGTTTGAATTATCACACTTGTTAAACTATCGCGGGGACGAAGAAGTCTGAAATGCAAATGTTTTGCTCAACACACTTTTGTCCTCTGCCTTCGAGTGGCTCCTGTGATCTTCGGTAGGCTACATTAAGGCTACGTTTATACGGTGACGATGAAAAGAGAAGACGCAGAAGTGGCGTCTCGTCTTCATTTTTTTATTCGCGTTTAGACGAGCATTCTCAGGGGGAAATCTTTGTTTATATGAAGACGCAAGAGTATGTGATATTCGATTGGATAGGCATTCTAGACCGCTGGGTGGTGGTGTGATAGAACCCGGTACATCACGCGCAGACATTCTAATTTGACAGTTTAGCCAGAGAGGTAATCAAGGATCTTTGGTTTAGCCGTTTAGACGGAGACGCAACCCGGGTCGTCTTCAAAAGGAGTCTTCAGATTTTTGCGTCTTCAAGCCCCGATGGCGGGGTCGCCGTGTAAACGAAAGGCACTTATGATAAAATATTTTGTCGTCTTCCTTCGCAATCGTCCTCGTATAAACGGCCCCTAAGACGGCAAACTTAGATTTTTGTTACCCCAGCTTGCATTGCTTGAATTTCCAGTTGGGGATCAATAAAGTATCTATCTATCTATCTATCTATCTATCTAATGCAACTTGCCATAGGTAGTTAGCTTCATTTAACACCCGGATATCCTTATATGGGCAAAGATGGCACCTTTGGTTCTTTTCTGTAGGCGAACTTCAGAGGTCTATAGAGGCAGATAGGGAACCCTGTACTCTCTATTAATGAAACCGAGAAGCAGGAACACTAGTAGCACTGATGACGCCAGCGACCCGATGTCAAAGGCCTGCTCCCTATGTGCTGCTGGTTGGCCAGGCATGCTCTCTTTCCCTAATGAGAGCAATTAGAGCCAGGAGTGGCAGATTACCTAAATTAGACCAGACAGCCTGAGCTGTGATGCCTTGTTTCACAGAGATGTGCAAATAGAGACCCATCAGAGGCCATTTTGTGAATATGTCAGAATGAGAGAGAGGAGGGATGAATAAAGAACTGATTAATCATGTTGGTTTAAGACGGTGAGAGCCTGAGAGGTGTCTGTATTTGGAACAACCTGTTCTGACGGGGATTAGAGTAGAGTAGTTCAAACTCAAACACACGGGCTCACTCTCCTCTTACGACTTGGCTGTAAAATTCATCCTTTAGCGTGCTGGTATCCAGGGGCGGACTGGCACCAAAAATCGGCCCTGGCATATTTGGCCCAAGCGGCCCGCAAAATCGGTCGGGCACACCTCATTAAATAGAAAATCTTTGCATTACCCTTAAATATGCATATCTTTTCAACTGTCATGGAGCACTGAAAGTGATATAGGCCTCATTGGTTATCTCTCTGACTGATCAGAGGTAGGCATGAGCATATGATCTCCATATTCAAGTTAAGTAGACTAACAAGCAAAGAAGAGTTTCTGCTTGAATTCAAAGTATCATTTCAAATTATTCAATGGGCTACAATTGACAGCAGCACCAAAAATTACTGAAGCCTATGTGTAAACAGTTAAATTACCCAGATTGTCTTAGACATTAATGTAATTTATACCAGTTATCACTGTAGGACAACTGAAACAACACAAAATAAACAGGGCTGTTGTTGGAAATATTTTATTCCTGTAGGCTATACTTCCTACCTACATTGCTGGTACATTTTGGAACAGTACAGCTACATAAACTAATTGTCTTTAGTGTCTGACAGTAGCCTAGGCCTATAGGTTGTATACTGTAGCTTAGTTGGCTTGTGCATGACGTGACGTTTTGTAACCTACGTTTCCGTCAGTCTACAGTCTTTTATCCCTTCTTTACCATGATAACCCTCCCCAGATAGAACCACCACACATGCTATCGATGTTGAATTTTGGGCGTCTGACGGAAACTGATCAATCTGACCAACAATTAACGTCGATTTGACACTATTTTGCTGTCCGGGTTTGCAAATCATTCATTTAGAAAATTTAAGTTGCGCTATTTGTTGTCATAATCACAGCACGGCTTTACTATGTTATCATTAGGCAACCATATCATTACATTATCGCAATTAATAAGTCATCATAATCATCATAGTCAGCATGGCATGTCACAGCCTGCCTGCTCCACCACTGAGTTATTGGGCTGTATTTTCGGTCACCAGCGCATGGCGTAAAGTTCGTTATTCACTGGCGCGAAGTTGAATTCGTTATTTTGCACCTTTATTTTTTAAGCATTGCGCCCAGGGGTGTGGCAATTAACAACCTAGGGAGGGACCTGGCGCATTGTCTAAAAATCGCTATCATACACCACCTAAACCTGGTCAGAAGTCAATGGCGAGTTGTTCATATGCTATTTTAAGAGCGCATGTCAACAGTCATATTGGCAGGTGCACGCACCATCCTTCTATCATTCATGAACGCTCACCAGCGCACGTCCATGCGCATTAAATTGCACGATTACAATGGGAAACATAATTAGAATAAAGATATTAGAAATACTGTACATCTCATGATGAGTAGTTATTCACCATCATTTGCAAATTGGTAATGACGGTTAAAAGTGATTAGGGGAGAGGCGAGAGACACGTATGGAGCACAGCTGAAGACGCACTGTCACGAGATATAAGCAACTCCTCTGCAGGATAAATGTTGTTTTATTCAGTCATTTGAGCAACATTAGGGTAAGTGTTGCTTTTTCCAGCCTATGTTTTCGATGGTAACCCATTGTCAGTCAATAGTGAAAGTAACTGCATATAACTGTCTTGTCGTTGATTGACTCCTTAGTGAAGTTAGTTTCACTTTGCCAATGAGTTCAAATAATAGACGAGTGCAAATGCGTGAAGGCTATGCTAGGTTTTAGTAAAGCATGGTTTAAGAATGACTATTCCATAGGTCTCGCAAGCAGCCTCCTTCAAATGCGCCGTTGAATGCCAAAATACCGATGCATTTATTTGACATATCGCGCGTTGCGCCGTTAAAGGGAATGACAGATGTCATTCTCATTGGTTTAAAATGATGTTACGCCCCAAACACACCCATATGACTGATTAAAAGACCTAGGAACACCTTGTTACGCCATGCGCTCCACTTTTGAGAACGAAACCCCTCCCAATGTGAACTGGACATCCTACTAAATTTGAATAGACTTTTGACGAGTGACCATGCACTTTAGAATGTCATGATAGGGCCCATTATCATGTAGCCTCAACAACTAGGCTCGCACTCTCCGCCACCTGCTCACTGTCCCTTGCTCTGTATATTCTCGTTCAAACTCAACGAACTTCAACATGTTGCTGACATATTCTAGCCTACTATATTGTATTGAAGCTTCTACATTGGTGTTCATTTTGCACAATTGTTACCCGCCGCAATTTCGTGTAGGCAACTTCGATTAACTTTTGATGCGCTCACAGAATCCTGGCTCTGAGCCAAAATGGGAGTGGTGGGGCCTGACGTGAGCTGTTATTGGATCAGTCCAGTGTCAATATTGAAATGTAACCAATGGGCCGCTGATTGTCCTTTGTTTGGGCCGATCGTTGGCCAAAATAATTAAATTATATATATAGCCTATTCTATCGGCCCAAAAGGTGCGTCGGCCCACCGGGAAAATGCCCGGTAGGCCTATGCCAGATGGCCAGTCCGCCCATGCTGGTATCCGCCACCCTGCTCCTTTAACACAGCTCGTATTTTCTGCCCTCTGTATTCACTGTCCTCCCTCCCTTCATCAGGCCTCATAATGCGTTTATCTTTCTGTTCAGCCGCTTTCCTCAATTTGTCATCAATTTAGTATGGGCTTCACTGTCTCTTTGGTCATGCTATTATTCTGATGCGTTCTACTTTTGGATAATTAATTATTGAATGTCACTTTTTAAGTATAATCTAGCATTGAAGAATGGTGCATGAAACATTTATAGTCAGATCTAAATAATAGAGTTCAGGCTGAGCTTTCATGTAACACAGTCTGACAAAATGATTTGAGTAAGCAGAAACTTCATGAATGCTTTGATGTGATTTGCTGTGTATTTGGTTGACAACACAATATAGCATGTTCTCTGTATAGTAATTTCAAACATTTCCATTTTCAACTAAAGTAGACAGAAAACAACACATTTTTTACAGCAGAGATAATTATGTTTGTTTTGAATATGAATGCTTTCATATGTATTCATACCTGATTTAAATAAGAATAATTGACCAAGAGGAGAGGCATGGATTGCCTGGTGAAACACAAACATTGTACACAATATTTTTCTAATCACATTATACTTGCCTGATTGTGTTCCTTCTCATTTCCCATCAGAAAGGACTTGTTCATTTGATACATGTAAGGTTATGTGGTCATGGGCAATGATGTCATGGTGTCTCAAACTCAATTTGAGCTTCTTCCTGTGTGAAATCTGACAATGTTCCAGATCACTGGATAATGTAGCAGGACATAAATCACATTTTACAATCTGAGAGAGCTGGCCAAGTAATATGTACAATTTAAGTTATGATCTGACAGACTAGGCTAGGAAGAGTCAAGCACAGCAGGTTTGAAGATGTGTGATTTCAGTAACTGATATGAAATATTAAGGAGGTCTCCAAAAATGAATCCCAACAATTAGGACACAGTAACGTACTGTCATTAGATAGACTCTTAATCTTTGTTACACTTACTAATGAGTCATGTAAATGCTCATAACTGTGTGTGTGTGTGTGTGTGTGTGTGTGTGCGTTGGCGTGCGCGTGTACAGGTGTACAAATGTGTCTCGGTACCATTTCATAACTTACATTCTTTTATTTTCATCCATTGACATTAATGGTTTTGATGTTGCTGAAGGGTCACTAACAGCATGGCAAATATCACTGATAACGTTAACAATTGTGAACTCATTCCTTATATTGTGCAGATGGTCTTTGTCATGCTGGGAAAAACATCCACATACCAAACAGGATGTATTTATCATTACAATTCTTTACAATAATTTTCATGGAACATTCTTCTACCTGTTGTTGACCATGTGCAAGTGCCCAGGGACAGGGGAGAGCTTCCATATGCCACCCTCAACTTCCAGACCCAGACTTGAGGGTTTTTGAACCAGCGGCCAGGGGAGGAAATGGCCACTGGAGCTGGACCTTTGGTGACTGTGTCCCTTTCCTCTGGTGTTGAGTGGGCAGTGCACAGCGTGTGATCCTATACTGAGACTGTCCGAACACTGACCCATGTCTTTTTCCTGCTCTGGCTCGGTGCAATGTAAACAGCCCCCAGTTTGTGTAAACGCTAAGGAGGGAAGTACAGACCGTCACTGGACACACTGTGACTGGACACAGGGATAGGGGAGACGAGGGGGCCTGTGACTGAGGCCTCACACATGTCTCCCAGATTGGGGTCGTCCTGGAAGGGTTGCGTTAAGTGACCGTGGATATTTTTCCTGTGCGGTTTGTGTGTTTTTGTTTGTACTGTACATGCGTGGTGATAGTGTGTGCTACAGTGAAGAAGAGAAGATTATTGGGGTGTAGACTTCCATACATGCGAGCGTGAGAATGTGCTTGTGCGTGTGTTGCTTCATCTCTGACCTCTCTCCCCGGTCAACAAACAAACAAATGAGAGACGAAGGACGTAAATGGCCAGGCTGGAATCAAGTCAGCACTGACTCACTGACCATCTCCGTCAGTTTGTGTGCGTCTGGCCATCTGCGGTCGTCGTTGTTGGGAGAGAGAGAGATGTTATCAGGCAGTAGCTCTGTTTGTTTTCAGGCAGGAAACCCAGAGGAGGCATGTCTTCTGTTTCCATTCTTCTCCTCTCTCCCCTCCACGGCGTCACGATGTTGCAACATGGAATTCATTTCACTTCACACAGTTGTGATTTTTGCCACGCTGCATTTTTCTTTGCTTGTCCCATCAGGTATGGCCATGTAAGCCATATTTTCTCCTCCCTCTGATTCTTGGGGTCCTCTGTTTTTTCATGTTTCATTTTTCCTCAAGCCTCAATCGATATCGCTCCCCATGGGTCAAGCCCGGTTTCGACTTGATAGGGAAAACTTTTCTTTTTAATAAAGTGACTGATATCAAATTACTTACTAAATTAAAAAAGAAATGCTTAGCCCACAAAAGAGCAGAAAATATCATATGTAAGCAGTATTGGGACTGAGCATTGTGTTTCATAATAAAAAAAAAACCTGAGAGAGGTGCTTAGAAGCAGCAAAAGCAGCACTAGCCCAGCATCCATTTCAAAAGATCATCAACCACATTCTTCACCTAGTATTCATCCCACAGCACAAAAGTCTGTCGGAGAAGTGCAGAGGGACACCTTCTGACTTTGAAAGGTTGACGGATCCTCAGAAAAAAAAGAGCTGGATGAAAAAAGGCACAATCAATAAATGTGAGGTGTTTGGGATGGGAGCAGGGGAGAGGTTCTGAAAAGGACTCCTCTTTTATTTAGCAGGCTGCCCGTCAGTCACTGCATGGCGCAGGAAGTGGGGGAGAGACGTATGGACAGCTATGATTACATGAATGCAAATGGAGGCAGAGCTGGAGTATCAAGGTTACGGACGGCCATTGCACACCTGGATCTCTATAAGTTTAACTTCACCTCAAGCCAAACGAGTGAAACTTTAGTGAAGTGTCAAGTGAAACAACTTTCGAAAATTCAACGTCGATTTAACAAGAGCAGCTGTAAATCTACAACGAACATGAGTTAATTCCCTCCTTCACTTAGCATTTAAATAAATAACACAATAAATAGGTCTTCTGTTGTACATGATCGTTCAATTACATTGATTTATGTATTTTGTGGATGGGCTGATGAGGATCAGGGAGGCTAAGTCAGCTCTCATCAACAGCCCAGCTGTAATTAGCCTTCTCCCCTGCCTAAATGAGAGACTTATTCATGTATGCGATGCTGGCTAGCCAGACACAGCGCATGCAGGCCAAGCTTGAACGTGGCATAAATTCACACAATGAGGGCCGTGTCCCCAGGAGCACCAACCAAAGAAAAGTTGATCTTTTTTATTATTTATTATAACAAATCACAAAACAAAACAGAATCAATGCTGAAGAGTAATGAGGTTGTTTTGCATGGGAACAGTGCCACCGCTGAAGCAATCAGGCGGACGGAGGCACTGGACGTGCCTGCCAAATTCTGCCCATCATTACCGGGCCGGGAGAAGGGAACTTTGCCTCTGCTAATAGGCTTGTTTGTTCTTCTGTGGGTGCATGAGATGGGTTACAGGGGAAGCAAGCAATCGTTGTCCCTCGTGAGATAGACCTTGGTGGTGGAGTGACCCATGACTAGTGGGAGATGGGGGCCTTCCCAGCCCTAACTCTGCTACTGGTGAAAATAATGTCTTTACACTATCCTCACAATGTGGCTTTTATCAGCCCCCACACAGCTCTGTCCATTTGGAATAGTTCCATACAGTGATTTGAAGTCCAACATTTTCCCATGTGTATTAGAGGGAAAAAAAGTTTTTAAAAAAAGCCACGGATGCATATTTTCCCCATTAACACCATATGGTTATCTGGGGAAAGTACATGTATTTTCCATGGCAGTTCAAGGGTGGTATTTGTTCCTCGTACTCAGATCTTTGTATATGTTTCACTTGGTGTGGTAAATTCAGATCAGTAGATCAAGTGAATGCATGGGAGAAAAAAAGACTGCAAACACAGGCTGATGCTTAAGAAATGATGAACAATATAAGGCCATCAATATTCCAAGGGTGGGCTAAGCCTGAAACGTTTGTCTCTCATTTTGTTTTTGTTAATGTAAGGCCCTTACACTCTATCATGTTATGTGGTACAGTGAAACATATGTAATATTTTTAGCATCATAACCAGCACAGTTCCTTTTTTCATCCATTCACTGCAATTTTTCACTACACATTGGGTCACTGCATATTAGGTCATCTTGATCCCTTTGGGCAGCAATGGCAGTGTTGGTGCTATACCTCTATCATGTATAATATTTCTTTTATCTCAAGTTACTTAAAAATCATGTTAAGAGAAATGGCCAAATTAAAGCCCCACTATAGGAACAGCTCAATAAATAATTTATTGAAAAGTGGAATGATTTAAAATTGACTAGTAAGCATACCTGTAAACACATTGAACATTGAACAATATGAGAGATTTCCCGGGATCCCCCTCATGGGACATTTTCAACATTGGGCTGTAACCTCTGCTTACAGTTAAAAATAATGAACTACAATACAAGTAACTGGACCTCCAATTTCACAAGGTGAGCATAAGATAGATCTAGCTGACTTATCGACTGAGGTCCGACTATTTTCACATCAGTTATCTTAAATAATACCACTTTAAAGTTACACATTCTGCTTGAAGCAAGCAGTGCAATCTCAAATTAATCTGTCCTTTGGTAATTCTTTTAAATAGCCCTGTCTTGACAGTTTGACGCTAGTTATGTTATATTCTAGCCTAATGAGATAGGGTCTGGGGACTTACCATTGGCAGTGCTCAGTCCGAGGGGCAGGATAATCCGCTGTCTTTCAAATTCCCTCTGCACGCAATAGGACAGCGCTACAACTCATGATTCTCATGCGTTTTCCCACCAGTGGAGCTAATTAGTTCAAACTTTTGGCTTAAAAAAGCTTAACTCGTGTTAACTTCGCCAACAGCAACATCCATCTTCTTTGTTTTCAAGTAGCAGGGAATTCAAGCTGAACCATTGCAACTCTGCCAATAATCATTATGTTAAGCCCGCCTAACGTCTCTATACACGATGTGATTGGCCCTATCGAAGTTTAATTTTTCCAACTCGCAAGCCAACAGAGAGTTGCTAGACTAGCCCGGGCAGCAAATTACATTTACATTTGCTGCCTCTGGGTGCGTCTAGATTTCTAGGCTAGTTATATTCCACATTCCCTTTCAAATGTCATGCTGAGGGATGAGGTTAGGGGCTACCTCCATGAAATGGGCAGGCTACCTCCCTGAAATGACTTTTTGCAGGTTAGGATGTCTGTTCTCATTGAGACCACAGAACTAAAACACATCAAGATGTAGGGTCTGGGAACTCACCATTGGCAGTACTCAATCTGAGGGGCGGGATAAACGATTGTTTTTCAAATTCCCTCTGCACACAATAGGATAGCGCTACAACCCATCGAGTCCCATGTGTTTTCCCACCAGCGGAGCTAGTTGGCTAGTTAATCAAACTTTTGCCAACTTTAAAAAAAGCTTAAAGGAATTATCCGGATAAAATGCACTTTTTACTCCTCCGGACTTTCCCCTAACGATGCCAGCTGCAGCAACAACATTTCCGGAAAGGCACTGGCTTGATGAAATTCATTCTGGACTCTCTATCCGACCACATAAAGACCTCGGGATACTTCGGTTTGGCTTTAGGGACCCTCTACTCACTACCACGTAAGTGTAATGTTGTTTGGAACTGTAGAAGAGGTATAAAAATAGCGTTTTGTAGCGGCGAAATGACATGCCCTGGTCACTTCCAGGCTAACGAGATTTGACTAAAAACGGTAAAATCGAACTTTCTCAAAACACATCCGAATGACATGATTTTGATGTCAACTCAACGTATGTACTCCCAATCATCCGTAAATTGATCTAAAGTGCATTTTACTCCGGATAATTCCTTTAACTCGAGTTGCAGTCAAAGCCGATTCAAAGACCGCTGTTCGCCGGTAGCAGCATCCATCTTCTTTGTTTTCAAGTAACAGGGAATTCACGAGGAACCGTCACGACTGCCAACATGTTAAGGCCGTCCACCAACTCTATACACGATGTGATTGGCCTGACTAGAGTTTGATTTTTCCAGCTCGCAAGCCAACGGAGAGTTGCTAGACTACCTTGGCTGCAAATTGCATTTGCTGCCGCTAGGGTGCATCTAGATTTCTAGGCTACAGAACTAATAAATGCAACCTATATTGTGTAGACATCACATTCCCACAATGGACTCAAACTCACAACCTTGAAGTCTCAGAATGGGAGGCGAGTGTACTAGCAAGTATGTTAAAACCCATCCGTGTTTGTCACTAGTACTTCTCTCAAATTGTTGGTAGGTTTATATCACAAGGTGGAGTAGATCGGGGAAAGTCAGGGAAGGGTTGTACTCCCTAACCAGCTTGAGCTACTCCACCTTAGACTTGTTGTGTGGATATTAGCAGGTCTGGGTCAAGAAGAAGGATTGAGAGACAACAATGTTTACCACCCTGTTTGGCCTTTTTTTGAGGGCTTGCATGCTCTTTGGTCTGTGCAATGCCCTAGCAACCTTCCAGAGATTGATGCAGAGTAGTTGTTGTAGTTGTCTCTTAATTTTTTGCAGAGCTATATATTACTCAACCTCTTCCTAGTCCCCTGTCTTCAAGCATGCCACAGATTGTAGGACACTTGAAAATGGTATAGAGCAGTTTCGCCTATATGTTCACTGATAATGCAACAAACAATTACGACTATGGTGCAGCCTAATAATAGAATTTGAAATTATTAGCATCATTTGTATGCATGTGCATAGGCCTTCCATGGGATGGTTTACTCTTCAGATATGCAGATGTCAGTCAATTACCATTTAGGTCCTATGAAGTTTAAAAGGCAGCTCTGAAGTCTGACTGATATCACCAAATGTGGGGATATTTCAGCACTGTTTACATGGACAGCAACCCTTAATTACTGATCACAGTAAGAACAGTGCATGCACAATCACACTCTAAGCTTGTGCAAGCTTGTGCCCCCCCACCCCCCCTTGCAATAATCGAATCGAAGTTGTCGAACGTTTGCGCCTCTCGCTCCGCTTCAACCCTCTCTGATGTCATAATGTGAAATTGCTCATTATTTAGAACACGACTCATTGTGAGTCATGTACTGTTGACCCAGACCCCAAACTCCACTTTGACCTTTTATCTTAGAAGAGAATATTCATATGGCCTCTCTGCACAATGTCATTGGCAGGCCATGTGGGAGAAATTTTGGATTACTAAACCCGGATAAAGTATACTGACGGGAGATCTGTTTGTGATCTTGGGACAAGACCGTAGAAAAAAGGCAATAACGCCCGCAGGGCCCATCCTTGCCAGAGGGAGTCATCCTGTGTCTCGTATACGGTATTGCTGTTCTGTGGCCACAGGCACCTAGGTGGTGCCATTGGCTTTGCCTCAAAGTTTCCTGGATACATACCCAGTGCTTGTTAAGGATTTTCGAAGGAAACAGGAACGGTGGAGAGGACTGTATCAAGTTCTGTTGTCTCTAGTGAGAGTTGCGGAAAGAGACTCTTGGATTCATATGTCACACTACAGCAGCGTTTCTCAAACAGGGGGGGGGGGGGGGGGGGGGGCACAAACCAGGTGCAAACTGACGTGAAAAACAGGACTTTTTTTAATGTATTTCTTTATCTGTAGCCTAGGCCTAGGTAGCACCCGATGCGCACTGGACACACTGTGTTATTCATAGGGAAGCGCTAGTTAGTCCCAACCTGAATGAGATTTTGAACAAGGTTGTGAGAGTGGTGAATTTCATCCAGACCCGGCCCTTACAATCGCGTCTATTCTCAGCACTTTGTGAGGAGATGGGAGCTGACCAAAAGGCTGTACTGTTTCACAGCGAGGCAAGGTGGCTTTCCCGAAGTAAAATGCTGGCACGCGTGTTTGAGCTCCGCGTCGCCTCTTCTTGGAGGAAGAGCGCATGTTTGAATCTAATTTTGCATTAATTAACATTTATTGACGAAGCTGGCCTATCTTAGCGATATATTTGGAAAGCTCAATGAGTTAAATCTCCAGTTACAAGGCAAAGACAAGCACCTACCTCACCTAGCAGATAAGATTAATGCATTCACCAAAAAACTTGAGGTATGGGACAGGCGCCTCGATTGCGACAGTATTATGTCTTTGAGAATCTGAGTGAAATCGCTGAAACGTCTGATTCGGGAGCCTCTCTTGTGATCCCATGTATTAAACAGTAGGCCTACATCACATCCCTGCAAAGTTTATTTCAAAAATATTTCCCAACCAGCAGTGCTCAGTATGACTGGATTATGGATCCATTTAATGCAGCATGTTGGTATTTCATTGAATATATTGTACAATGCTGTAAAATATTGGCCTATGCTTCCTAATATGTTGCTGGAAAACAGAAATATGTGTGTTTAATTTAAAATGGCACATTATGTATTTATTTATTATTATATCTGCAGCACCAGCTGATTTTAACTCTGCTGAAGAGGATATATTTAGAACTTTAAGCTTGACCTACCACTTTCTTAGAGCAATAAGGGGGACAGGTGGGGCTCGAAAATGCCCCCTTGATCAAAGTGGGGAATGAAAGAAAAAGCTTGAGAATCACTGCACTACAGAGTGGTGAAAGAGCCAGAACACTATCTCAACTGACTGTGACTTTATGCTTGAGGTTAACCAGTGGAGGTTTTGGCAAACTTCGCCAGATAGGCCTTTGGATATGTTCCATCGGGGATAAGGGAAGTGTTGCAAGATCCAACTGTTTTAACCTGCATTTCAACTAGAAAGTAGTGGACTGCAAATTAAGTGAACCAAGGAAAATATGTTTTGATTGTTACATATTTTACATTTGTTATTACATGTGAAGTCCATTGAGGGTAGGGAAATCAATTAGTGTGGTACACCAGTCAAGGCCGTAGTCATGATGTCAACATTGGGGGGGACCAAATCTGTGGTGGGGTCTGAGGGACCCCCAAACAGAATTTCAATACATTTCCTACCATCGTTAGTTAGGTCAGTCAATTAAGTTATTCTAAACTTTTGACGGACACAGATGCCCAGCACCCCCCCGTGAGTTTTGTGAAAAGAGAAGGGTGGAGAAGAAGCAACTTCACTGGTCCATCCTAAATATCTTAAACCTCTATATTACACAGAATGTGGTTCTTTGACTTATTACTTACACCTGAAGCCTTAGACTCATAGGTTTGGAGCCTAATAAGATTTTGTCTTTTAATTTAGATTTTATTATGCTGGCGGCTAATCACACAATGAAAGGGACAGGATTCAGGAACAGGCTACTAAGACAGGCCCCTCTTCTGTCTGACTCACCTCATGTTACCCCTGTATGCATTATAGGCTTCTGACAGAAATTACGTTTTGTGCCAACATGTAGAAACACTAGGCCTACTACAGCCTTTAATTGGTGAATGGAGGTGCAAATTCCTTTCTTTGGTTATTGTCCGCGATTCACATTAACTGTAGACCATCATGTCAACGTCGCCACATTTGATCACGTTTTGCCTGCATGGATGCGCGATTGAGTGCGCATCTAAATAATATGCAAGATGCAACAATCATTTCTAAGAGGCCTATACACGGTAATTTCTGGCATTACTACTAGCATATGAATGCATTATTTATGTTGAAAGACGTGAAAGAAATGACACAGGCTTGCACAAATTCATAATTTAAAATAAAACGTTTCACTTTCGCTATCATTGCGAGAATAGGCTACAATATGGAAAATGTTCCCTTTCAGTCTGATCGGCTCCAAACATGTACTGTATGGGATTTCCTTAGCCTGTGCTACACCTTTCCAAGAAGTTTTGTGAAAATTGTACCGGTAGCTTTTGCGATATTGTTGACAGCCCTACCTCACCGCAGTAGGGTGCAGTAAATGGAAGCTTTTAATAGCGCACGCCACTAACGAAAAACGGAAAATCACCAGGACAAACCACTCAGGGGTAGTGTTAATTTCGTCAGACGAGACAAGAGGAAATATGTTCGTCAACAACCTTTTTTTTCATGACTAAGACAAGACGATGACGAGACGGCAGTAATGTCCTGAAACACTGACTAAGACTATCTTAAGATGCATTATTGTTGACGAAAAAAGATGAGACTAAAATGTTTTGCATGAAATAAAAACTAAGATAAAACCTCTCTTCATTTTCGTCTACAAAATGAGAAGACAGAATATCTAGCTGTTACGTTTTCAAAATATTCCGAATGAGTTCATACGCAACAGCTTTCCTGTAGGCTAGTCTACGTGCTGTTGCTGCAACCCTGTGGCTGCAACACGAAACTACATGGAACAAGAACACTGGAGATTTTCTGCCAGAGTTAGCAAGCTAACTACCTAAGCTTTATGCCACAATGCTACATACCCAGAAGTTGAAGCTTCTCTCATACAAATTAACATCCCCCAGAATGTCCATACGAAAATGTTCATCATGTAATCTCAACTATTTAACTAGTTAGACTGATGATGCAAAGTTTGCTAGCAAGTAAGCTAATATGGAAAGTTCGCTAGCAAGTTAGCTATGGCTAAGATGGAGAGTCTGTTTGGGGAATGTGTTGTGTTTGGGCGCATATCGCCATCTAGCGAGGCGGAGTAAAACATTAATACTTTGGTCTACGACAGTGTTTCTCAAACTTTTTCAGTTTCAGGACCACTTAACTAACCCTAGCTAAAAAAAAAAAAGATTAGACCTACTTCAACAGTAGCCTATAATTAGTCTACACTATAGGCCTACTCACTGAACCACCTTGCTTATTGTCTTTGCACTTTGCTTATTGTGTGGATTCATACTGTATGATTTAAACTGGCATATCTTACATAGACAGTGTTGCAGAACTGTTTTTACATACAAGTTGGTTCAATATTGCAAACAACTCAACTATATTATATTTTACCACGTCTGCTCGCGGACCACTTGGGATAGTTTGCGGACCACCAGTGACAGTGGTCCAGTCAAATATTTTACTGTCTATGGTCAAATCCCAGCCGAGCTATAACTGTAGCTTGACTTACCTGTGCATGTAAACATACTGACTGACAAAAAATCTGAATGAGTAATTATAACAGACGAGTAGCCCTGTGGACACACAATATTGTTGGAAAATTGAGATGTGTGAAACACTATTTGACTCAAATGGTAATCAGAAATAATTTGTTATAAAAAAAGACTAAAATGTGTTGACTAAAACTGACTAAGACTAAGATACCTTTAGTTTTCTTTTGACTAAAACTAGACTAAAATGACGAGACTTTTAGTCGACTAAAACTTGACTAACAAAAATGATATTTGAATGACTAAATATGACAAAGACTAAAAAGGACATTTTGTCACAAGACTAAGACTAAGACTAAATTAAAAATAGGCGACAAAATTAACACTACTCAGGGGTGTAGGCTACTCTGGAACCATAGGTCACTAATTTGTGCGTTATTTACGTTTGATTACATTTCAGATACGTGTTGGTTTCCTGTAGGCCTAGTATAGCGCTTTATTCTTTCTTTATTTTTCTATGTCCGAATATTGGGGAGGACATTTTGGTCATATTTGAATATTGGGGGGGACACGTCCCCCTCAATGTTTATGGTGACTACGGCCCTGACACCAGTGTCCATTAAAATCAGTGGATCCAAAAATCTATCATCCAAATCAGTGGTGGATATTAAAAGTAGAAACAAGATACCAAACTAGCACTGTTTTATTTCCAGTTTAGCTAGATATTAAATATTAATTAATATTAATAAATGACAAGGCAATCAAATTCCAGGACCAGCATAGATTACTTTTTTTTAATTCTTGGATAATCTTCTCTGGTGCCATTTGAGCATTTCTCAATTTTGGATTAAAAAGCAAAATAACTTAAGTTACTGAGAATTGTACCGAGTAAAATATTACTGAAATTGTATTGGTAATGCCTTACATTAATGCATTACAGCAAAAAGCAATGCATTACTGTAATTACATTACTTTTTTAATGAATTACTCCCAACACTGCATGGGAGAGAGGTCACAGTAGCTCATCTGTGTGTCTTTAACAGAGAGTACAAGATGCAAAAGAATAGATGACAAACTCTTTGCACTTCCACTAACAAACTGGCCTCTACATGCATGTGATCAGTACTGGCAGATAGTTGTTCCTAGGCAACGCTAGCAACAATAAATTAATAGATTTATTTTCAGTTGTAGCTGTGTATTTTCATGTTTGCTTCATAACACTTTGTTTCTCTCACAGTTTCTTGTTGGGATTGCGGAAACCCAGATATGTTGAAGTGTTTTGGGCAAATGATAGACCCTGACTCCACCACACTGAGGACAGGAACACAAATGGTAAATATGTCCTTTTTAGCATTCTACTGGCCTGGTGTGAATGTCCTCAGAGAGAGTCTGTCAGCGGTTGCATGGTTGCAGTCCATCAGCATTCTAAGAAGACAAGCATTGTACACTAAGCCACGTCACTTTATGTGAGCTAGTAGTTTTGTCTTTCATCAGCAATGAAGATTTTCATATCAGTTTTCTCTGAGAATAATTTTGGCTAAATCGATTAAAGTAAGTAGTGTCTTAACACAACATAACACAAATGTAAAAACAAGCTCCTTGTAATTGATGTCCACTGACAATGTTAGCAGCTTGTTGCCTCTGTCAACCTTGTAATGGTAGACTCTGCTTCCTGTTTTGAGAAGAGGAGCTGCATCTCTCTTTTCAATTTCACTTGCCCTGTCGGCTCTCGCTGTCTGTAGAGCTGACCTGTGACGGTTGACCCCTCTCCATAATGCATGTGTTCCTTTAACTGGGATTTCTCCATGCACACTCATGCCGTACGCTGTGGTGCCCAGGGGGAGAATCAGGATCGGGGCGCGCCGGAGCGCTGACTCCAGTTTTGACCTGCTTGCCCAGGTGTGCTCCCTGCGGGGAGTGGGCTCTTAACAAAGACAGAAGACCATACCAACCAGGAGCAGTCACTTTCTCCCTTCAGCATAAAATGTTCTATTCTGCATGCAATGAATGTTGAGATCTTATTTTTTTCTCAAATGATAACCTTCAAACAACTGAAATTAATCTAATTTGCATATTCTCTCACTTTTCCTCCTGGAACCTTTATCCATGATCTAGTTCTAGTTTCTGTCACTTTAAGATCTGAAATAATTTACTGGCAAGATTAGATTATAAATAGATTTAATAGAAACATAAATAGATTTAATAGAACCTGACAAAAATGAAATGCTTCTTGTGCTGTGTTATCATAAATGAACACAATAGGATTTAAGTCAAATGTGATCAACTGTATCTGAAGATCCAGTAGCTCTCAACCTGTCAGCCCAAGTGTGGAGTCTCCTTGTTAGCTGCTCAGACACAAGTGTGGGTTTTGTATGCTGTGTCCTGCGCTGTTCGTTCCAACCGAACCCAGGTGTCTCAGGGTTGTTTTCACTTACCTCTGGTAATTGGCCTGGTTTCAGTGTGCCTGCTTAGATTAAAAATCGAGGGGCACACTGCATTTCCCATGCTAAGTGTTTGAGCATCAATCATCCCTGCATGCAAATCATGTCTTGTCCTCCATGGGACATGTCAATTTGAGTCTGCAGAGAAAGAGAGTCTAAGAACATAGAGACCACTACAGCTTCTCAGTGATAAAGTGGAAATTCCCATACCCATACTGATGAAATTTACAAATGCATTGCATTATTTATAGTCTGCGGAACTGTACTTGAGACAGCAGATCCATTGTCATTGTCTATTTTCATTCTCTCTAGTGTCAATCCAATCAATGTGTCATATGTGGCACAATGTCAATTACTATTCTATACTTTTCTTCAACCAAAAACCTTGCTTTTGAACATATCCTTTGCTCAACGCATCCCAAGATTTAGACACAAGTTAGAATAATAAATGCTGAGTTTTGCCGAGTTTTTGTGTGAAGAGTGACTAAAGTCATGATGAAACAACATCCAACTAATTTATTATGGAGCCATTGCAGTCCACAGCCTTTAGAGGAAAAGTGCTGGAATAGCAAAAGGTCCCACTTCTTCCCTGATGTGCTGTTCATTTGGCTGCCTTGGTAGTCTCCGAGAGGCTGACAGAGTTGCATCATGAAATATTGAGGATTCAGGTGATCAAATTAAAGTACTTGTACGTTTTTTAAGTGGTTCAGAAACACACACTCACAAAAAGAGGACAAAATGGAGTGAAAGAGTTTGAGATGGCTGCTGCATATTGCCAGTGCTTTCATGTGGAAGTGTTTTATGGCTCAAAATATAATATGCAGCTATGCTTTTCATCTACAACACTATATTTTATAAGTCCCTTAGGAAAAAATGAACTCCTTTGTTCAACACACATTAATATTCACTGCTCGGTCATCCGACTGATACTTGTTTTGTCTTGATGCTATTAAGATCTTGGATGGTGAATACTTCACATTGGATGCCTGTGAGTGGCCCGGCTCACAGGCCAACTGAGGAGTAGATATGCCACTGCAGGTCAAAAGGCTGTAGCAGTCAAACATTTCACATTCAAACAGTCTTAATTCACCCACCATGGGGGTTTCTCTCAGTGGTTATGTTATTTCTGCTGTGTGTGTGGATATCAGAACAAGTGTGTAACTCTTTCTGTATTCATACACATTGACCTCTGTAGTGAACCGCAGGGGATTCTGTTTAAATGCAGAAGCACCAGTAGAAATGATGAGCTTACAGGGTGAATAATGACATATAATCAACAATGTGTTTTTGAATAAAGTCAAGAAATGTCAGGAAGTGTAATTTTCTGGGAGCCCACACAGAAATCTGCTTTACAGAGTTAGAATAACTATCATCCATGTTCTGGCAAAAGATCATTTGTCACCTTATTGGCTTTATGCATCATTGTTCAATTTGTTCATAGTGAGTTTGTATATGCACAGTACATGACAGGATTTAGATTTTCCCTTGCTGTTTTCCCATGTGTGTATTATCATGTTCTTTGGCTGTTAATGATGCACCCTGTTGGGCATATTATGTAACAAGACATGTAATACCCCAGGTATTTGCCACAAAGTGGACCAAAATGTATAAATAGGAAGTTGAGGGACGTAAGGAGGTCGCTCTGTTTACCATTAAATTAAATCAGTATTTTGCTCTTGCTCTGGAAGAACAAATTGATGACTGAAAAGTGGTACAGGGAATGGGAAAGTGCAGACAAAGCATCTGTATCTAAGAGTTTGATTACCTCCTATAGTTGGCCATGAATCACATATTCAGTTACCTTATCCACACTGTTTATTTCCCACTGAGCACTTTTCTGTTTATTGGCACAACGGATTCTGTTAAAGGTGCTCTAAGGGATGTTATGCGTTTTCTAAGCTAAAACATGTTTTGTCACATACAACATCACATCACCATCCGCTGGCTGCCTGTGCCCTGAATACACTGTAAACAAAACGCTGTCTCTATGGACAGCCCAGGCTCCAAAAACGGCAACAAAAACAACTTGGTCCAGCCTGAACCATAAAAAACATAACAAACTGTTCCAGTCAATTACCGAGATGCATGTTTAGGAGAGTTTCAATTGCACAGGAGGGGGAGGGAGTAGCGAGCTAGCTCTCTGTTTTGTTTGAAAGTCAACAGAAGTGACGTTACATAACATCGCTTAGAGCACCTTTAATTTCATTTAATTTATTTATTTAAAGGACAGTGCACATTGATCAACATTTCTGTAAATGTGCCAGTGTTAGCCAGCAGGCTAATTTTCAACTGTAGTCCAGGTAATGAGGTAGGTTGGTTATAAATGGTTATAAAGGTTATGTAGGTTATAAAGGTTATGTAACCTTTAGTGCTGTTGAAACCAATAGATACCATTTCAGAGCCTGGTGTGAATTAGTATTTTGCTACTGTACATCAGAAAAGGGAAAATAACGTATTAACTTTGTTGTTCCTATAAAGGCTGAGATGGCTGTGGTCCAGATTGGCCTGATTGGCTGAAAAGGTAATTGAAGGTCAGTGACCCTTTAGATTGCTGTGGGAATTGCTCTTGTTCCCTTCACTAGGTTTATGTTCTCTTAGAAGCACAAAGGTCAGACATTGTTTTGTCCTTTACAGCCATGTATGAGAATCGAGACCACTTGAACCTGTTTTTTTTCATGAATGCTTCAGAAATAATGGGTTGTATGACAAATTAATATACTGTGGGTTGCCCCAGTCTTCCACTGGATCCAATACTACACAAGTCAACAAAACAATAAGCAAAAACACAATGGATGTTCATGTGTAAAAGTCTATTGTAGAAATCTCTTAATCTACTATGAAGCCTTATATGTGCAGTGATAAGTTGAATGTCTTTGCTGTTATCTGCAATTGAAGAGATTATCTGGTTATCTTTAAAATGATCCTGGGGGAAAACGTCCTGTTAATGCAAAAGAAATGGAGGGAATCAATCAAATGCAGATTGCATCCTGGAGGAGGCATAATTTGGAAAATAAAAAATGGGCCTATTGGCGATAATGGGAGCGTGAATGGTGGGAGGGGGTGAGAGGAGGGAGAAAGGATGGCGATATTAAAAGCAATATTGAGAGATGGAGTGCAGATCGAGAACAGAGAGTAACTCAGGGAAGACGAGGAACATTCATTTCATCTTCTTTTGAGAGTGTGTTTGATGCTCTCCCGTCAGATGCACACTTTGCCACTCTTGACCTGTTCATTTGGAGTCTCTTTCATTCCAGGGACCAGGAGATGTCAGTGTGCAAGATTGGCAGAATATAACAATTCAGCTGTTCAAAGGTCTTTTTTGCTGTATGTAACCAATATTTTTATGCAATAATTATCTCAAATAATATTCTCACTCTTCAAAAATCATATTCACATTCAAGATGAGACTTATTGTAACAACGGTAATTGAATATGGCCTGCAAAACCTGAAATACAAAGTAGTGGAGTTATTCCAGTCTGAAGTGGGGGTCATCCACCTTGAAAAGTGAAGTCAGACCTCCATCTAAAAAAGTGATATGGGAGAATATCTGCCCAACTTTCTGATGTGAATTTTGCCAGGGCTCCTCCTGTCTTTGTGTAGAATAAAATAAGAACACCACATGTTTATGGTTCACACTGGGATGATTGATGATGATGATGATGATGATAGATTTTAGTTATATAGTTATAAAAGTAAATGAAATAGATATAACAAATATATACAATACACATGAACAGCAAGTTAATAAATATATGTTAACATAATATAAACATAAACATATGAACATATCATGGAAATAAACTATAAAAACAAAAAAGTGGAGTATAAATAAATATTTAGAATCATTTTTGTTTATATATACATATATATTTATTGGCTTAGCCGTGCGGTGGTGTATATGTTAAATCAATGTGAAGCAAACCTTAATGCGTTCACCTTCACAGCATTCTCTTATGTTGTTATCCTGTCTGGTAGAATATGTCTTGGGATATATAATCAGAAATCACATTTAATTTTCTCTCATGTAGGCCTATCAGTATTGTTCACCTCACCACGTGGGAGGCATTTGTGAATTCGTAACATCACCTTGGCTTATTCTGAGTGACGCCTGCGCTTGTTTTCCTTGCACTGAAGTATGTGTTGTTCACAGCATCATGAATGATGCATGAGTCACCTCACGGTGGCCTGCACTGTAAAAGGCACTGGCTATTTGATGTGCATGCTGTTGCCGCATCTCTCTCTCTCTCCCTATGTCGCTCGCTCAATGTCCTGTTTGCTCAGCGCCGCTCCCCGAGATCTGAAAACAATTGGACGGCTGCTAAGTAACCCTTCACCCACACCTCGGAGAGACCATTCCACTTTAGTTACTCCACACACGTCACCCGGGCTCATTTTCTGCACAAGTCACAGACTCAGGGGTCTCTGCAGGGACTAACCTCTGCCATCACCTCTACTCTAGAGGACTGTCTGATTAGGTTAACAGAGGGGTTGTGCCCTGCAAGCATATTCTTCTTCACATAATGAATAGCAGTTTAGGAATTAGTGGCACATCATGCCTTTAACCTATGTCAAAGTGCATGGTAATTAAGAAAGACAGTTAAGAATGTCTGTGCAAAATAATGATATGATAGAATTACACCACAGCCATGATACATTTTCATTTAAAGGAGAATTCCGGTGTGATATTGACCTAAAGTGTTTTGAAACATGATACCGAGTGTGAACGTATGTCTCATAGCTTATCTCGGCTAACTAGTGCCAGATTTTGGAGTGCAGGGGACAAGCCGAGGTGGGCTATGAGACATACGTTCACACTCGGTATCATGTTTCAACACACTTTAGGTCAATATCACACCGGAATTCTCCTTTAACTTAGGGCATTCAAAAGGTCACCGGCTTTATGATTTTTATAGAATAATAATAAGTTACAGATAACAGCTTAATAGAGAAAATGTTAATTAAAGGTGTGGTCAACCAAATAAAAGTGTGGTTTTCTAAAATGTGAGGGAAGACTAAATCAGTTTGTGTCTTAATCTACATTTGCAACTTTATCTTTAGCGCTTTTTCATCCAGTAGCGTAGTGGCTGGGCTGGGCTGGGCTGGTTACTGTGATATTTAAAAAGGGCACTGTGATGCTGTTTGTACAAATTATTCGCCGCGCCCACAGAAGCCTGGACTGTGTGGCCGTGGCCTCTCCCCACAGCCCTGCTAGCTTGGAAACAACAGTGATGACCTGACATGCAGGTTTGAGATGCACAGATGGCTACAGACTACTGAAGATTTTAGATGAGCTGCCGCAACATGTTTTAAGTATCCCCGGATCCCCCCCCCCCCCAAAAAAAACAAAAAAAAAACAGGAGTCAGGTGAAGTTGGTTCACACTCCCATCAACAAACCTCGCCCTCCGTCGGGAGGGGACCGCTGGAACTTGAAATCTCTGGGTAATATTTAGTGTCCTACTTTGTCCCTGCTTTCATCTGAAAGTGCATGTCTCTCTTTTTTATGGAGATATAGATTATTAGCCTAGAAATCTAGACGCACCCTAGCGGCAGCAAATTACATTTGCTGCCAGGGCTACTCTCCGTTGGCTTGTGAGCTCGAAAAAATTAAACTTCTATCAGGCCAATCAAATCGTGTATAGAGTCGTTAGGCGGGCTTAACATAATGATTGATGGCAGAGTTGCAACGGTTTGGCTTGAATTCCCTGCTACTTGAAAACAAATAAGATGGATGTTGCTGTTGGCGAACAGTGTGACACGAGTTAAGCTTTTATTAAGTTGGCAAAAGTTTGAACTAGCCAACTAGCTCCGCTGGTGGGAAACGCATGGGACTCATAGTGCTGTCCTATTGCGTGCAGAGGGAATTTGAAAGACAACCAATTATCGTGCCCCTCGGACTGAGCACTGCGAACGGTGAGTGCCCAGACCCTACATTTTAATGTGGGTCTGGCTCGTCAGGCTAATAGATTATAGCTCTTCTGAGCACATTCTAGGGTCTTTGTAGGGAATGTCAAAAAGAAGCTTCACAAGTCACAACTTAAGTCATGGGTGCATCTATGCAGTTGTGGGTGGGTTAGAGTTGTGGGTGGGTTAGAGTGATTTTTAACAGTGACTAGCAAAACTATTTTCACTTCATACGTGTTTCTCCATCTACCTCAAACCCAAACACCATTCGTTTTTATTTTTGGTCACCATCTCACTATAAGGCTGCTGGGTTGAATCCATAATATTCAATGTTCATAATTCCTCACAGGTGAGTCAAATCTTTACAGCCACAAATGGCAAATAGGTATATACTGTGGATCTGCAGTAACTAATGCACTCAGACAGCTTGCCACTGGACAGATGGTATTTACATCGCAATGACAGATTTGGAAATCAAACTCAGGGTGACCGATTGTCAGGCAGTGATATCATCACTGCATAGTAAAGAGTTCAGCTTCATATACTGTAGGAATGACACTACAATAAGCATACCAGCAGCACATTCTAGTGCATTATAATTACGTTATTATATTTGACTAGGTAGCTATTTATCAATTCTTCAAATTATCTAAATATCTAAATTGTTATTCCTCCTGTCTTTCTGTTTTCTAAATTCCATTATCAGACCCTCTCCCCACATTTCCACTGGATTTACCTAAACATTTTTAACTGGATTCTGTTTGTTTTTCTGACTAAGTTGTTTACAAAAAGCATTTTTCTATTAGAATAGCTATTCTTAATGTCTGTCTTTTTGACTCTCCCTGTCACTGTCTCCTTTCACTCTTGTTGTCCTTAGTTACTCTGACTTTGACTTTTAATCAGAGCTCTTTCATCTGAAGTGTATTTTAATAGCAAGGCATAAGACTCTGGTTTACCACTCTGTTCCTCATGTGGACATAGCCTGAGAGATTGTCTTATTTGCCTGCTTTTGTGGGTGGCTCACCCAAGCCGAGAGCCCCAGGGCCCTCGCTCTTGGAGGTTTCAGAGCAGAGACCGCTGAACTCACAAATCTCTGTGGGTTTTTTGCCATCTTGTCACATGAAGAACCAAAGCTATGCCCTTTCCAGTCCCTGGGATCCTGACTACTGACTTTTCTTCTGTTTATATCTCACTGTGGGGATACCTAGAAAGCTTTTGAAATGGCACTGCATAATGGTGAATTGACCATTTTGAATATATGAATATACTTTTTCAATGCTTTCAAGAATTCCAGGATTTTCTTTTTTGTTTGTGTTTTTGTTTGTTTGGCTCATAGAATACATCTGATGGAAACCTGGTCAGCCCATTCGATAGCTGAGGTGTCCTTGGTGGAGTAACAATCATAAAAGTGCTTTCATTCCATTGCTGAAAAATCACAGATTATTTCTAGAGCTGCATTTTGAATACAGAATGCATTGGGGACTTTTTTGTGTTTAATGCAAAAATCTTTGCCAGCTTGTCCTGCTCTAAATTCTTATTCGTAAAGACCACTCGCTCCACTTGTAAGAAAGAACACTCTCACACTGTTCCCAAATCTACAATTTGACCGACTGTAGAAACTGAGTCTAACATGACCATCTTCATGAGCCCTGCATCCAATCATGTGTTTCTGCCCACAAGTCAGTTAAAGTGCCTGCATAGGTACATATTAAAGAAAGTAAAGGACATTTTAAACACGGAATGCAAATGTATTTCATCCATCAACATAATAGTCTTTACAAATGTGTTTCTGAAGCCATAGAAGCTTGAGTCCCTCTTCCTCTGGTTCTTCTTTCCTCTCAAAGTCATGAATATGTGCCTGTCCCGCCAGGATTATGCTGACTACTTGAGTTTGGAGTTATTGGATATACACTTTCAAAACTATAATAAACATGGCTGTTCCTGATGGTTCGTGTTCTTATAGCCTAGTGTTTGGCACTGATGTATCGGTCTGTATATAAGTATATTAGCTTTCTCCTGGTGGAATTAAGTTGGAGCTTCTACTCCAATAAGACTTAAAAACCCTAAATTTCAAAACGGATTCATTCTGCTTTTCTGCAAAAAAGTTTCTCTGATTAATTTCTCCCAGGCTGTCATAGAAAAGAATAACCCTCTCATAACCCACCAAAACTGTAATGGCAGGCTCTTTTGAAAGGCACTTTGTTGTCTTTAATAAGCCACTTTTAATAACTAATTTGTTGTTGTTATGCAACTAGCAAATGGTGTATACGGATGTTGAGATGAATTAAATGTGAGTACCGGTACTGAACAATAATGTATGAGCACGGAAAAGGTTGGAGCAAAACACCCTTATGTAACAACTTGATTCACGTCGGGTAAAAACCATTCCTAAAAGTCAAAATATGCCTGGTAAGTGCTTTAACCTATGTTGCCCCCTTGATTATAGTTTTTGAAACTCATTGTAGACTGATGCAGAAACTCTGGCTTTGAGGCTGGGAATAGGCACTATACAGTACTTAAATATTATGTGGGCTGAATGAGTCCACAGTCTCTAATATGTTAGTCAAATGTTTGCTTTATTTATGTTTTGTTTGGTTTAAGTTTGCATATTTTTGCTGATGGTGTCCTTGAAGGTTATCCTTTTTATTTTATTTTTGCTGCACGCTCCCCTTCCAAGTCAGTCGTGTCACGTTATGTCGCACTTCCTTCTTTGATGGTGTCAAACGCACATGTAACTCAGTTACAAATGACCATTCACAAACACCACCTCCATGCCTCTCTTTCCAAGCATGACGTGTGCTCGCCTCTGTCACATTAACAGCTAATTAAGATCTGAACGATTTCCTAGGGGGGAAGTGCTCTACTTTAACTGCCTTTCCAGAGGTTTTGATTCCCACATTAATCTTCTCCCTCCTGAGAACAACTTCTATCGATTTGTGGTTCCCCAGACATCAATCTCACTTGGAGGTGATGAACAAGATTAGACTGAAATAAGCTGCCAGGGAAAGGGAGGTGTTAATGCTTGTTGTGGAGGGTCAAGGCTTCACCACGCCATCTCCCTCTGCTGCCATTGCTCAGACGTCTGCTCGGCTAAACTCACTCATGGCTGATTTATGAGATGATTTGTACAAATTTGACATGAAAGAGATCTTTGAGGGAAACAATCCGCTTTGCGTCTGCCAGTAACCATGCTTTTAGTCAAACACAGCGTGTGCCCAGCCCAGTGGGATCTAAAACAGCCCTGGTCAATAGGAGACCCTGTGCTGAGGCATGTTTACGAAAGTGGATATGACATAGTGGATTTCCTGGATGCTTAAAAAGAAACATAAAAAAATAACCAATATGAATTATTTTACCCTCTATTTATCATGACGGTATGAGGGCTGAGTATGATGTTTACGATGGTACATGTTTTAATGTCTTTATAAGGACATGCATGGGTGTACTGTATGCTGTACCTTTGTATGTTGTCCTTGGACTTGGATAAGTCTAGTTGAAACTATGGAAAACCCCCTGGTAACTTTCCGATTTGGTGTCACAAACTGTAACAAATGGAGACAGCACCATCAGGACAGATCACAATTGCTGTGACAAAGTCTGTCATGTCTGGCAATGTTAGTCCTTCAGGGCTGGAAACAATAAAACTCATTCAGGTGAACCTCATATGCCATGCATGAGAAGTCATGTCTGGCAGCTTGTCCTATATTTCATCTCCGAGATATTCATCATGACTCTGCAAAGTAAACAGCACAGGCACGAAGAGCCAAACATATTTATGACAGAGTCATCCACGCAAAGTGTATGGTTCTGCATGAAGGGCTATTGAGCAGTTTACCATCATATATGGTAAACAAAAAACACAAGCACACAGTAGCTGTCTGGCACAGATAAAATATTCAGAGACTCGCCAGGCTACATTCATAAAGTTAGGTCCACAGGGACTTACCTGTCAGCCTATGCAGCCCACACAATAACAGCTATTTCCTCTTATATTCTGCACTCACTGTAACAATTGCTGCATCACTTGGCAGCTTTATTAATGGTCCGTAAGTCCTGCTGAAATCCTGTAGACAGAACGTTTGATAAGTCACTCCTTGAAACCCTTTTCTTACATAATGTTAACTATTGGTCTGTTTCACTTTGATGGAGTTATGCATTCTGCATACCACAGCAAATTTAAATGACTTCCATTGCATTAAAAATGGTTCCAATTAAGTGGCATTAATGGTCAACTTTTGTGAAATTGTGCCCTTTTCTGTGGCTGACGCAAATTATTATTAACTCATTAAAAAGCAAGTGCAACTTAAGTTGGTCATGCACCATAAATTTTAACTGTCCTTTAATAGGTCAAACCAAACACATATACTTGTTTTAATTATGCCATTGCACCTTCCTTCAAAAACTCTCCTCCATAGAGTTAATTAGAATATTCCATAAAAGAGTGTTGGGTGATAACATCCAGAAAATTGTGACCACCCTATTGATGATAATTTACCTAAACAACACAGCATAACTTCATTCTAAAATCAGCTCATACCAGGACACCAATGCTTGGGGAACATGGTGGAGATGATTAGTAGCCCTTCAACAAAGAGACACAGGTCAAGTCTTACCAGCAGCAATGTGTAGAAAAGGCCGTAGTCATGATGTCATCATGGGGGGGCATCATGATGTCATCTTTGTCCTAAAAACCACAAGTCGTTAGTTAAGTTAGTCAATTAGGGTATTCCAAACTTTTGACAGACATAGGCATGGATGGATTAAGAACCCCTGGGCACAGATGCAAAAAGGCCCCCCAGTTAAGATGTAAGGAATACCCTTATGGTATCCAGGAATTCCCCCGGAAGATTTTATAAATTATTATTTTAAAAATGACCCTTTAAATTATGACTTCTGGTGAGTTTTGTGGAAAGAGAAGAGAGGAGAACAAGCAACTTCACGCAGAGGCTTGGGCTTCAGGGCGCCCTTAGCTCTTGGGCCCAGTAGGCCCATTCAGTTATCCATCCCTGGACATACTGTGGACCTGTGGTATGACTCCATTTGTCTCAAGAAGTATGGAAAATACTTCCAGAGAGTACACCCCTGAGGAGTTTGTCCTGATGGTTTTGCATTTTTTGTTAGTGGCGTGCGCTATCAAAAGCTTCCATCTGCACCATAGGCCATCTGCACAATAGGCCTAATGGTGCACGCAATAGGCCTATGGTGCTATGATAGCACACGCCACTCACAAAAAATGCAAAACCACCAGGACAAACCCCTCAGGGGTGTACTCTCTGGAACCATCACTAGGCTACTAATTTGTGTGTTATTTACGTTTGATTACATTTCAGATGGTGGTGTTTGTTGGTTTCCTGTACAGACATTTTGGTCATATCTGAATGTTTCTTGCAGATGTTGAGTTGAATGCTGATGGAACATGCTTAATTTGTATCCATCTTAAATATGGCCCTATGACTTCACAAGGACACTATATATACCACAGTGCTTTTTAAAGGGCTTTCATATTGAAGCTGGAGAGATGGGGAAATTATTAATACACACAACAAAAAGACGGAGTAGAAATGTTAGCAATAAACCAATAAATCAGTACTATTATGTCACCCAAAGGACAGCAATAACAGTGCTCTGTGAAGCCTGTCATGATGCCCTGTTCATTTTCATGAGATGGCATGAAAAAGCAGAAATATCAGCATGAACAAACACTCGGCACGCATGAGGCAGAATAATGCAATACAATAAAATAGACAATTGAGATTCAGAGAGAAAGCATCATGAGGCTTCTAGGCAAAACACATGTTTGCCAGTATTTCAAGTTGTACACTTGCACGACTTGTATTGTATTTCACATAAGGATATAGAAATGATCTGCATTCTTTGTGAAAGAGCTGTTGTAGTTGTCTTGACGACTTTGACTTTGATCAGCCTTTAATGAAACAAGCAGTGATAAGATCAGTGATACGCAGTGGAAGCAAAGGGAAGAAAGAAAGTGAGAGGGACAGAAAAGGCTTTCTAGACAGTATCCTCAGACAGGAAATGTGATCAATCAGCGCACACAAGGGCAAGTGAGGCAGGCCTGTTGGGCATGAAATCAAACTGATTTGCATTGCACTCCCTATCCCAGTGGCAGTCATTAGGAGGATAACATAGTTCATATTTTAAAAGTTCAACTTAATTGATTAAAATGTGTGGAGTGGGACCGAGAGACTCATTTCACTTGCAAAATGTCTTCGCACGGTATAGGGTGCCGCAAATGTTAGTCTGAACATGTTACACCTGACTGAGATCTTGATTAAATTAAATGTACTTTAACTTGCACTGTGACTCTGTGCACTGGCAGTATTAGGAGATTCACAAACAATAGCGCCATAAGACGTCTGTATGTCTTTTGGTTGGGACAGACACGTTATTAGAGCACACAATGAATTCTTTGTGAGTCACTCAGTCAGAACAAAAAGATGACAAATGCTTTGTGTTTGATGAACTTAAAAAAGCAGGGCCTGCCTTCTCTGATCTCGGAATATATAGTCAGAAGCACATTGCTCGTTCCCTCTGTCAACTTGCCAATATTAACTGACTGCTAGCAGGGGATAATGGGGAGAGTACGTTAAGTTGATGAAGACTGTATGCTCGGGTAAACTCAGCTTATCACAGGCAGCAGTTTTTCCAGGAATTTGAGTACCCATATTACAGAGTGTAAGGAAACAGCAGCCTGACATTATCAGGGCAGAAGGCTCTTCTCTGCACTGAGGCGGAAGCGAATTCTGTCAGGGAGGAAGCCACTTCAAGAGGAAGAAGAGGCCTAATGGAGATAAATTGGATCATTTGTTGCAGGGAAAACTGATTTTGTCTTTTTTATTTATATTGAACAAGACAGATGTTTGTCTTTCTCTGATATGTGTTCCACCAAGTATCAATCACAACCTGACATTGCTGTCTTTTTTGCTTGCCAGACTCCATATTTCATGTTTCTGTTTGTGTTTTCGTGAAATGGCCTTTGACAGTTTAAGGTATTCCCTTAATTAGAGTATATGAATTCAAGTTCAGTTCTTATTGAGCAGTAATTATGGCTAAATTAATTGAATATTATTTCTTTCTCTTTGGAACTGATTGCCCTGACAGTACTTAACCCCACAGTGCCACCTGCAGGATGGAAAGCAAAAAACAAAGGTTTGAGAGGTCAAACAAGCTCTAAGAACAATATAACTTATCATTGTTGAAAAATACATTTTATTTGGCTTTATTAAAATGTGACTGTAGGAATAAATGATCAATGGATATCGCCACAATTTAACATAAAGACTGACCATGATAAACACCTAATGATACATGTAAACAACACATTTTGTGGCATCTATAGCACGATAATTTCACAACAATGCTTCACTAAAGTATTGCAGAGGTCATAAAAGTGATATGCTAGTTTCTTACTAAGCACCGGCCTTTTAATCTCTAAAAAACAAATTAGTGTTAAATATTCTGGAGTAATTAGATTTAAAGCAGCTGCTTGAGAGGTACTCAGGAATGGGCACTTGTGCCAAGTCTGACTAATGTCAACTTGAGCCTCAAATGACTGTCTGAAGGCAGACAGATACAATCAGCATTTAACAGCCAGAATAAAGACTGATCCTGCCAAAACCATACAAACATGGACACCTTATGTCATCAAAGACGACAGTGTAGCCTAACTCTTAAACAAAAGCTCAGACATTGTTGTATTTATTAAATGATAGCCTACTTTTGTGTTGTTGTACAAATAACAAGATGGAGCAGGCAATTTCTGTCCTACTCCTTAGCTGGTTAAGGATATTCTCGAGGCTGGGGTTTGGCCAACCCCACAATCTTGAGTGTAATTGCTTAGTTGTACTTTAATAATTGAGTTTGATGGCACCAGATTGTGCTTATAAAAAGACTGGGCATCTCTGTATATTCGATACTTTCAACTGGATAAAAACAAATTGTCATACAAAATACTACATCAATAGTCATTACAACTGTGACAGAATAAATGTCATGTTGTCAGTCAATCAACTGTCTTTATCTACATATGTGCATCTTTTCTGTGTTACACTTTCCCAAGAAGCCACCCATACATCAGGGTGGAGATGTTCACTCTTCTGTTAAGGAATAAGGTGAGTAAGTCAGTGCCACTGAGAGGAAGTGGGACTCATGTGACAGAGAATACTTCAGTCAGAGAGATGATAGGCTACAATCAGTGTTTTTCACTGGAGTAGGGGATTTGGGGCATGATCAAAATGCTTGTGACCTCAGACTCAGACTAGCATCATTTTTCTTTTTCTTCCTTTTTGCCTGAAAAAGATGTGCATGCCAGGAGAGAACAATATGGAGGGGACAACTGAAGCCGGTCAAAACACGTTCTGTCATGACTTTCAGGCAGACTCTCACTAAACCGAATGAGCATGATAGCGTAACCTTAATAAAATGACACCATCTTGTCGCATCCTGCATCATGATGTCACAGGCTTGGTTGTTGATGGCCACTGTAGGAAACCAGCACAAGGAATTAGCCAAATTTAGCCTTATTTGAAATATTTTATAAATCAGCAATATTGTTCTATAAAATACTTGATAGTTAATTGCTTGCTCAGAAAACGGTCAAGCCAGATCATAACAGAGAAGAATTTAAGAACAGAGAAATGCGGAACAGTCAATAAACAAATTAGTCCCCAAGAGAATTGTGAGATTTAGGCCTAGGCCTACTTGGTTGTTGATTGGCCACTGTGGGAAATCCCCTTTCTACAGCACAAGGCATTTATACCACTTCTTCTTATATTCCTACTTATTTCTATCTTTAAAAAGTAGCCCCTTGTGCTAGTGGGATGTGGTGAAAGCAGTTTCGCTCTTCTCTTTACTAGCTGTATTTGCATAGCTAGGCCATATTTCTTTTCCATTTTTCAGAACTCTCCACTACAAAAGGTGGCGCCAATGTAGATTTTTATTTTATTCCTCCTTGCGCCACCACTACAGAGTAAGTAAATCAGTGACGTACCGGACATGTGCAATCACCTATCTACGTCATTATTTAGGAAAACAAAAACAACTGCAGTTAGTACAGAATATAAACAACATCAGGATTTACACTTATACTGCCGTTTTATCAACGGATTATTGTGAAAAATGATGCAGACATTGCTGACGCCTTCCTATCGGTGAGAACCACAATAATGTTTTAGACAGAACGTGGGTCAAAAAACCTCGCATAGGCTACTGTTTTCAACTGGAAATCTAGCAGTAGCAAGCAAGCTAAGCTAACCTTTAACTTAGACGACTGCGTCTAACAAATCTAACATCTAACCACAACATTTTCTTGTTTCTAAGCTAAGTATTTGACGATGCGGTAGCGTGTCGGAAATAAGGAATTGACCTCTTTGGGTAAATGTAAGTGAGGTACTCTAACTTCTAACGTTTTGTTCATGATTTGCCCACAGTAGATAGATAGATGTACATCAAGAGCTACATTTGAAGCTTGTAGGCTATACCGTGCCAGAGGAACCTTTTGCTGATAGCAGCTTCCATCGAGAAATAAAGATGGCTCAACAAAGAGGAGTGAACAGTCTTCAGTTTAATCAAGATCAGAGTGAGTAATGTGGTTATAGTTGTCGTGCTGTAGTTATTGCTGTTGTGTGTGTGTGTGTGTGTGTGTGTGAGTGTGAGTGTGAGTGTGAGTGTGAGTGTGTTTGGAGGAGATGTTTCAATATATCAATGTTGAAAAAATGCCTTGGTACTGTGATAGTCTAAATGTTAACTCTAGTTGTATCCATGTTCATATTGTCTCGGCCATAAGTTTCTGATCTTATAATATGTTTAGGTTGTTTCTGTTGTGCAATGGAGACTGGTGTTCGCATTTACAATGTGGAGCCTCTTATGGAAAAAGGACACCTTGGTAAGGTCATCATTCTTGTTTTGACAGCCTCATTTCTTTGTCAATTTGTTATACCAGGGTTTTTTTTTAAACATGCAGTTCTAATGTTTTTTCCCTGCCTTTTCAGATCATGAACAGGTTGGAAGTGTTGCTCTTTGCTCCATGCTTCATCGCTCCAACCTGCTGGCTGTTGTTGGAGGAGGTGTCAACCCTAAATTCTCAGAGATCTCAGGTTAAACATCTTAAGCATCTTTTCATTTGTTGCACAAGTATCCATAGCATGCTTCTGGAAAAGTGAACTCATGATTGTTGCTAGTATGCTGTCAAGTTACAGAGCTGTCCTGAGCTATATCTTTTACTGGATGCCATGTAGTTCCATTACATCATTCTCTTTGTACTTTATATATTAGTGTTGATCTGGGATGACGCACGGGAGTCAAGAGAAGCAAAGGATAAGTTGGTTTTGGAATTCACTTTCACAAAGCCTGTGCTAGCTGTCCGCATGAGACATGACAAGTAAGTTATTTTTCTTTTGAAAGCTTTGGAATACATATGTGTACATATGTACTCTGTCTCTGTTGATAATATTGAGTTACGTATATCTCATGTATTATACAGAGGTAATTTTGAAATGACAGAGACCAGTTATTTGACACATGATCCGTGTACATTTTGTCTTTTTTTTTGATAATTGATTATTCCACTACATTCTGTCTTTGTTGAAATGAGAAAAATAGAGAAAGACTTGTTGTTTTAGTCTAAAGTCTTGATAAAGTCTAAAATGGAAAACACAAAAAACAAATCTACGGATGCAAAAGAAAAATACATATATTATTTCATATTTTTTCTGGAAAATAGAGGACCTGCTGTTTCAATGACTCCACAGAGAGAAGCATTGACAAGCTGTACAACTGGATATAACCAGTCTGCTGCTGAAGCTTTGCAGCATTGTACCAGTGTAACTGGTCTAATCCCTGCCACTTGTATCTCCACCAACCCTTGCAGAACACGACGGACTTCAAATTCTATACACTGCGGTCCCGGCCTACTGCAAAGTCCTCGAGTTCTACTATAGTCAAATCATGTGCCTTTCCTATAGACAGGACCAGCGTTTGGACGAAAGATCAGGATATGGTATCTCTGTACAAAAGGCGTCAGTCGCAGAGGGGAAAATGTGGTTGTGTTGGTGTTGTGTCCAATCTGCTTATTGTCCTGCTTTCTGCCGAGTGCAGAGAGTAAGGGCAAACTCGCAGACTTGGCAGTAAGTTAGTGATACTCAACCTAAATCTTAAAATTATTCATTGTAACTGGCCAACTCCAATGTCTGGTAACCTGCTAGGTTTAACCGAAAAACCCTCTCTGCCATCACTCCACGCAGCACTTCTGGGGTGATGACAACTAGCCTGGTAAAACAAGACTCATTTACTTTGTGAATAGAGTTTGGGGACTCCCGATTGGGAAATGTTTCCAGCACTAGCATTGTGACGGGCGTAGATTTTGTGTTAACTTTGAAATCATTTGGGATTCCTAACATTACTTCCTAATTCACCTAAATGAATAAACAGCATGTAGACCTACCTTTGCTGTACATAAATGTACACATTTTCCCGACTGCAATTTTTGGTGATTGCAGGCGTTGCTACTACTGTTAACCACATCCACTTTACATTTCAAAACTATTGCGTCATCCCTCTCGTCGCTGATTGGCACGTCCTCTCTGGGCCCTGTTCCTGAATAGTATCTCTGTGAAAGGAGATTCTATGTGGTTGTGGCCATTGTAGATCACAACTGATCTGTTGACAAATTCTACAGAATAGCATGCAATCAAGAAATAAGTTGAAAAACCAATTAACAAATGTACACGGACCATACTTGCTCAAGTCAGTTGTTTTTGTCTAAGTGTGTAACTGTGTATAACCATTATTTGTCTTTTCCACTTGTTACAGGATCATCATTGTTTTGAAAAACAAAATCTATGTGTACAGTTTCCCTGATAACCCTGTAAAGTTATTTGAATTTGACACCAGAGACAACCCAAAAGGTACATGGAAACCATCCCCAATAACATTTGTCATTAAATAATAATGAAAATAGAAATAGTAGAAATGAAACCCTACCTTCTGTGACAAACTCCTTTTTTAAATGATCTTTCAGGTCTGTGCGACCTTTGCCCTAGCCTTGAGAAGCAGTTGCTGGTTTTCCCTGGACACAAGTGCGGAAGTTTACAGCTAGTGGTATATTGACATTAATTACTTTATAACACATTGTAACAAAGCCACGGGCATGGCATGGAGTCAGGAATGTGTATGTTTTCTTTTTTACAATTATACATAGCTCTGTTTCTCCTATTTCATACTCTAATCATATGAACATAAATATAAGGTAAATAAGTACAGATATTGCGGCCAAAGTTCAGGAAATTGACATTTCTATTTAAAAACTGGTGTATGCATCATTTATATGTTTGCTCTGCTTTCTTCTAATTTTGTCCTTGTGGCTGGGATTATGTGTGGGATTTTTAGCATGGTTGAATATGGTTGATTATTATGGCCTAGCATTGTACCGTGTAATAATATCTATGTTTATCCTATACCTTAATAATTAATTGTATGTGATTTGTTGGCTTAGGCTGATTCAACGTGTATATATTGACGTTTATAATAATTAAGTTCTTTTACAGATTATATCTAATCGTTGTGGGTATAGTATGGCTCATGGAACTTGCTGTGGGTTCTGAATTATGATAAAAAGAGCTGCTGTTGTTTATGAAACATGTCAGGAGAATGTTATCTGTAGAAAATGGAATTAGTCAATGTAGCTGATATACTCTCAAAACTGTCATACACAGGACCTGTCCAATACCAAACCAGGAACATCCTCTGCACCTTTCACCATCAATGCCCACCAGAGTGAGATTGCCTGCTTGGCTCTCAATCAGACTGGTAGTGTGGCTGCCTCCGCCTCCCGTAAGGGTACCCTGATCCGCCTCTTTGACACCACCACCCGAGACAAACTAGTGGAACTACGAAGAGGGACAGACCCTGCCACTCTCTACTGGTACAGTTTGTGTTCGAAATGCCTTCGTTCTTCTGATGTGCTCCCTATTTTGCTCCTGTAGTTAAGCTTTTTCCCCTCATATCATATGGGTAGAGTATGTATGTATATTAAACATAAATAGTTACCATAAAATGGTTAGATTCAGAATGAGGGACAAGCCATGGGGCGTTTAAAGGTTAAGTCAAACCATTCAACTAATCAATCAATCATATATTTGTTTTGACAGCATCAACTTCAGTCATGATTCCTCATTCCTCTGTGCGTCCAGTGACAAGGGAACTGTGCACATTTTTGCCCTTAAAGATACAAAACTCAACCGCCGGTCTGCGTAAGGCACTCTTTGTCATTATCTCCCTACAGCACTTAGTAGAAGTTTCAGCATGATCCAGTTTTCTTGCAATGTAACTGAAGACTGAACATCCTGTCAAAGCTTTTCACTTGCACATGAGTAATCGGTCTGTCCTACCCCTTAGGCTGGCCCGTGTGGGTAAGGTTGGCCCTGTGATTGGTCAGTATGTTGACAGCCAGTGGTCTCTAGCCAGCTTCACTGTGCCAGCTGAATGCGCCTGCATCTGTGCTTTTGGGAAGAACACGTCCAAGAATGTGAACTCTGTCATTGGTGAGTGTACTCAGCCTACATTTCTCTTTATTCCCAAAATACATTTTTGTTTGTTGTTTGTGAAGTTTAATCACTCTTCTTATTTCTTTTCTGATGTAGCTATATGTGTCGATGGGACATTCCACAAGTATGTCTTCACCCCCGACGGAAACTGTAATCGGGAAGCTTTTGATGTTTACCTGGACATCTGTGATGATGATGATTTCTGAAGTGTATTGATGTAAATTACAATAATGGCTTCAAGAACAGTTTTATCAGTGCAAGCAAACATTATATTTCAAAGCTGCAAACTGAACCGATGTCTGGGAAAAAGAACGTTTTTTTATGTGTTTTGTGTTGAAATATGTTGTAATCATATGTATATAGCCACAAACTGGATATCAAATAAAAGTGCTGAAATCCATTTCCTTGAACTCATAATTCATTGATATACAGTAGGCCTGGTTTCACTGAGATTATATGTTATCTGTAGGCTAGTAAACATATTGCAGAATATTTTTTTCTTTTTAAACTTCGCATCATATTAATACAACTAATATAATAATGTTATTGTTGTTAAGGAGAGGGAAACCAGAGTTTACCATACATTATTGTGCTATTTCTCATTTGGAACTTCCCGTCTAATGGGAGGGCTTTTAACACGCAACGTCAAAGCCCCGTGACTTCACAGCCATATTGAGTCAAGCACAACAAAAGCGGATGTTCCTGGCTGGCATTTTTATTTCAGCATCGTTTTAAACAGCATATTCTTCATATCGACGTTGTAACTTTGACAGACAATCAAGTGACAGAGTTTGTCGACTGTAGTCTTACAACGGAGTTGTCATTGGAGAATTGCAATCTTTGAAGAAAAGGTAATTTGTCAAAACTCAAGATAAGTTTGCTAGAAATATCTTGCCAGCTAACAGCTAATGCAGCAATTGGCCAGCCATAACGTTAGGTAATGCAGGGTAACGTTATACTACCCACCTCATCGCTGGTGAATCCATAGGACGTACATGATGACACGTTAAATTGATAATAATTGCTATGTGGTATGTCTAAAGGTAGTAATATTAGTCTAGTGAAACATTTGGTTTGGTGGTCATTTGTTGGCTAGCACTAGAGTCGTTTTGTTTGCTAGTCAGGACATCGCCTTGGACAGGTAGCCAGGTAAACATGGCTAAATATTTTGTTTGCCCTGGAAACATCCCTGCTAACAGTTAATTTGCATTTTCTTACATTCATTATGTGTAACAATCTGTCGATTGTGTTTGAGGAAGTGTCATATCAGCTCTTAACAAACTACGGCACTTCAGAGGTTTCTTTACGGACCAGGGTTAACTTTGCTATCATTAGCTGCCACCGTTGGGAAAGTTTTTGTGTATTATGTAAGGTTGACTAATGTTACCTTTCGAGGAAGTGCTAATAAAGCAATGTTATGGTGTTTACATTTCCCTTATCTTAGTTGGGTCCGTCATGGCCTCGAGAAAGAAGGTGCTCTTGAAAGTGATAATCCTCGGAGACTCTGGGTGAGTGGACTGGTGTGAATGTGATCTGTTGTTTATTTATTTGGTTAAAAGGGTGCAGTCTTCACGACATTTCCGATGAAAATATGTTTGGTTTACAGGGTTGGGAAAACTTCACTGATGAACCAGTATGTCAATAAGAAGTTTAGCAACCAGTACAAAGCAACTATCGGTGCAGATTTTTTGACTAAGGAAGTAATGGTGGATGACAGGCTTGTCACTATGCAGGTTTGTTTTTTATTTTCTTAGCATCTTTATCGGAGTTGCAATTTTTCAGTGGTTTAAATGGTCAAAAATATAGAAAATATATACTGCAACAGAGAGGATTTTTGTTTGTATTTCTAGATTTAATCATTTGATTTATGTGTTCATATTATCTCCTGAATTGATGAGCCAGATCTGGGACACAGCCGGACAAGAACGATTTCAGTCACTGGGTGTGGCGTTTTATCGTGGGGCTGATTGCTGTGTACTGGTCTATGATGTTACTGCACCCAACACGTTCAAAACCCTTGACAGCTGGCGGGACGAGTTCCTTATCCAAGCCAGCCCGCGAGATCCAGAGAACTTCCCCTTTGTGGTACTTGGCAACAAGATTGACCTAGAGAATCGGCAGGTCTGTCTCCCCCATTTGGCTAAACTAAATTATATGAAATGAACAAAATGAAAAATGTTTGCACAATTTATGTCTTACCTTATGTCTTACCTGAATGTTTATTAAGACACGCATCATCAATGATGGGACTGCACAGTTGTAACTTCTGGTTTGTATACATGTACTCCTGCAGGTGACAACAAAAAGAGCTCAGGCATGGTGTCAGAGCAAGAACAGTATCCCATACTTTGAGACCAGTGCCAAAGAGGCTATCAATGTCGACCAAGCTTTCCAGACCATCGCCCGAAACGCCCTCAAACAGGTACAGCTGACACCCTTGTGTTATGTTAGTTGGCTGCAATGTCCACTGTCATTTAAAAAAAAAAAAAGTACCTGGTTTAACAGGTTTGGTTCCTGCTCACGCTGCAGTAAGCACAGTGTTAAAGATTGGCTTGCGTGTGTGCACAGTTGTCTCTACGTGGAAACTGAACACTTCCATGAGTCCCATCCTATGGGTTTCCCCTTTACAGGAATCACAGGTAGAGACATACGATTTCCCCGACCAGATCAAACTGCGAGATGACAGACCAGCCTCCTCCAGCGAGGGCTGCAGCTGCTGAAAAGGGACAGACGAGTGGACCAATATCATGGCAAGAACACCAGGTGGGGGGAGAGAGAGGCGAGTGCATGGATGGATTCCCCTCACCAATACTCCCATATGCAAAACATTCAAATTTAAAACAAAAAAAGATTGCATATTTTCTTAACTCCCCTACCTATGTAAAGATCTCATAGGACAGAAACCAGTTGCACAGCATCACTTTTATTATAACTACTTTAGGAAAAAAACATGTTTCTATTAAATATACATCATATGTGATAGTCCTTATATTATTGTCAGTATTGTTTTGTTATGTTATATTTTTACCATTTTCATTATTTGTAAAATCACCGCTTATGGTGCAGACAGGCAGTTTTCAGCAGCCATTGGCTTGTCTGCTTGCCTCTGTATGTCCTTGGTGTGCCTTCCATCTTCTGTGGTATTATTAGGCAGGTATTGTTACTCTGCCTAATTGTGTTATTCCTTGTTTGCCAAATATTGTTTTCTGTCACCTGTCAAACCCAAACCCTCTTTCATCAACACTGCCCAGCCTGAAAAGCAGTTCCCCAGCAGCACTGTTCAATTGCAGAAAAGCATACTGCTTGCATATAAAAGGCATGTGCCAGTTGCAATGTTATGTACAAGTAACCATCCTTTAGGTGGGGGAAATGCCTGTGCAAAAGTAACTCTAAATAAATCCTTCACGTACAGTAGCTCTTCTTCTTTGAGCTGGTTGACTACCTAACTGTGCATGGCAGAGATGATGGGTGGTGGGTTGTTAGATTATTTTGGGAGCCTTTTACCTGAACAGTGGCTTAATTAGGACTTGTTTAATAGACTGGAATATCCTATGTGGCATCAGGTGAGGTGCTGTATATAAAGTCAGATGCTGGTATGCCCTGTCTGGCCATTCCAAATGCCAATCAATCAGACTTGAGACTGGACCGTATATCCTGGGATTTGTTAAGAAAGGAACTCACTCAGTTACAATCTGCAGGCCCCCTTATATGAATGTATCTATCTGTCAAACTCCTCTGAATCCCTCAAAGCCATGTTATATTGAATATACTTTAAGAGTATATTCTTTGGCAGGTTTCTGTCCATTTTTTTTTAACAAAACACTTCTTTTGTATTTTTACATGGTAAATGTAATTATACAATGTTCTCAGGAGCACTCACCTAAAGACCAAATGCTTCAAAAGTTGATCTTAAAATTGCCTCAGTGTGTTACCGCCTGTCCCATTGTTACATTCTCACCAGGGTGTCAACATGTTGTTTAGTATGTCCACTTTGGCTGGATTTTAAAGGTCTATGTGAAGTAAGACAGACAAAAACAATTTAATTGAAATCCTTGGGACCCCAGCCTGTAACATTTCTGTTTTGATGTTTCCCTTTCTGACATCCAACCAGTCCAATATATTATGATGGTAAAGTTAAGATACCCTTGACTCGCATTGATACCTATTACAGATAAATGAACAAATTTATGTGTATGTATGTGTTTTTTGGGGTCTTCACCTACATGAAAATATGATCCATCATGTTTAATCAATTGTCATTTCTCAATCAAGCCACAAAAATAAATGTTTCCTTAAGGACCGTGACTAATGGTGGCCTCATTTTCCCCTTTCCTGTTTTTTTCCTTTTCCCTACACTCACACTAATTTTGTTCAGGACTTAGAGAAACTATGCAGTTTTGCCAATTTCTTTGCTGCCTTCTCGCTTTTTGCTCGCAGGTTTCTCTGCAGAGCGCCCTCTACAGCTTCAGAGTATATGATTTACGACACTCCTCAATCGGTCAGTCTGCCGTTTTCCTTTTTCCCTGTTCCTCCGACAATGGTTTACTCGCTTTCTGCTTCTTTTCGCTGGCTCTGTCATGACAAATGTCTAAGGAACTCCATCGCTACTTTGCCGGTACCTGGCGTGTATGGCTGCGAGACTTTCTGTCTCTTAGGCCAGTGTTTCCCAAAGTCTGGGTCGCGACCCACGGGTGGGTCGCAGGAGATTTTATTTGGGTCGCCAACACAATTTATGTTGTGTTATAAACCTAACTGATGCCATTTGTCATTTGATGAAAGTCAACAGTTTTCTATTAGGATGTAGTTTGTTAACTACCACAGTCACGGTTTGGTCATAAAAGCTTTCAAACTGGCGCATGAAACTGGGGGACGAACGCATCGCAGAGGGGGTGCCAGAGCATGGATATCGACCTCTCAAAATGAAACCGTTCTGTGGGGCGCCTGCCATGTAGGCTACCTCGCAGTTGCAAACTAGGCCTACAAGGGACATGAATCCGCCTACTTGCACGAACATTAACAGATACCAGCTCCTCAACTTTACCGATTAAAATCTAGTGACCGTGCTGTCAACTAAAGCAGACATCCATTGACCGGACATAAGGCCATTCAATTTGCATGTAGATTTCGATTGTAGATGCAATCTTTAAAGTTAATAGCAACCTCCTCACATTTTTATTTCTGATTTAAACAGTGCATTATTAGGCTACAATTTAAATTTTAAACACTATTCTCCAAAGTAAAGGCACATTCTTCCGGCTATATTGCGCAAAAGCCTCTTGTTCTGATATAACGACTAGGCCTATACAATATAATATAATACAACAATACAATAACTTGAGTTATTTGCTGTTTACATCGGAATTGACGTCCACAGTGTTATGGACCCATTTGTCTGCAACGCTACGTAGCCTACAACATTTTTTTTTGAAATACAGGAAAAGCTTATGCTGACGAATGACGACTGCGCAACATGCGAGATTTTTCCCAAACTCTTGGATGCGCATTAAAACGTATCTTTTCAGTAGTCATTTCGAACTTTTCACGCTGATGGTGCTCAAAATGCAACATAACCGTGTTCAAAGCATGATCTATCTATCTAGATCCTATAGCAATGTATGGTTGGGGAAGGCATAGAAAAGTTGGAGAACCTGTGGCCTAAAACAATATTGGTGGTTGCAGGGTAGATTTGAAGTGAAATGGGTCGCGATGGTCCGTCATTTTTAAAAAGTGGGTCCCCAGAAAAAAAGTTTGGGAAACACTGTCTTAGGCTGTCGGCTTGCTGGCCCAAAGAAGCGAGGCAGCCACCATTCAACCCGAAAAAAATCATATAACCTTTCCAATGATTTCGAAGCTGTTCAGTTAATTAAGCTAAAAAACCTGCATAGTTCCCCTTTAAAGCACATGAACATTTTTGTGGTAATTCTCATGTGCTGTTGGTAATCATCATCTACCAATCTGTTCACCCCTTCAGCCAACTATGAACAAAGAGTCTATCGTAACTGCATCATATCAATAAACCGCACATTCCTCACACATACTTATAAAAAAAAAAAAAAAAAAAAAAACGGGGGCAGCCGTGGTCTACTGGTTAGCACTTCGGACCTGTAACGGGAGGGTTGCCAGTTCGAACCCCGACCAGTAGTCACCATAGACAGTAAAAGAAAGGTAGTCACGGCTGTAGTGCCTTTGAGCAAGGCACCTAACCCCTCACTGCTCCCCGAGTGCAGGTCACTGCGCCGGGATTAGTGTGTGCTTCACCTCACTGTGTGCTGTGTGTGTTTTTTTGGGATAAATGCAGAGACCACATTTAACCTCACGGGATCAAAATAGTATATATACTGATACTTATACACACACTGGAAATTAAATCAGTTTCGGTATTGTATTGGTGATAAGTTACCACCACCCCTTTGGGAGGTGCACACTGCACAAACCATATTGTGAGTAGACCAGAGAATTTCTTATACAGGGAGCCTGACCTTTTCCCAAATAAAAATATCAGCCCTTTTACAAATTATTTTCTCTATATAGTGTGTATATTAGTTGGGATTTTGACCTTGACCATGTTTTTATTTTTACTACTCATCTATGTATAACTATGAGCAAAACGTCCAGACTTTCACCAACATGTCTATACCTTTCCAGGTTTGGTGAACAGTAATTCATAAAACAATATCTTCCCAGACTTGACAGACCTGTCCAAGCAGCACTTTGTAATAGAGGACGGTATCTGGTAGCAAGCCAGTCTGGGATAGGACTATGACACTCCACCCCCTGGAAGGTGATATACTTACTGCAGGGATATACAAAAACAATTTGCCAAGCACACTGAGCCAATCTCTCTTTTAGATATTTTGTAGCCTACTGCCTTAATTCAAATGAGGTGGCAACACATTAGTATACTTCCCCTTCACACATACAAATGTAGCTTCTTCTCTCCCTCCAGTTCCCCACCCCTCCTCCTATGCCAGCCTCAGACAGATTTGGCCCTGTTTTGAGCCGTGCTAAAGGATTCTGGAGTTTCAGCATTTGGCTGTGTCTTTAGACCAGTGTTTCCCAAAGTGTGGGCCGCGATCGAGAGGAAGCCTAAATTGCTTCATTAAAATCAGCATCATGCACTATACGTAGAGCACCAAGGGAGAGAAGGCAACATTTACAATAAATTTTCCTGCAAACTGCTTTTTACTCTTCTTCGAGAACGTCAAAATGCACCAACACCATTTTACATGTAAAGATGATACTGTTTGCCCCACCATGCAGCAGATTTAACTTGAACGTTACTTACTGCACTTAATTGGGAACACATCTTGAGCGCGCATGTAAGAAAGAGTGGCAGATTCCAGTTGGCTTGCTATTATTAATATCTCCTTTTGTAATATAAGAAGCTTTTAAAAGGAAATCATGAAGGCAACAAAAATGAGGCTACAGGAGGTTGCGGATCCCATAGGTTACCCACTGACCATTTACAGTGCATACGAAAAAAGTATTCACAGCGCTTCACTTTTTCCACATTTTGTTATGTTACAGCCTCAGCCTGTTTGCCAAAAGGCACCTGAAAGACTCTCAAACCATGAGAAACAAAATCCTCTGGTCTGATGAGACTAAGATCGAACTTCTTACTCTTTGCGAACTCTCAAGTGTTATGTTTGGAGGACACCAAACACCGCTCATCACCTGGCCAATACCATCCCTAAAGTGAGGCATGGGGGTGGCAGCATCATGCTGTGGGAATGTTTTTCAGCGGCAGGAACTGGAATGCAGCAATGTACAGAGACATCCTGGAAGAAAACCTGCTCCAGACCGCTCTTGACCTCAGACTGGGGCGACGGTTCATCTTTCAACAGGACAACGACCCTAAGCAGACAGACAAGATATCGAAGGAGTGGCTTCAGGACAACTCTGTGAATGTCCTAGAGTGGCCCAGCCAGAGCCCAGACTTGAGGTGGGCCGCAGAAAATTTTCAGAATTCAAATTGGGCCTTGGCAGTTTTAAGTTTGGGAACCTCTGCTTTAGACTATCTGCCAATAACAGTAACTGTTACCAGTGAATAGGCTTTTATCATGAGTGATTACTTGTTCCACAATAATGATAATAAACAAACAACAATATCTGACTTGTTATGACAATAAACAGGATTTATTATTTATAAGTAGCCTTTTTTGCCTCATGAAATGATCAAACATCCTCATATAAAATAAACACAAAGTCTCTGCGCCCAGATCCATTTGGATCACCAGATACAGTCAAACAGATCATTACCCATTTAACATTATAGGACACAACGTGTGACGTACTGTCTTGTAGGAACCCGACATCTGACAAGCAGCGCATCACCTTCCCCCCGCCATTCACGTGCCCCTATAGTCTCCATTCGTTCAGCATTTTCTCCTCTTAAGACCCAATCTTATAAAGGTACCGGGGGTCCAAACTCATCCATAGTTTCCAATACCAAGTTCAGGTGATCCAGGAAAGATCCAACTGAGACGCGGAGAATGCGAGCCTCATCTGCGGTCCATCGCCTGCAAAAGATAAACATGGACATGCAAATACCATGGTTCATAAACGCGAGAAGCACAATGCAGTGACATTAAATGTAAACAAGATAAGATTAAAAAAAAAAAACAATTTGACGCGCATGACTAACACTGATAACACGTTGCCCACTGCCACAAGTTCCTTAGTAATTCCTCCTTTTCTTGGCTCACGATCCGGTGACAGAGTGTTCAGAGCAATGGAAGCCTCGCGTGCAGAAGGGAAGGGGACATCCAAGTTACTGCAATAAGTCAAGGCACTTGATAACTTTTAATACGGTTTCAGTACCTGAAAATGGTCAACTGAGACACCCAGTGTCTACAACAGCGTTAGTGTGCACTGTGCAAGCATGGTACCTTATGAGAGATTATGTAAAAGCTAAACATTACAAGTAACATTGGAGTTACAATGAAAAGCACAATTTCTTGTTAAACTTTGACTTATCCAAAAAGATACAATCCCAGTTTTTGCTGTGCATGGTTTGCAGACACATCTTCCGCCATCTTCTTCTTCTGCTTTGTATGATTTTGGAGGATGGGGCGCTTTAAGCTCATATCGCCACCTACTGGATGCAAGGTCCATAGACAGTAGAGGCCAATCCGACCCATTAATGTATCTATTGCAGGTCTGCCAGACTGACACATTACCAAAGAAACCTAAAATGTGCAGTGAACCTACACAAAACTGAGATGGAAAAGCTATATGCCTAAATCATCCAATAAGGCCCACAATTAAGGCCTGACCCAGAGCATCTGCAAATGGCCTTTGCATTGCATAGGCCTAGCTACCTCCTGCACAGTGATGAGCACACTGACCACACCTGTAAGGACACCAACTTGAAAGTGCATATTCAGTCATACAGCCATCACCTGATAGCCATTATGTGACTCAAATTCTCACCAATACATTCTCTGCGGATCTTCCATTGTCTGAGCGCCCTGTGTAGGCAATGCTGACCTAGAAACTTTCTAGTTTCGGAAAGGAAACTGACTATGATGAATATGATATGCAATGCACTGTAACTGTATTTGGCCTCCATGCGGGTTTTCTCACTACAATTCATCAACAATTCAACGTCCTTGGGACAAGATTCTACCAGTGTTCAATGTCTGATGATGTTGAATAAAGGATGCGAATGCAAAACAATGTTTTGCAAATATACGGCACTGGCAACTAAGTATAAGTCAAATATTGTTTGCAATTTTGTAGAATTGGTGTAATTTTTTGATTTTTGTGTGAGAGGTTTCATATATTGTGCCATATGATAATACTTCAAGTTATGGTTATGATATTTATCCAAAGCAACTTAAAATATTAGCAATTAAAGACCCTGTATACCAAAATCAGAGATTTGTTTCAGATATGCACAGGAGAGGTGGTAAATTCCTTGTGCTGTAAGAAAGGGATTTCCTACAGTAGACAATCAACAACCAAGCCTAATATTATAGAACATGACTCAGGATACAACATTGTACAGTTGGCTGGTGGCAGTTGCACACACTGCATGTTATACCCAGGATCTGTAAGGGCCCTCCTTCACAGTACCACATGCACTGCCAGTGCCCAACCAAAGCATCAAAAACAAAACAACCAACAGAGCTGCCTCCGTGAACTTTTCACTGGGGCTATCAAGTGGGTACCTTCCTTCACCTGTGTTTCATTGAAATAGGCCCACAACACGTCCAGAAGGCTCAACAGTGGTGTCTGGCATCCCGGACCCACCCCCTTCCAACTCTTGATGGGTTCTATACCAACAAATTCTTCGGTCATTCCTACATTGTGACTTTATATGATCCGATAAGCAACATAATCAGACAAGCCCTTAATGAAGGCACCTACAAATACCAAGAAATAGCTACAAATTATTCAGTCATTCCTCTTTGTTGCTGTAGCCGTTTATGATCCGATCAGCAACATAGTCAAAATGCAAACCCTTGGTGCAGGCAGCAAGATATACCTACACATTTTTCAGTCATTCCTCTTCATTGCTTTGATCATTTATGATCTAATGCAGTGTTTTTCAACCTTTTTTGTGCCACGGCACCCTTTTGACACTTAAAATGTCCCACGGCACACTAACATCCTGTGTGAAGAAAAAATAAACATACCATAGCCTAAAATTTCAAATAATACACAGATATGGCCTTATTATGGCTTCTATGCAAGACCTGCTCAATAAAACAAGCGCCCTCTATTTCATTTGTAGGTGACTATATCTAATTGAATTGTTGTTATGAACTGGATATGTGATGATTCTGTGAATACTGGATATGGGGCCCCCGTTGTACAATGCCTGCATACCACAAATAGTGCAATCATACAATCATACAATCAATGAGAGCATGTGGTTATAAATTCTTTGATGCAACAGTTGCTTTTCTGGACCAGTGAGTGACATTTGGGTAATTTTCTGCGGCACACCTGATGATCTCTCACGGCACACTAGTGTGCCCTGGCACAGTGGTTGAAAAACACTGATCTAATGAGCAACATAACAAGCCAAAATAAAAGCCCTTGATCCTCTCGCGAACAACCATCATTCCAGAAACACAGCGACAAGATTTTACGAATCTCAGAGTCTAAAATCCAACAGAAGTGTCGTGGCTGACTTTGCTACAAAGCCTCTAACGCTCGCAAGCACACACAAGACCAGTGGAGACGCCAATCCGCTGGCCTGGTGTGTGCTTGCGAGCCCTCACTTCTGCAAGCAGTTCTGCATACTTTAACTTTTTCCTTTCAATACCTCCTTCATCACACCTTCATAAAGAATATAGCTCAGTAAAGTATATGATGTGCTCACACTCTGAATCCACCATGTGGTCTCAAATAAGTCACAACAATACACTGCAAAACTTGCAGTTGCCTTTCAACATCCATTAGGAGTTTCCAATCCTGTTTTTTCCATCTTCAGTTATTGATTCTATTTGCCCTATGGCCACTTTTCTGTCCTTCTCGTAAACAAAATGATTGTCCAGATGATTGTCATTTTCCAGCAAAGAGTTAATCTCAGCTCTCTTGTTCTCTCGGAGTCTATGCCATGCTTTAGCTCGCCTGGATGCCACAATTTTAAAGATCCTGTAAACGAAAATCGGAGACTTGTTTGGAAACACCTTGAATTTGGTAAAAAAAAAAAAAAAAGCAGCTGTCAGCTGCAGTCAGTTGGTTTAGAGAATTGTTGGGAATTTGTGGTCAGATAGTTTAGGCATGACAGACACAGTGTGGGAGCAGATTATAAGTCTCAAAATGTCATGATTTTGACACCTAAATGTAACATACTTCTGAGTGCAATGACACCCTTTTTTATGATGTGACAAACTTGAAATACATTTTTATATTTGGTTTGCAGGGACTTAAGGTATGAGCTTAAGGTGGAACTCAAAAATGACATAACAATCATCAGCTTTTGGGAAACCACACCCTAGTCGGTTGCCTGGAGTTTGCATTATGTGAAATAACTGGCAATGTTTATTCATTCATGTTTTAGTGGTTAATGCAACCTATTTCTGTGGTGTGATAAACCCCATAACACATGTGTATTTTTGGTTTACAACAACTAACAACAATTAACAATAGGATAACAGTAAAATTACAATAACAAAGAGCATACATTATAGAAAAACCAATTAGTAGTTTAGTAAGTAGAGAGAAGCTTTCTTGTCTAGTTGATTAAGATACCTATCATATTATTGGACAGATAAGAAGTACATAGCCCAAGGCCAAGATGTATGCTACAAAGCTAACCACAAATGGTGGATGAACGTCAGAACTGATTGCCAATAGTAGCCTATAGTCTTTTTATTATGACCGCCGCGCAGCGAAGCGGCGGTCATATAGGTTTAGTCAGATTTTTTTTTTTTTTTTTTTTCTTTTTTTTTTTTCTTTTTCTTTTTCGCATGTCCAAATTTCTGTCAATGATTCCTGGGACACTGAAACACCGGGGTACACAAAACTTGGTGGACATGTACCCCCACATGGATAGCATGGAACCATAATTTTTCGTTTTGATCTGTAGCCCCCCCGCTGGACTGGACCCCCCGAAAGGAGGGTAGGGCAGACACAGTTCTCTGTGAATATCTTGAGAACTGTAGGGCCTAGGATGACCATTTTTTTCCGTATGTTTGCCTCCAGGGGTCATGTTAACCCATTTCATGTGCACACATGTGCACAAACAGATACACACACACACACACACACACACACATACATTCACAGTAATCATACGTATGACACATACTCACATAGTAGACATATGTACGCTTGTATGCACAGGCACATACGCAGGCACACACACAAGCACGCACACACACACACACACACACACACACACGCATAAAATAAACATGTACATGCACACATGCACACAATTCAATAATTTCTCAGAATTATGAACAGGCAAGATGGAGGTGGGGTTGTATAAAATTAATTTTACATGTGAAATCTATGAACTAATCATGTTTTGGTACTTGTTGTCTAGCAGATATCAGTGAGAATTGAGTGTGGATAATGCAATTTAGTGAGACAGTTAGAATCATATAGGCCTTTCAGCGTGATTTATTTTTGTGGAAAACATGTGCTGGACTGGGCGGCGGTCATATTTTGTACCGCTCTGCGGTACATCTAGTTTTCGCAGGCGTCGCCGTATGTTTGAGCTCCCTGAAACTGGAGCGGGAAAGAGAGAGATTGTGGGCAGTGTCAGGTGGAGTCGGCTAAAATCCCTTTCCCCGGTGGCGCTGTGAGAGTGCGGTACCTGGTGGAAGGCTGCACGCATCTGCTGGTGATGCGAGCGACATGCGTGCCCAAGCACACGGAGCAGACGGCGAAGGAGGGTAGAGTCACTTCTGCAGGAGAAGTTTGCTACAGATAGTTTATCATCTAAAATATGTTGTGGTTTTGCATAGTTCAGTTCCACGTTTTCCTCGTCGTCTCGCTCTTTGATATTGTTGCCTCATAAAACGCGAAGAGTGAAGTGATACCCGTAGGATACTCGACGAACGTGCAACAACTCAGGTAAGGGGTGACTGCTTATCCTCATCTGAAGACTTATTCCTATGCGAGCCTTTTATCTGCTAATGTAGTGGATAGTCTGATGAGAGACAGATTATTTTTAGTCAGTCAAATGAGTTTTGAGCTAGGCATCTGCATTGGAGTTGCTCATACTATGAGATTAACTTATTTGCAATTCTGTCTTTTTCCTTGAAGTGATGTGGCCTACTGTTTCCACATTCACATGATGAATTGGTCACGGTTTGTGATACCGTGCTAATAATCATGTAAATATGCAGTACAATGTAACTGTGTATCTGCTTGCTCTCTCTCTCTCTCTCTCTCTCTCTCTCTCTTTCTCTCTCTCTCTCTCTCTCTCTCTCTCTCTCTCTTTCTCTCTCTCTCTCTGTGTGTGTGTGTGTGTGTGTGTGTGTGTGTGTGTGTGTGTCAGAAGCATGGGGACCCTTAGAGACCTCCAGTTTGCCCTGCAGACGAAGATCGAGGAGCTGAGACAGCGCGACACCCTCATAGATGAGCTGGAGCTGGAGCTGGACACTAAAGATGACCTCATCAGGCAACTCCAGGGAGAGCTGGACCGTCACCGCTCTGCCGCCAGCCAGTCGTCCTTCTCTGGGCCGCCAGACACCTCGGGTGAGAGTGCCTAGAATGTCAAGAAAGTTACAGCTTATTGTAACGGTATCCTCATGCAGTAACTATTAAATATGCGGAAATGTGAGAAATTCTATATTAAATCGATGGCATGCCTCCACAGGTGGAAGTGTGCCCCCAGCCCCCCCAGATGAGCCTCAGCGCACCAAGCGGCAGGCCATCTCTGCAGAGCCCACGGCCCTGGACCCCGCTCAGCTCACCCATGTCACCCTTACCAACTACAGCAAGAGCAAAGAGTACATTTCATTTGTAAACATGTAGAGATTATCACACCACATATTTGCGCATTAACAATAGACCATTTGAAGAAGAGGTGATCCCATGCCAGTCACGTTACATGTAATCCCCCTCTCTACTTTACTGATGCTGAGGTGAGGAATGTTCCAGTGGAACAGTGGAGATGGAAGGAGGAGGATCAGACATGGCTCTTTGTTCTTCTTGCAGGTCCTCGGAGTTGATTCAGAGAGCTCTCCTGGATAACGATTTCATGAAGCACCTGGAACAGAGCCAGATCCTCACCATCATGGACTGCATGCATCCGACGACCGTCGCCCAAGGGTGCTGTGTCATTCAGGAGGGAGACGACGGCTCCCTTGTTTATGTGCTTGAAGGTGAGTGGGTTGCACATTCTGGGGTGCATATTAAAAATTATGCATAATGAAAAATACTGGTGGATATTGGCTGCTACCAAGCTGTTTCCTGGCCACATAATAGGCTTCTAATGTGCCCTCATTCCACATGTATATTGAATGTAGGACAATGTTATCATTTTTAAATGAAGGGAAACTTTCCGGAAGTACAGCTGGGACTGCCTGACCCAAGATGGATTACTGCATAAATAGCAGGAGTCTTTTTTTTCTCATCCTCTTTTAACCACTGCCAATATCAGCAAATGTGATTTATTCCAACATTTGAGCTTGTTTGCTGAAGACAAACATAGACATATTTAGATAGTTTAATAGATCTTGGACAAGTGATACACCATTTTTGCCATTGAATTTGCATTGATCTTCTCAAGGCTATTCATGATGATGGGTCCTCTGTGTAGATGTGTGATCACTTCAGGCACTCGTCACATAATTAACATGCAATAGGCTGCCATGGGAGACGTGTCTCCATATTGGAGGATACTGTTTAACATAGGGCTCTGTGTTTTCACTTTGCTACCTTGCAGCTTTTGCAGTTTGCACCTTAGTGAGGTCACAAGCAGCTGGTGTCATCTGCTCCTGTCGTCTCATCTGAACACGATGACTAAACCCCCTTAATCCCTTTTGTGTGCCTGGTTGACAGTCACACACTTCCACTCGAACATCCAGAATTAATGGGGTGCACTTGTGTGTATAAGAAATCTGACACACTAAACCTACCCTTTTCTCACCAATAATCTGTGAATGATGCATACTGCATACAGAAGAGCTCCTCTCCAGAGATGCTGTTTGATCCACCCCACCATTTGTGACAGAGAGGTGACAGACAGACGCTGTTCAGTAATATTCTGTTTTTTAAGCCCTTTTTTGTTGGTGAGAAACTGACTTGCAATTAAGTATTACACAATCACCACCCACATTCTGTTCATTCTGTTGCTCACACATTTCATTGCCACAGGCATAATGCTCCACTCAAATGCTTTGTTATTGTTATGGAACTGTTGTGTGTTTTTTTTAGTTTGTGGGTTGTGTATTGTTTGGCATAATGTGAAGTGTTTGTGCTGTTGCCTTCGGCAGAGGGGGTGGTGGAGGTGACCAAAGGTGGACAGAAGCTGTGCACCATAGAGCCAGGAAAGGTGTTCGGGGAGCTGGCCATCCTGTACAATTGCACACGTACTGCTACAGTTACAGGTAGGAACACGGCAAAGGCTGGGGGCATACGTGTCCAGTCTTATCTGCAGGTAGACGTGCACAGATAATGCAGTATTGATCAGCTGTACTGCATGGTTCATGTCTACAACAACATGGCGGCATTGGAAACAACATCCATGTGTTTTCTCTTTTGCTCTCCGTCTTTCTCAGTTATCCTGCTGCGTGTCCTCTTTCACACTCACATGTCTCTGCCTGCACAGACCCTCTCTTCACACACATTCACAGATGTCCAAACGCATCTCCAGTCCACAAGGATTTCAGAGAGATTTCTCTCTCTCTCTCTCTCTCTCTCTCTCTCTCTCTCTCTCTCTCTCTCTCTCTCTCTCATGGCTTTGTGCAGGAATGATTCTGGCTGAGCGCAGGCTACTTGAAGCTCAGGGTCAGCTCCTGGTTAGAGAGAGAATAGCAAACTCCAGAGATTAAATAACCCTTCCAGTGAAACAGAAAATAAATAGCTAGCTCTGTTCCCACCATTACCCCTGTACTTTCTGTCTTGGCCTCCCTCATACTCATTCATTTTCTAACCAGGTCCATTTATCTGTGATGCTCACTGGTACTTTTGTGTTTTCTTTGTCTTCCTTTAAATGCAATTGATTTTTTATTACATCTTGTTCCATGTGTCTTTCCAGTGAAAATGTTCTGTAATACATATATGCATGGCTACTGATGCTTCTTTCCTTCTGCGGCTCTGAGAGTGATTGCAGAGCACAGAATAACATCAGCAGTTCATTTGATGAGAGCACTTTGTCTATTTCACTTAAACATCATGTTCCTGCACTATGATTCTGCCCAGCCGTGCTATTTGCTGGAAAGTGTGTGTGTGTGTGTGTGTGAGAGAGAGAGAGAGAGAGAGAATGCTGTGGTAGAATTTTCATTATAAGATGATTACAAGACAAATGACAAAAATGGAGTTTGATAATTTCTCACATAAACATTTGAAAATCACTCTGTCCTAAGAGTGTTATTATGTAGTATTATGTAATGTCTTAGTAAAATCAATATGGCTGTTTTATTTGCATGTCTCTAGGCTACTACATCGCACTTTAGCTTCACCATACGCATGCTCTGCTTCTGAGAACGGTATACCATGTTGTCCTGCTGCACTGTGAGTACGATTGGCAGTAAATGATGTGTTGGTATGCTAATTCTTTCTCTCTTTTTTCCCTTTCACTCCCACTGTTCTGTTTTTTTTTCATTCTCTTGCCATTTTGACCCTCTCAAGCACTCACCGATATCAAGCTGTGGGCCATTGACCGACAGGGCTTCCAAACTATTATGATGAGGACAGGGCTGATCAAGCACTCACAGTACATGGAGTTCTTGCGCAGGTAGATGCAGTCTGCACTGGACCCACACTGTCCTCTTCTCACCTTGTCTAGAGTTATAGTGGAACTATTTCACATATTTAAAGCTTAACTGCTGTCCACCCCATATGTGCAGTGTGCCTTCCTTCAAGACCTTGACAGAGGATGTTTTGAGCAAAGTAGCCGATGTTCTGGAGGAGGTAGGGTATTTTACATGTTTGGTATTAGCCCCTTAGTTCATATATGTATTCATTTATTTGGCATAGACTGGAATGTTTTTATTTGTGTGATGTCTATTTAGAAAATATTTTGGCTGTATTTCCTTGGTTTTGAGTGATGCTGAAGTGTGAAAAAAAAACTCAATATAAAACCTAATTGCATACTCTCATATTATGTCCCCCTCTGAATGGGCTTGTCACCATGATTTGGTCAATTGGTGTCAGTGTCAGTCTGTGCCAATCAGTCCTTATTGTTACATTTATTACAAATTAGGCAGAAAGAACATAGGATATTTCTTTGCTCAATGCAATAGAATGGGCGGTTTTCACTGATCAGGATGGTTTTGAATGTGCCTCAAAGAGTTGAAATTGCAAATGGTGCAATTTTGTGGCATCTCCACAGCTATCTGTATGATTTTGTTCCAGTCTAAGTAATTCCTCACAAGCTGTACTGATTCTATTATGATTCAATAATAACATTGTTGTTGTTTTTTTAAATTAAAATTAACCTTCTCAGCGAAATGCTAAATTTCAGGCCGCAGGACGTTTGTCTGAATAATAACAGCCAATGCCTTTCATCCCGCTCTTTGTTTTTGTGTGGCTTTGCTTTAAACATCTTGTTCCTTTGTGTGAGTCAGCTTCTGAGCGTGTCTCTTTCACCCTCTCCCTCAGACACACTACAGCGACGGAGATTACATCATCCGACAGGGGGCCACAGGCGACACATTCTTTATCATCAGTGAAGGCCAGGTGAGAGGGGGGGGGGAGGTGGACTGGACTGTCTGGGCATCATTTCTTTTACTTTGTGGTCACACAAAAATCAATAAACTACATCAATACATAGCTCTCGTCCTTCCTGTGTGTTTTGAAAATTTAACATATTCTCCAAGAAGCCCTTTAAAAGACACACTGCGCCACAGACATTAATGGGCAAAAATTGAGCCTTATTGAAGGATCTTGCTAGAGCTTGTCTTTCTGATGCTAATGTTTGTGAAAGGCAAATGACCAAATGTTGTATATGACTGTTTCCAGCCCACATGGAATGAGTCCACAGAGCTCTTCAGATGGTCGGGAATTTGGTGCAAACAAAAGGCATTCATGATAATCCCTGCAAAGGGGGAACCATATAACTACTTGCTAGCTAGTATGCTAAGCTTGCATTCATCATGTCACTTTTCCATCGCATTGTCATTCACAGGTGAAGGTCACCCAACAGAAGAGTCCCAATGAGGAGCCCGTGTTCCTGACCACACTCTCCAGAGGCGACTGGTTTGGAGAACAGGCCTTGAAGGGGTAGCGGAACAATTTCAATGTTTAGATGAAAACAAACATGTTTTGTTTGCTGTGGCTTCAAGACTTCATGACTGAGAACAAAAGCTGAAGCCAGAAGTCTTCAACAAATTCTGTGATTCATCTGACATCTTTGCAAGGAAATAGCCTAGAATTGATGTTGGCAGACCGTATTTTGACTAATGATATTATTATTCAAATATGTAGTTATTATTTTAAACAAAGCATACCTGAACTTAATTTGTTAACTTGTCTGCTAGTGGTAAATTTAAATGGTGGGGTTCTACATTGCTAATATCAGATGATTGTATTTTAGCATGCATGGTGAGATGGTGAGTTTTGATGGAGCTGTGAACTTAATATATTTTCTGTGTTCTTTCTAGAGAAGATGTACGCACTGCAAGTGTGACAGCTGTGGGAGATGTCACTTGTCTCGTCGTCGATAGAGAGTGAGGAAATCCAGAACATTTACATGCAAGCCTGCAAAAGCTTCCATCACGTTTCATTTTTAATTTTTTTGTACAGTATGTTCCATCAATGGTTTTTATGTTTGTCTTTTGAAATAGGTCCTTCAAACAACTGATTGGGGGACTGGAAAATGTCAGCAATAAAGTGTATGAGAGTGAGGAGGTCAAGGCAAAGTGAGTGCTCTGTCTGGTCTAAACAGAACATGATGTTCAATTGGATGAACCAACAGCATTTGTGCAGAAAGAATCTTGTTCATGTGTTTGCCTTTAGGTCTTTCTTCAGCAAGATTTTCCATGCCATGTCTAAATTTGACATTCTTTTACTACATCAAACTACATCAGAGTTTCAAAGTAGAAAAATAGCTTAATTTCCATTCAATCTGTAAACGTGGCTGGCCAATACTTTAGTCCTCAAATAGCGGCCATCTGGTGATGTGTGGTCAGCCTGGTTCTGGCAACACTGAGGGCAGTGTTTGTCAATAAGAATATAAATCTGCAATGAGCATTTAAATCTCTGTTTCTACAGGGTGGAGGCTGAAGCTGCGTTTTTCTCCACGCTGTCCCTCGGTGACTTCAATGTCATCTGTACACTCGGAGTGGGTGGCTTCAGTCGCGTGGAGTTGGTACAGTCCCATTTGATATTCGTGACCTTCATTAGTCATATGAATACTTGTTCTGTGGCAGAAATTCTGATGTTTGTTGGAATGAATTGTATCTCTGTTTTGCTTGTGAAGGTTCAGCTGAAGAATGACCCCAGCCGCTCGTTTGCTATGAAGATGCTGAAGAAGCGACACATCCTTGACACCAGCCAGCAAGGCCACATCCTGTCAGAGAGGCGCATCATGCTGGAGGCTCACAGCCCCTTCATTGTCAGGCAAGTCAGAGGGAATCAGAAATTCAGAAAACGAATAATGCTTGCAGAAATATGGTAGCATTGCACGTCTTTCAGGTGCAGTTCATAAGAGCAGTAGTTTGGGCCTATTTACAAAAGAAAAAAGATAAACGCATGAAGCTGCCCAAGCTCAATCAATTTGTTATGACATTCATACTCCTTTTTCATCATAATATTTAACATTTGTCCACCCACAGATAAATAAAAGATCTGTATTTGTGGTTTTCATCATTGCAGACTTTACCGCACCTTCCGAGATGCCAAATATCTGTACATGTTGCTTGAAGCCTGTCAGGGAGGCGAGTTGTGGACACTGCTGAGAGACCGGTATTAACCTATTTTGGTTTTTTCACCAATCTGCTCTAAGGCATCTGGCACATTCTCCAATTGCAGCTTGTACTATTGGTTTTGTTTGTGTTGTTATTGTTATTGATGTTTAGGGGATCATTTGATGATGGCACCACGCGTTTCTACACAGCCTGCGTGGTTGAAGCTCTCGCTCTTCTTCATTGTCGAGGGATCATATACAGGGACTTGAAGCCAGAAAATATCATTCTGGATCACCGTGGATATGCCAAGCTGGTATTCAGACAGACTCTTTTATATTAAATTGTGCTTTTATATACTGAATCCATGGCCAGGGACCGCCAGCAATGTCCTCACGGACCACTGGTTGAAAACCCATGTTATATACAGTTCTTCAACAGTAGTGCGTGGACATAGATGCAAGTCTTCAGACATATGGTGCATTACACTGGTGAATGGCCATGGGCAAAACCACACCATTGAGCTTGTCTCCTTGGCAAGATCAAAGCATTATCCCAGACTCAGTCAGACTTTAAGTAGCAGTGGAACATAACCTTTTCAAATGCTACCTCTTGGGCTAATGTTCAGTGTCTGTTTTAGACACCCTGCTGCATAAGTGTGCAGTGTAGTGGCTTCCCTAGTCCTATTTTATTCCTATACAGTAACTATTCAGTACATTTCTATAAGCAGATAGGCCACATATTTACACATAAAAGATTCCACATCTTATTTACATTTTGATTAAAGTCACTTTTATGTCCTACCGTAGGTCGACTTTGGCTTTGCCAAACAGGTAGGATTTGGGAAAAAGACGTGGACCTTCTGTGGGACCCCAGAGTATGTGGCTCCAGAGATCATCTTGAACAAAGGCCACGATGCATCTGCAGACTGCTGGTCCCTGGGCATCCTCATCTTTGAGCTCCTCAGTGGAAGGTGAGTGGCTTGATCGTTTAAGCTGTTTCACTCAGGAGCTAAGTTGAATTGGCTTAAAAGCCTCAAGATGTGAAATAGGGTGTGAGGTATGTGTACAAAAAAGTCAAAGGGTGTCTTAGCACCCTTGTCTACACTGTCTTTACCATGCAACAGTGTGAGTGTGACCTGTTTTTATATCTTGACATCTGACCTTCTCCTCTCTGGTCCTCAGCCCACCTTTCTCAGGCCCTGACCCCATGAAGACCTACAACATTATCCTTAGAGGAATCGATATGGTGGAGTTTCCAAAGAAAATCACCAAAAGTGCAGCTAATTTAATCAAAAAACTCTGCAGGTATTGAAAAGGATTCACATTTGAAATTCAGAAACACACACACACACACACACACACACATGCGCATACACATACACACACTGAGCGGATAGTAAGCTGTTTTTCCTTTGCAGAGATAATCCTTCTGAGAGGCTCGGGAATCAAAAGAACGGAGTGAAGGACATTCAAAAGCACAAGTAAGAAGCCAGGCCATCGGCTTTATACAAGAATCTAAAGCATTCCCATTAAGAACATTTTTATTAACACATACTGAATTCACTAATTATAAATCTGCTGGTTTTTCCAGATGGTTCGAGGGGTTCAACTGGGATGGCATCCGCAAGGGCACCCTTACAGCTCCCTTTGTGCCCACTGTAAGAGATGGTTACACAACATCCAACATTTACTTCACAGCAGCCACTTTCATGTACCGGGGCATGCTTGGAGTAAAACCACTCAGTCAGGAAATGTGTTTAATCAGGTTGCATAACTGAGCAGAATGAATGGGACAATGTTGGTGGATCTTGTTAGATTTTCAGATTTCTGGTTTAACATATTCCCACTACCCAATATCGTTAATTTTTGTGTGACTATATATTTGTGTGTCTTGTTTATTTTATTGATCATGTAGTCCGTTTAACAGACCCTGTAATTGGGATCACTCTCTCACAGGTTGATGGCCCTCTGGACACCAGTAACTTTGACTGTTTCCCAGATGACCAGGAGGATCCTCCACCTGATGTAGAGACGGGATGGGAAGTGGAATTCTGAATGAACTCAACTAGGGTGTGTACTGAGTGAAACAGTGCTCAGACATTCAGACTCACTGTCTCTGAAGAACATGTGGACAACACATGCTCTAGCAGTCCTCTACAGTAATGTAAAGACATTTGTGTCAGAAAGGTCATTTGGACTGTAGGCTGTTTAAACTAAAAGGGCCGTTGTGTATCAGGGGGTAGAAATGCTCCTGTTGGTTTAGTTTTAAGTTATTCTATGTCTGTGGTATAGCATACTGTTCAGCTTAGCTGACATCCTGTTGTGCATTTTTCTCTTCAACAATGGACAGGTTCATTGCTCAGGCATTGCTTACAACTTTCTATTCAGTTTCTAAATTTAGAGGCTTTAGATAGAATAGACAAAGTAAGCCGTGGTATTAACTCAGCATGCAGACAGCTGCTGAACAGACGACGTTTGATATATAAAACTGAGAGTATACAGTGCTATACCTATCAGTACATACAGTATAGGTACTGCTTGGTACATAGCTAATGAAGTGGTTATTGTTTATGAAGTGGTAATAGCCAAAAACTGCTTACACAGTTACTCAGCTACTGTCAGTGTGGTAAAATTGACCTCAGGAATGACTCATGGGAAGTCATCACCTAACCAACTTTTCTGTAAAGGTAAAGAGTAAAGAGTCAAGACCATATGAATAAAATAAATATGTTGCACACTCAGCAAACGATAAGCAGATGTAAAACCAAAGAGAATGTCCTGTGTGTCTGGTTCATGGCGGTTGAAAACGTTTGATTGGAACATATCCACACACAATTTAGAAAGGCTAAATAAACTTTAACATTATGTTATTACTTGTAAACGTAAAGTTGCCCAAAACCCATACAATATGTACCATCACATTCTACTGAAGATGTTGTCTTCTAAGGTGGCTTACTGAAGAAGAAAAAAACAGGTAACAATTTTATACATAATGATTTTATATATGTATATATTTCATATACTATACACTGATCTGAAAATATTTCCATGCAGATATCTGACAGATGTTCATAAGTGCCACAACATGATTACATGAAAATAGACAAATACAGTTGCACACAACATACCAGTAGGTTTGGTGGAACAAAAACAGGAAAACACCCCAAGATATGCAGCATGCATTTCACTCTGCTTCTGCTTAGCTTACAAAGTACACATTCAATACTCAATATATTTAGCTTTGTGCAGCGCTCGAAAAGAGACAGCAGTCCATACAACAATTTAAAGTACACTCAGACATATTGTACAGTAGACATGTATAGAGAAATGATTTTTTAACTATGAAGTAATTTTCTTCAACCTGACAATGATTCACTATTAGAGTAATCAAAGTGATTAACAAACCACCATAACAGAAGTTTACAATATACTGTATGTACCAAACTGTACAGAGTAAATATGAAGGAATGTAATCAATGCTCTCTCATAGGCAGCAAAAAAATACCAGAAATGTCTAGTAGTGATTTCTGTAAGTATACGTATAGATAAGTATAACCGAATGGCAGTGTAAGACTACAGCTAAAGGGTAGAAATACCATCTTCGCCTCTGCCTGCAGAGAAAAACATGGGGGACTCTTCACCCACTGATACAGTGTGTTGCAGTGTAAACATGCTGGACAAACACCACAGTCATGGGTCATCTTCAGCTAAGGGATTCTCAGATGACTTAATGCCCCTCTGTACTCTGAGAATGCCAGAGTGACATTTTGTCATTTAAAAGTTATCTGCGTGAAAATACATTATGAACTATGACAATACCTCTGTTAGATCTGTTAGACTCTCCTTGCACTGTTCCAAAACTGACGTTTTATAACTGCAAACTATAACCGGCTGAAGATTGCTCTTCAAGCCGTTGTCAAGGCATGTTTTTGTGGATTAGCTCCTTTACCACTTACAAATTCATTACTTCACCTTGCTGAATTCCGATCCTGTTGTAGGCCTATCTCTGTTTTTCCACTCTGATGAAATAGGGGAATGGATTGAAAAATCAATTATTATACTGCTTCTGTTATATGAGAGATATGATGACTTTCATGAAAGGAATATCAATATTGTAGAAGGTATAACACATAATCCCAAAACTCATCTCGGCTGAGATGGGAAGGATGAGATGCAGCAAAGCTTCTGCAACTCCGAATTGAATTCACAAAAGGGCAAGAGGAAGGTTAGATGGAGCCACTCCTAGTAAGACTCACATATCTTATCCAGTCAACCAGCTCCTCAGCAGCAGCTGGAGACCCAACGTCAGCTTGACACACACAGTGTACGTGAGGTGGCTGGAGAGGGAGAGAGGATGGCAGTGTCTGTCAGCTCACTGCACGTAGGCTACTTCCACCCTCTCTTGTCTTTGTTTCTGGGTGCGAACGTTTTAGCAACACAAGCAGGACGTTTCAGATGATGGCCGAGCTGGATGAGGAAGAGGCGGAGGATGAAGAAGGGTTGGTTGGCGAGGGCAGGTTCCAGAGGACCCACTTGCGTTTGCTCTGCCGTCTCTGGTACAGATAATCCTCCTTTTCCCGCTCTTTCCTTGCCCTCTGATAGTGATCATCCTCCTTCAGATACCAAACAGGTGGCCAGCGATGCTTCTCAAAGTAGTCCAGGTTTTCTAAACGTGCACAATCACCCACATACACACACGGATATTACCAGGTTCTGTCATTTTTTAAATATTGTAGTACTTGGATGTTTTCAGAGTTGTTATCATTTAAAGCATGCCATTGTGTGTGTGTGAATCTGTGTGTGTGTGTGTGTACCTGCTGACATGGCCCTCATGTCACGTGGGAACTTGCGGCAGACATTATTATAGTTGGTGCAGATGTGGTGAAGGCACCAGTCGGTGAGCTGATAGGCACAATGGAACTGCGGACAGACAAAAAAGTGAACAAACACAAGGCTGCTCTCATTTCGGAGGAGATGCTACCCTGGCCTCACTTGACCCCTCCAGCAGCTGGAATTACTTCCCCCCATCCCGTGATGAAAACAAATACTCTGGTTGCAAGATTTATGGCAGCTTTGCGAGAACAAACCATAAAAACCAATAAAAAAGAACCGAAAAGAAAGCCCCTCCTTTCATTAAAGTCTAAACAAACGACAATCTATTAAAACTAGCTCCAAAAGATTCCTTGAAAACATCCCGAGGGAAGCATCCCACCGTTTATGAGAGCTGAACAAATCAATTAAAGCCTTTTTTTCCCATTGCTCTCTACTCTACTACATGCGAATTTTGTCCCCTGCATCTGATTAAGCCTTGGCAACAACTGAGTCGACAGGGCATGAGTCAGCGCAATCGGCGAGGCGTGACAAATGAAACCACATGAGCTGTCAAGAGCGCTGCACAAACCCAAAGAGAATTCCCCTCTCTGTCCGCAGTTTAGTCATGCAAGGGTTAAAGTACTCAACCAACCTGTGGCATTGGATACCGTGGTGCAGATTCCTAGAGCTGAACTCAGCGCTCGTAAAGCTGCTAAATGATGCCGATGAAATCCCTGGAGCCAAATACCTCAGCTTCCTTATTACAGTCAGTGAGCTCTACACTGTTATAATAAGCCCCGTGTCACACGGCTGCTATTTCCCACAGAAAGCTTAGGTTAAAACTCCTGATCACTAGGACTATTAAAAGAGTGACTATAAACACTCTCTTTGGAAAAATAACAGGATAGGACTGTTACTGTGTAGTCTTAGATAATATCAGATTCACTTTGAAAAGGAAAACAATACCCTCCTCCAGAGCGTAGGTAAACATAATCCTCTTACCTGGGCCATCTCCAGGTAGAGCAGTACGTCTCCATCGATGTCCGTTCCAGTGGAGGCGGTCTCTTTCAGAACAGTCACTGTGTAGAGTTCTGTGGGAACAGTCACTAACTCAGTCTATTCTCAATGTACTCCTACAATATCTATTAGCCCTCATTAGCCAAATTAGCATCGGTCAACATTAAAGCGCTCTGGTAACAAGTTACAACTATCAATATTAAGCATCAAACTAGTTATGGAATAGAGGCCATATATTGACTAACGTCCTAATATACTATTGTCGTAAGTGTAAGTTGGTCATAGTGAGCTCAAATGAACATGAGTAAACGAGGAGATGAGGGGGACAGATGATGGCAGGGTGAGATGGGCTTTTGCTGCAAGGTTTACCTGTGAGGGCCACCAGGTGAGGCAGACAGAGGCGGTTGGCCAGGACGATGAGCTCCATGGCGTCCAGGTCGGGCCTGGAGCAGAAGCGTCCGGTGTACAGGTACTCCAGCACCGCCTGCATGCTGCTGCGCGTGGTGTTGGGGAAGAGCACCTGCAGGCACCAGACGCACAAACACTCTCAGGCACTATTTCACTTCTTTACTCTCATGTGAATACTGTGATGCAGTGTCACAAGCACTGAGTGTGTGAAATTGGATATCTATTCCCATAGCAGCCACGGCTTGTGTCCATGCTTAGAGTTCCTACCAGTCTTTTATCGCTCAACATGTGCTTCACTGACACTTTCATAAAATTTACTCATGCAACGTTTTATTACAGACCACAAATTGCACACTGCATCCAATGTGGCTTGCATAACAACATAGCTAGCTTGAGCCATTGTGCTGGTGATTTACTATGAAATGAGCTCCCATACCAACAACAGCAGAACAAAATCATGCAGTGTGAAACAAAACAGCAGTACCCAGCAATGGTAAAATAGACAAATAATGAATTTCTTAAGGGAAATGTCTACTTTATATTGCGATTATTGCCATCAGCGTATTATGCAATGTTCAACACTGCTGGGGAGTTTAGTGTTGTTGGCTCTGCATTCTAATGAGAATGTGTGTGTGGTGAATTAAAACTCCTTCGTCACCACCCACCTCCTTGGTGCAGCTCTCCACAAAAGGACCCCCAAACATCGCTGCCATCCAGTCACAGCTGGATATCAGCAGCGGTTTGTGGGCTTGCACTGTGCCATCATCCAGCTTGAACACCACGTCTGCAAAACAAACCATGCCACAGCAGCTGCAGTCAGTCAGCAACCAGTTCATGTTGAACAACCTCCTGCTTTTTTTTTTGCCCCATGTTTTCTAAGTGGAAATCTCAAAGAACACAATCAACCATTTTAGCTTTCACTGACACTAATAATCACCAAGGACTATGGTAAGAATGTCATTCAAGACATCCACAATGTAATTAAAAGGATTAATAGGAAAATTAAATTCCTTAATTCAGTTTTAAATCCTAGGGTAATATTTCAATAATGCCATTCCGAGTGGATGTTTGATGTCTCTGCATTAACTATGGATCATGTCTGTCATGAGAATCTGGGCAGCAATTCCCAGAACTTCTAGTACAAATCAAAGCTATATATGTGGTTTCAGGTGGATGTATATGTGTAACATTAACATACAGTATGTATCTAAAATGGAATCGTAATATTAATTTTAGGTTTATAGCCTTTTTTTCTGGTCATAACATCACAGCAGATAAAAATCATTTATCACCTGAAAAGGTCCCTTTGGCGAGACACTCCTTCACCCTATTAGTCCGTCTTACGTGGAAAGCCTTTGTGATTTCTTGGTTCATGAAAGCCTCATTATTGAGAATGTTGGCCACCATCATGCGCAGGTCAAACACCTCCAACAGCTCTGCAATGTGTGCGATGTGCATGAGGTCTCGTTCATGCTCGTCCAGCTGGCCTGTGTACAGGTAGCGCAGAACCACTCGGAACGGACCGGCCAGTACCGACGGGTCCATGCACACCACCGTCATCGGCCGAGTCATGTGAGTGATGGGGTCATCCACCATCTCCCTCTGGATGCCCACAAAGGCCCTCCCCCAGGATGACGGCAGGCGGCCTGAGTGTCCTGCATCCTGGTCCGCGTCCGAGTCACCCCCGATCAGGGTCCCGTCGCTAATGCAGGCCCTGAGGCCCACGCGGCCTGCCTCCTCTCCGCTCTCGCACGCATCGAAGCTGGCCGCTCGCGTCGGGGGCTCCCGCCCGGCCGGCTGCTGCCCAGCCTCCCCCTCGGCCCGTACGTCGGCCAAGAACAGGTCGTAGAACTTGGAGGAGGCTGTGGCCAGGTAGACCTTATGGGCAAATATGCGCTGGTGCTCCTGCAAGACCAGCACCACGTCTGCGCACAGCGGGTCCTCCAGCAGGCGGCCGGGGTGCTCGTCTGGGGTGGAGGGGGGCGCGGGGACGGTGATGAGGGGTGGTGGCGGTTTGGGGGGAAGGAAGGGTGCTTGCAGGAGGGGCCTTTGCACGTTGCGCAGGTGTGACTTCCAGAATTGCAGGTGGCGCCGTGAGATAAGCGCTGCGCGGATGGCGTTGTCGAACACGTCCTTCACACCGAACTGCGCCACCACACTGGTCTCGTAGTACGGCACCCCCAACTCTTTGGCCACTTCACGACCTTTTTCTGGGGCAAGGATCTCATTTGATTTGATTGGTCTACAACAGCCATAAATGGTGATACATTGATATCAGTATGTGATAAACAATGACATAGTAGACATTACCATGGTGGACATTTGATTAATACTGACATATTTGAAGAACACTGATGAGTTTGATAAGTGAATAAGATTCAGTGATGCGAGGCATGCATAAATATGACCAATAATATTGCTCAACAATATTATATATATATAATGATTGTGTTATCAATAAAATAACAAAAAGGAATCAATAATTGTACTTCAAAAATATCTCACCTGGCAAGAGGGCGTCGAGCCCTGTTGACTGCCTCCAGATCTGCGTATCGCAAGTCTAGCTGGCACCCTACCAAAATAACAGGAGCGCGAGGGCAGAAGTGTTTGATCTCTGGGTACCACATTGTTTTGACATGAAAAAGAGAGTTTGGGTTTGCAGTGGAGAAGCAAAGGACCACCACATCTGACCTAGAGTGAGGGGAAGTAAAGAGCAAATCACTTTGGTTTATAACGGTTGTGAGCCACAAGCTTTGAAAAACTCCATTAGTATTACTATTCTTGATAGAAATTGACAGTTTCATTCATGTTAACAGACTCAATATTTCTTGATACCTAAGAATGAAACAACAAACATGAACATATTTTCTGATTTATTCTGTTAATACATGTTTTGTTGGTCATTTCAGAAAAATATGACAGTGTTTTGTGACTTAATTTGGACTCAAAGCATGCTTCTCTAAACAGCTCTAGAGATTAACTTTCAAGAGCATATTAGATCTATGCTTGTCTTGGTGCAGTGTGCATATCTCAGTGTTAAGTTGTTTAGGTACTTCAGGGGTTTCTTTTAGGACAACCAGTCAGTCAATTCCTCTTTACCTTCCATATGCAAAGCGACGGTCTTTGTGGTGGTCTCCAAAGGTGTCCCACAGACGCAGAGACACACTAACATCATCCACCACATCTCTAGAACGTTCCAAAACCTGCAGAATGAGAGAGAGAGAGAGAGATACAAAAAGTCGTAAGTCAAACAGTAATAACAATTAATAAAATTAATAATCTCCATGACAGTATGGTGGCTGTGGCAGGCTCACCTCCTGACACACTCGGTACTGGTCAATCGCCCACACTGTGGGCACATGCGTGGCCAGCAGCTGGTACTGTGTCAGAGTGGCATTGCAGGCCCTGGCACAGATCAGACGGGTTTTCCCCACCGCATTGTCCCCGACCACTACACATTTGATGGTCTCAACGTTTGGTCTCTCATAGTCCATGTCAGAAGTAGTAAACTGGGAGCTGGAGAGGAAATAGGTTTACAAAACACCTGACAGTCTGTCTTAGTGTTGACATGTTTCTACAGTGTCTATGGCAGAATACACCAGCGATCTTGGATTTATAGTAGTTATTATCACATCAATGCTGTGAATTCTCTCTCTCTCTCTCTCTCTCTCTGTGTTCGTGCGTGCCTGTGTGTGTATCTGCGTGTGCGTGTGTGTGTGTGTGTGTGTGTGTGTGTGTGTGTGTGTTTAGCTTAGTAGCAGGTAGCATGAGAAATAGAGTGTCAGGCCAATATAAGACACACACATTTCCTTTAGTGCAAGGTTTAGCTGAACACAGCGAAAAACACTCTGGACGCTGCTCATAATGTATGACTACACACAAACTTATGTAACACCCTACGTGACCACTTTGTTACAATGTAACTATAGGCGAAATTGCCGTCATAATGTGAAACACTGATTGAAAAAACAGAACATTATATATATATATCTATAAATCAGGTCCTACCGTAACGAAGTAAAGGGATGCATCGGGGTGGCCAGCGTTGTAGACTGAAACGACGAAGAGGTTCCTATTGGATGCAGCTTGCACCTGAAGCAAGCTGGGGTTGCACTTCATTTTCCCGGCAGACGAGCGATGGGGGATACAGTAGCTTATTATGTAAGCGTTCTCCCGCTGCAGTAACTGAGTCTCGCAAACTAGCTCATTTTGTCACGCAACGACATCATATGGCTAAATTCCCTTATCCACGAACGAAGATAATAGCAGGGAAAAGGCCAGCTTTCACTCGAGTCTTCGACACGAACTCTAGGTCGAGCGCTTTTCGGCCGCCTCCGTCGCAGCTTCCGCAATGTTTTGCCCATGCTCATTGCCCACTCACCCACACAGCCTCACCAAACGCCAGGCAGTCGGATCCTTCTGACGCATAAGACACAGTCAAAACCTTTAGAGCCCATAGGTTTCCCTCTCTATGGAATTAAATTTAATTGACTATGTTTGCCCGATGTTTTGATTTCATAGGTCACAGTGTAATTGAATGCTGAAAGATATTTCCCCTTCTCTTAGTTATAGTTATCTCATTTGAAAAACAAACATCCGATAAGGACAGATAAAAAGCTTGAGCTTTATCTTGGGCCAAGTAGTAAACTTGTAAACTTGTTAAAACTTATATTATTGAAAACACAGGCATTCATGGACAGAATACAAATGAATGTTTGAATCAATAAGCAATAGCCTAGCCCACCGTGCTAATAAACAGCAGGCGCACATTCAGTCTGATAAAAAAAAAAAAACAGTAAGCCAAAGCTGCGTTAGAAAGTTCTACCTTTCAGTAAGCATACTGTTTCGCTGTTGTATCGGAGTAATAGGCTAATAATAGCTTTTGAGGCATATTCTGTTTAGCAAGGACAACTATCTAAAGTATTTTGCAGAGTCTTTTGAGATATTTTTTTTTTTACACAATTAGGCTAGCCTATTCAAAACCATTTATTACAGTTCCAGCCAGTGGACAATATCCTATTGGTTTGGCTGCTTCTTCCAGTAGTTAATTGCGACTTAGGCTACTGTGAGAAATTGATTTATAGTTTCAGACCACAATATCATGATGAAATAAATAAAACACTCAAAAAGGTATGTTGTTTATGCATGCCACAATATATCCAAACTGCTTGCTAAATGATAACTTGTAATACCTTGTTTTAGCCAGCAGAGACTCCCAAATCCAGTCGCTGCACCATTGTTTCAATAATTCCATATGAGCGCCAACCAATGGCATGGTCATCCTCTCTACATACATAATAAAATGTTAAAAGTTATTATAGGTCATGACGTTTATAAGATAATTTACTTTGGCCAAGTTGTTCAAATGGCCTTTATGGGGCTTGATTGAGATGGCATGCCCTAGAAGGATGGCTTGTGACGTGAAAACCCCATCCTTTGTCTTATTGTGTCAACCAACAACCGCCTGTAAACAACTAGTTGTGAAAAAGATTTTTCCCACTCGAGACATTTATAGTTTCTCCTACATTCATCTTAAGTGCTAGAGAGAGTCTTGACATGACCAGAAGGCGTGAAGCTGCCAAGGACTTTTGCAATGTGCACTGGTCTGTAAAATATTTTTAGTCATTGTTGTGCCAAATATGCCATGTTCTGACCTCACTGAGTCTTTATAACAGAGTGGAGATATTTAACCTTCAAACAAACATTTGAGAATATCTTTGATGTAGTTTTGGTGCTTCGTATAGCCGATTCAAATGCATCTTCATCCTGATTCATTCTTCAATGGCTGTGTGACAGTTTCATTCATTTGATATGTTTTCAAACAGGTCCAAACAAATCCACAGTGTCAATGGGTTTAAACCTTATGCAGTGTGAAAATAGGTTTTCCAAGTTCCACTGTGTCTCCATACATACATTTAGTTTAACTGTTCATTTAGACATTCTACTCCAGGAAATGAGCATGGTAGACTCTGTGAATTATCCACCAAATGCAGCTGTCCACAAAGTCTGTGTGTAGGAGCGTGGGAACAAAGGTAATTAAACAAAAATAGCACTCACTTGTCCTAAAACAACTAAGCTCTTTGATCATTATCAGCTTAGTGCTTTTGGAAAGCTAGGTGTTTATGGCAATGAGGTTCATTATGGAAAACAGTCAACTTCCTCCCATTTTTATTGATTTTCCATTGGTGCAAACAATGAAGATGCACACAACACTGCAATTAAATGTTTAAATTAATAATTTGAAGAACGTTTCTCATAATTATCATAATAATTCATTTATGGTTGCCACCTATTTAATCTTCACAGCCTCTGTAATAGGCTGTCAATGGTTAACTTTAACTTTGAATATTTCAGTTTACAAAGATTCCGTTTTGTTTAGATTATCTTGGTAGGGATTTGAAGAATATCTTGACAAGAGGTCCAAGAGAACCAGACAAATATTGATGTTTCTCCTAAAGCGCAGAGAGAACCCTTTGGCACTGCGGAGAAAAGCAAAAATATCGTTTTTAAGTCCTGATCAAACATTCAGATGAGCTGATATTCTTCGCAGGAATCAAATAGAATACATCATATCATCTATCTGCCCCTGGGGATTAGACGGAGAGAAGCCGTACAGTCTCCAGTACTTGGTCTCTCCTTCAAACGCAGAGGCATTTGGAAATGATAAGGATATGCTCGTTTTACAATGTCAACAAGTTCATGTGTCAGTCTTCCTAGGTATCCTTGTCCTTGTCTCCAAGACACTGACGCATGGGGAAACTCCAAATAGTTCTCAAATGTTTCAACTATTAGGTTACATGATGATAAGATAACCTGCAAGTTAAAACTAGGTGTTTCCAAGGTCTTACTTTTTTCTATTACCCCTTCACCAATATGTTTCTGCAACGACTGAAATAGCAGCGGAATGCTAATACCATGAATAAATATGAGCGCACGGAAAGTTCTGTAGTGGAAACTGACATTTGAAAAAGCCCTCTCCAGGTTGGAATGCTGTGATTGGAGATCGAGTGATATGCATGACTAAATTTGAAAGTAATCACTGCTGCAGAGATGCTATAAAAACAACAGTTTGTTCCCTGTCCAGTATTGTCTCGCCTTGAGAAGCGAAACAAGGGCGTTTTCTGGACCGTTTCAAACCTCTCAGCAGCCTCGTAACATCTATTTTATTTTGCGTGTAGAGTTGAGACCTCACAGTTTAACAAAATGCTACACAAAAGTGGGTTTCTCTTGTTCGTCGCCCTGGCCGCATCTGCCTACGACATGGACCAAGAAGGAAGCTCGTCCAGAAGAGCGCGTTTTTCATCCAACAGTCCATGTAAGTTCTTTATCCTTAACATACAGTCGTTCCTCTGGTTCGGAATTACTGTTTTCGTGTAAACATGTATGCCTATTTCACTCCAGACTGGAATGTTTAATTTTACCTTTAAACCCAGCTTAATTGCGACTGAAGAGTGTACCAGCCATACCTGTAGACTATTCTAGACTACTTAATTATCAGGCTCCACATACAGTATACAGCGTCTCTCTCTCTCTCTTTCTCTCTCTCACACACACACACACGCACACTTTCTCAATTGGTCTCTTTCTCTCTTTCAGCTGATGTAGCTCGCTGTCTCAATGGTGCTCTGCAAGTGGGGTGCGGTACCTTTGCTTGTCTGGAGAACTCTACCTGTGATACGGACGGCATGCATGAAATTTGCAACAACTTTTTTAGTGCTGCTGCTGTTTTTAACACACAGGTATGCAGACACTTGTAGAGTTCGTTAATAAAACAGAAGGTTAACAAGAAATAACAAGAAATAGTTTTCTGTATATAAAGTGATAGTCTATAGGAGAAGCTGAAGCCTGGTGGCTGATATTTTGTTTATCTTCTGCAGGGTAAGACTTTTGTGAAGGAAAGCCTGAAGTGTATGGCTAATGGCATCACTTCCAAGGTCTTCCAGTCCATCCGCCACTGCCCATCATTCCAAAAGATGATTGCTGAAGTGCAAGAGGATTGCTACAGCAAGCTGGACATCTGCAAGGTGGCTCGCACCAACCCAGACGCCATCGGAGAGGTAGTCCAGGTGCCCATGCATTTCCCTAACAGGTACTTCTTCACCTGAGATGCTTTTTTCCTCAGTAGGAGTTACATAAAACAATAGTTTCTCCACACATTTAAAAACACTGCAGTTAATGTTACATTCATCACAAAGAGTAGTGATTTTGGGGTCTCTTCAATAATACTACACATTGGTGTGATAAATTGGGAAACAGTGTTACAAAAAACACGTCATACATGATTGCATTTCTGTATTGCGTTTGTCGTAGGTATTACAGCACTCTCCTGCAAAGCTTAATGGAGTGCGACGAGGACACCGTGGCGACTGTGCGCGCCGGCCTGATGTCCCGCCTCGGCCCCGACATGTACATCCTCTTCCAGCTGCTGCAGACCAAGTCCTGCCCCTCCGACGTGTCCGCCGGCGGCCACGCAGACATGGAAGGGCGCGGAGGCTACCGCTGGGCCATGGCCCCCATGTTCAAGATCCAGCCCAGCCTGCGCACCCGCGACCCCACTCACCTGTTCGCCAAGAAGCGCTCCATCGAGGAGAGTCCCTAACTCTGAGGAAGGCGTTGTGATGGCATAGGCCTCCATAAGATGCATACATACATGAGGTCACCTCCCACACACACACACACACACACACACACACACACACACACACACACAAACATACACACACACATTCTCAGAATGCAGTTTCTCACTTTTGTCATTATGCACACTTCTGCTGCAGTCTTCCCATTTACAAAAACAATCAAGTAATGTATTAATGCAGCCTTCAAGCACAGATGAACAAGATTACTATCTCAAATATAGCATCTAAATCTGCAGAACATCTGAAGAATATAGTAATGTGAAGCTACATCAACATAGAGCACTTTACTGCATTAAGTGGATGCATTCATTTGTGTTTGATTCCCCCACAGTAAGCCATTACTGTTGGATGTACTTAGAAACTGATCTAAGGCTAACCCCACGTTAAACAACCAAGAACATATTTAAATGCGCTAATGGTATTCTATTGATATTTATTTTCTTACCAAATGTAATTTATGCCATAATATTATATTTTATTGTTGTTAGCACAACTGTATCTTTGCAGTGGAACTATAGAATTGAGGAGCATCACAACAATGTCAAAAGCAAGGATGTGCAATTCCATGCTGGTCATGGGTTTTATGCATGTTGAGAGTTGTCACTGCTCAGAATTTCCACTCCCTATCTTTGGGCAACATTACTTAACATTTTGGTGGATGGGTTTTTTTCTTTGATAGAATCTAACCATGATTTATTGTCAACAAGAATAATGATGATTGAAGAGCGAAATTGTTCTGTTCTTTTTTTTTCTTGTTCACTGTAAAGTGTCTATTTCACTTAAAGTGGGACAACTGCTTTCTGAAAAGAGATCTAATAAACAGAATTGCTTTAAGTACATTTGTGTATACATTTGTTCACGTTAAACAATCGGCCACAGCAGACTGTTTACCCTTTCCACAGGGCTCACGATTGCCTTGAAGTGAAACTCCAAGATTAGGAAAGCTTTTAAAGGCAGCCTTTTTGCTTGGTAGAGGAAGAAAACATACAAACATCAAAGCTCATGAAATTCTACTGGAACACAAAGGCTAGTGAGGTCTTCATCACAACAATGAAAACTTTGTTGACTGAAATTTTGACAGACATTTCTTGAAACTGGGTCATGGAAAAGAAACAGGAGGGACTGTTTGAAAGCCAAGTATGATCTTCAATGTCCAACTTCATAAACACAGTGTTATATGCTACAATCTGCAGGCTATCCATAAGGTGGCAGCATGCTCCATGCTCTTGGTCCAGTTAGCAGAACGGAGTGAGCATTTCTTACATGAAAGAAGAACCATATAGTGCTCATTAAGTTTTGGTGGTTCCATGTAGAACGTTTAAATTGACTTACATAATGGTGATTAATTCAAATTCTTGATTATAGAGTAAAATGTACAATTTTGCATACTAAAAGTACAGCAAAGAATAATGAACTTCTATGCAAAAAAATAGAAATAGGGGGATTACCAGTGATCTATGTAGGAAAATGCATCACTTCCACAGCCGATATTGCACATGGATGCTTGCCTACAAAGTAGTCTCTGGTTCTGCTCCCACTTACTTGAATGATCTCATGCAGGCATATGCTACCTCCAGACCGCTGCGCTCCACAGACGAACAACGTCTAGCTCTGCCACTAGTACGCTCAGGCCAATCCAAACTTTTTTCATCTGTTGTTCCTCGTTGGTGGAACTCACTACCAGTTCTAGAGCAGGGACATCCCTCTCCATCTTCAAAAAACTCCTGAAGACGCAGCTCTTCAGAGAACATCTACTCTCATAGCACTACTTACAACTAGTCTTGCTGATCCTAGCACTTACTGTACCACCTGACTAGAACTGACTCTTGATTGTTTAAAAAACAGCACTCACTGAGGCACTTATTCTTATTGTACTAGACCTTTTTTTAAATTGTCCTAGAATTGTTGAGAAAATTGCTTTAAAAAGCTTAAACTATTAACCATGTTGTTAGTCGCTTTGGTTAAAAATGCATCAGGCAAATGTAATGTAATGTAATGTAATGTAATGTAATGTAATGTATTGCAATGCAATGGATGATACCATCTGATAATTTAACTATACAGCCAAAAAGTATTTGAGTCAGCAAAGATTAATTTAGTGTTTGGGATATACGGACAAAAACAACTCTACACAGAAGCCCCTGGTATGCCTTACATACCCTTCTCCATCTCTAATTGCGCAGCCACACATAATTAAGCTGCACCTCAAAATCACAACTTGCCACCTCACAGTGGGCCGCATGGAATTACACAAACCCCATGTTGGAAAACAGCCAGCCAAAGCAGCTTGGGGGCAAGTCCCTATGCAACCTCTAGGGGTCCCCAAAGCCCTCTTCCTCACAACATACAGTAGAACCCCACTCCCCTGATGTCCTCCTCTACCTGCAGATGGAGTAGAAGGAGAGCATGGCAGGGCTGGTTATTGTTGTGCAGCCAGCAGCAGTTAGCCTGTCCCTCATCTCTATGCAAACACTAAAGACAGATGTGCAGCAGTTAGCCTGTCCCTCATCTCTATGCAAACACTAAAGACAGATGTGCAGCAGTTAGCCTGTCCCTCATCTCTATGCAAACACTAAAGACTGATGTGCAGCTCCCCCCTCCTCCACAGCTCAGTTATTTACAAGGTGGCTCGATCTGGCAGGTGGCGGACCACACAGATAAGATGCACCTTTCACAACAACGTTTTATGGTCTGATGCATGTGATTTATGCCGTTGATACACCTAGGAACCACAAACAATCTAAAAGCATAACATTGAATGAAAAAAAGGCTGAGTGTATCTAAAAAAGAAAGGCTGAGTGTATCTAAAATAATATATATATTTTTTTTTTTTAAAACCTGAGGGTACAGATTTGTTGGAGGATGAGAGTAGGCCTGACTATTGATCATGTCAAACTTTAAACAAACAGAAAATCAAGCCCACTCTTGGAGAGCAGGTTGGATCTTGAAAAGTGATTTGATTTCCCAACACCACTTTCTCGAGGAACAGAAAACAGGAGAAAATAATCAAACTCCCACCATTCCGGTCATCCAACCGTTTCGTCACAGGACCCTGCGTCATTAATCAAGAAAGAAGAGTAGGAGATTGGAGAGAGTGCCAGAGAGGGAGATGATACAAAGGGAATAACTTTCCTTGATTTGTACATCAACTCAACCACAGACCCTCAACTCTCAGCATTCATCTTTTTAAAAAATGAAGCTGCTGGGAGGAATTAAGATAACAAAACACTAGAATCCTGCTCTCCAGGGCTGGTTTTCTAGTGCTCACTCTCCATAATAAGACATAACGTCTTTATTTATGAGCTCTTCCAACACGATTACATCAACTTTAAATGATTAAATCCAGTTGGTCCAATAAAATGATTATTTATGGCCAATGAAATAAATTTAGACTGTTACTTTATACCTCAGCTGACTGTGTCTTATGAGATCCAGTGTCCATCCTGCAGGAATGCCTGCCAGGCATGACGCACTTCAGAATGAGTGTGAAAAATATGCTCCATTCTACACCAAGTGTGTCCAGTTTTTGTGGTGGGACAGAGGAAGCACTGCGATAAAAAGCTGGCTGTGTTTTTAAAGGGCATCAGCTCCAGTGTGGTCGTCGTGGTGACTGACAGCTACGGGCTCTCGCCTCACCTCCACTGTCAGACAGGAAGCGTTGGTGCTGCACGACCACCTTCCAGTCGCACGTCGCTGGGCACGCAGACAGGACTGCTGACCCATTCACACACTGGCATTACTCATGTGTCATTGACATGGTAGCAAAGTTCTCTCAAAGCAAAGTGGTGGCGGTGGTGGCAGAGAGGAAGCAAATACAATGCAATACCATGGAAATATACAATGTGCCATCATAATGACACAGTTTATGTCTGTATGGCATGACGTCATGTCTAAATAAGGTCTTTATATAATTCGAAGTTAGTCTGCATCTCCTGATGTGCTTGTGTTGCTGGTAGAATCAAACCATTTGCATTAGCATTCCAAATATATGGCTGCTGCACTGCTCTCCTGTGTGTCATCTGGTAAATGTGCCCCCCATGATCAAGTACCATTGTGTGCATATTAAGAATGGAGATATGGGCATACAGTATTTGTTGTTGTGACAGTGTGATGTTTGCAATGGTGTATGTAGAATGCATAGAGTGCATGTACAGAGCTCCTGGTTAATGTATTGAGCTTTTGATTACATTTGAAATGTTGATGGTTGATAGCATCAGGGATAAAAGGGCCCTCTTGTGGAGCAACTGACACACTGACACAAGGAGTAAAAGCCTCCCTGTCCTGCAAGATAAGGCTGGAATGTTCCAGATCAAGTCTTATCCAACGCGACCACCCATCAGCTCTTTTCCTTAGGCGTCCGTGGTGTGTTAGGGAACACCCCTTCCTTTCTGGGCTTTGCGCGTATCCTGCTCGCTCGGTGGGTGATGGACAGTAGCACGTAGTCTACTGCAGGCTGATGTCATTGCTCCTGCCACCCTCAGACTTGCAGAGACATGGCACGGTAAACACCAGGGTGACAACATGTCTTCCCCACCCGACAAGCAGCCAAGCCAAGCATACGTAAGTTATCTGTCAAGTTTAGAGAGGAGAATATTGCGTATGTGTAAATATATTCCTTCTCATGTTCAAGGAAAAAAACACAAGAGAGCTGCTTGACATGCCTGTGTTGCAGTGCATGAGGAACTAAACTTCACGATAACCTGGGAGGAAAAAATGTGATCATATATTGTTTTATTGAAATTAAAACTAACAGACTGCTGCAGAACGGTGGGCACGGACGATAAATGACTCTGGAGGAGAAGCTCTCCTGCAGGAGGAGTTAAGTGAGAGCAAACAAGACGTCAGCCCAAGGCCATATGGATAAACGTGACTAGGTGCCATGTTTGCTCTTGGCCAAACTTAGCACCTAGACTCCCAACGGGTTTATGGAACCCAAACAATAGCATTTGTTTGGACAAATGTTTGCCAGAGAATCTCAGACGTGGCCAGAAAAAGGTGTCGCAAAGTGCCACTTGAACTCCTGTTTGTCCACAAGGCCTTCCTGGGCCATCTGTCTGAGGCGATAATGGAAGGCACTTAATTGCACCTCACGGCCCATTAGTCCCTCATAAAGCCAGGTGTGCAGTCTATAGATAGGTTTTACTGGACATCTAATGGCAGGCAAAACCAGGCAGATGTCACTTTTAACAGCCACCTTTTCCAAGGATTAATACAATTATGCTCTGCCCTCCCAGAAAATGGAGGCAACTCAGGGGGTGTTGAAAAGTGGTCGGAAACACAGTGACACTCCACAAAGTCCAGTCTCAGCCTCGCAACCCGTGCATGGACCTGGAATTTCAGGAAGGTCCAGCAGGCGCATGTCTCCGCTTTTCCCAGTGTCAGCAGGACAATGCACACTCTGTGGTTGCATTTACATAGGGCTCTCCCACAAAGTCTCGTTTGTCACTTTTGTTTTACGGCTGGGTAAACATTTGTGGTTGCGGAACGAATGTCAAACGCACATGCACAAGATAGCCATAAAAACTGTGGTCCAGGCAAGGACCCTGGAGGAGTTTTTTTTTTCTGTTTTGTGACGCACACACTTTTTCCCCAGTCAATTCGAACAACTTCCCTCCAGTGCACTTCAGCTGTCCGCCTGGCTCAAATTAGGCAGCGAGCAATTTGATCTTGTCAGCAGCGGGAGTCGGAGTGAGGCGCAGGTGATTTGTCTGCTGCTAGCGTGGGGACGATCGATGGCGTGGGCCCGGCAGAGGCCAACCGCCTGCGTGATTGATGGCGCACTGGTGCGGGCGAGAAAACACTCTCTTCCCACCATAAATCACAGACCCTCACAACACAACGACCACTCACAGTCTCTCTGCAGCACTGGACATGCGCTTGGAAGTCAACAACCCATCACAACTGTCCTCTCTGTTGTCCCGAGCCTGCCTCTGGACAAACACTCCGTTTGGATCACCTACTGTTTCTACTATTACACCTGTTCCACCCTTGATAAACACCCCGAGGACCAGAAAATCAAACACACTCAAAAGTTCAAAGTCCATTTTCGGTTATGTTATTAATATTCCTTTAATAAAGGTGTTTGCCATCATGGTTGGTTGAGTTCCAGTTGTACATAAGTGCACAGCCACTATATAAATATTAACACGGCATATTAATCAAAAATAAGATGTTATCAACATGAGAGTCCATACAATCTTACAATGTCATTGTCCGCAGCCCTCCAACAATCATTAACCAGTTGTGCCCTACATAAACAGATACTTATGTTAACAAAGAGTATTAAAGATGGCTTAAGAATTGAAATCAGGCAGTTGAAACACTAATTTGGCAGATGAAAACAGATGAAAACAATATTTTTTAGATGAAGACAGATGAAAACAATATGTTTTAGATGATTGTCAACACTGTCAGTTAATCCACATCCAAGGAGCATTTTTGAAAAATGTGCTTGATATAATTTCAAACTATTCTTAATTTTGGGCTATGGAACAAAAGCTTTAAGACAGTATGTACAGTTATACATGTACCATTAACAGCAAGGATTGGATTAATTTAGGATTAATCAGACATTAAGCAATTGTTATGTTTAAAATTATATTCTTTGATGAGATTAAGGTCTTTTAAGAATCTACATGTTCATTGTGATGTTCATATGGAAACATGGCAATGGCCCGAAAATGCGGTCCATTTGACATTATTGGTATAGGTTTATTCTGCACAAAATATTATTGTATGCATAAGGATAGCATAAAGAATCAAAAGCTGAACACCTATTAATACAAACTGGCCTGGATCAGTAATAGCTTATTCTCTTTCTGAGAACCCTTACCTCAACTAACTCTTTCCATTAAAAACTATATTTCATTGACTTGGATAGAAATGAATGACCTCATACAAAAATAATTAAAAAGAAACAATAGAGTAAATATATATAATAATAATAATATTTATACAATTTAACTGTATTTACAAAGACAGCCAGAGCTGTTGGCTAACGTATTATAGAATACTTTGTTTCTGAGATTTGGCATACAATTACTCTATAAAAAGTATGGTGATCTTTCAACTTGAGTCACTTATCGAATGCCAAGGAGAGCCTGAACTTTCGGCTCAATGCCTCCTTTGGTTCAGTTCCTATTAGGCATGATGTCCACTCTTTTTTAAGCCCACACCATTTCTAATGCCTTTCAGAGCCTTCACGTCAAGCGCCTGCTTGAAAATGCACGGGTCCTTCTACAAGGCCAAAAAGATGAATGTGTTTAGAATGCAAAGACGAAGCAACAATGTCAGCTGAATATGTAGTAGCTGTCTCTTCCAGCCTAAAGGCCTTGGGTCCTCCTCAGAGCTGTGACAGTCCAGCCAAGAAATCCAGCTGCTCGTCCAGTCACTCGGTCACCATCAGTCATTCCTCACGCAGCTGACGTTGGCCAATTGTCCATAGTGAATGTGAATGGTCCGTCAGATGCGAACCCTTGTGCTGGGACGAGGTATTTGAACTGGAGAAAAGCTGCTCGGTGAAAGCAGTGAGCAAACCCTTCAGTTTATTTTCAAAAATGTCTGATTTTCCCATGAGGCACTGCTCTAGCCACAAGTCCTTCCTCTGTATCAGATGCCAGGCTTGAGAGTGACCATTTCTGTGACACTGTGCATTTAGGAAAAGGACGCAGAACCTTTGCCTGGAGATTAGCGTGGAACCTGGGAGAAATGGGAAAATTCATTTGGCAATTTCAGAGGGGCCTTCAGTGCTTCCTGAAGGTCCGACTGGCGGTCTGGGAATGGGGAGCAGGAAGGCAGGGCTCTTCGACCCCAGCATCTTGGGAGAAGACTGAGTCCACCTCAGAAGAACACGTAGAACTACGGGTATCCAGGATGACCTGGGAGTAGGGAGCATCCATATGCTCGGAGAGGTCCAGGTACTCCTACAAATGGAATCACAGACAAGTGTGAGACGGTGTGAAATTCAAACTGTCACTGGGGCTCCAATACCACAAAACATAAAGAGGGAGGGGAACGAATTTCCTGGCTTCACTTTTGCCAGAAGTACAGTAGGTTGACCATATGTTGCTGTCAGCATTTTTATTTATGGTAGCTAAGGTGTTTTGCTAAGACAGCGATTCCAGTAAATCTAAAAGTCAGAGCCAAGATTTACAGAGTGAAGGCCAATATCTATGACACCTGAGCCAATATCTACAACCGTGGGCATGTGTAGACCCAGCGTGCTCACCTGGTTGGCTGTCATAGACAGGATGCGGTCGAGGTCTTCGACGAGCTGTTTGAATGTGGGCCTGTAAGTAGGAACGGCGTGCCAGCAGTCTTTCATCATTAGGTACCTGAGGAGAAGAATGCTCCATTTATTGCAGCAGTAAAACGGAGTAGACCGGTACGCAAACTTTTTTAGAAGCTGAGGTGGAGGGTAGAAAAGAGTAAACAGTTGCTAATGGAAACACAAACAACTTTGGTAAAGCTGGAAATACTGAACTAGACCAAATATACACATGCACAAATAACCAAATATTTATCAGAATATTTCTGAAGTGAAAGCTACAAAATCAGCCTAAATGGCGTGCTGTGTGGTGACACCTACAGCTCCTGCGGGCAGGCAGACGGCCGGTCCATGCGATGGCCTTCCTTCAGGAGCTTGAAGAGCTCCTCCACAGGCACCCCTGGGTATGGAGACCCACCGAGGGTGAAGATCTCCCACAGCAGCACCCCAAAAGACCACCTGCAACAACAACCACGAGTAAGCCTTGGGCAAGCCAAGATTTCCAAAATCTATGTTGACATGACAGATTCCGACTTGGGTAAATTTACTGTATGGAAATAATGCGGAAGCACTATTTATAGCCGTCACCAAAGATGAATAAATTTGACTGTGAAAATAAACACTTCTTTTATCCCTCCCAGCCGACACTGGCATACGACCAGCTTGGTACACAGACCCAGGGAGGCATTAATTAATCACTTGAGCTTCAGTGATGACTCACACATCGCTCTGGTGCGTGTAGATCCGGTCAAACAAAGCTTCGGGTGCCATCCATTTTACAGGCAAACGGCCCTGGGAAGCAAAATAGAGCCTCTGTTAGCAATCACTCACATCAACACAGCAGAGTGCAGCGACCCCTGAAGTGATATATACTCTAAACAATAGACATTGTTAACCAAATCAAATATACCGGTAATCTTAGCACACATAATAACTTACATCTGTAAATGGATTGAACAATGATTTCATGCTCACATTTGTTGTCTTCTTGTAGTAATCTATGTGATGAATGTCTCTGGCCAGGCCAAAGTCTGCTATCTTCATCACATTGTCTTCTGTGACCAAGACATTCCGGGCAGCGAGATCTCTGTGAATACACTAACACACACACACACACAAAAGAAAGTAAGCCCAGCTGCAAAACATTCACAAGCTTTTCAGTAGAAACATCGGATTTCTCCTTTAAGCTAACTACAACAAGCCAGTCACAACTCAAAGTGTGTTTGCCAATCTCACCTTTTTGGATGCCAGGTACTCCATGCCCCGTGCCACCTGATAGGCACAGGAGACGAGGTCTTTGATGCACATGCTCTCCGATGGCACCTGGTCAGGGTTGTAGCAGTACTCCATGCCAGGAGGTCTACGGGCACGCAGATACTCCCTCAGATTCCCTTTAGAGGCGTACTCCACAATCACATACAGAGGCCCTGGGGACACATTTGGTAGGATGCCTACTTAGCGGAGACTCATTTTGAGGGGATTGCAAACCATTCATAGACCATGGAAATCGGGTCCAGTGGAGTATTATTCTCATTCATGGTGAAAGTCATTCTTATTCTTATTGTTATTCTTAAAATTCTTATTCTTAGCAAAGTCCAGTTCTACAAGTTCTCTCACCGTCTTGTGTGCAGGCTCCCAGCAGGTTAATGATGTTCTTGTGTTTCCCGATGATCTTCATCATCTCCATCTCAGAGATGAGATCCGAGAGGTCCTTCTCTGTGGCATCAGCTGAAATTAAAGTCACATAGTTCCATATTATGGCAACCAGTACTGTGCGGTTTGGTTGAGGGTTTATTGTTTGAGTGATCGTAGATGTATCATTAAAATAACTTATTGTTGTAGTGCAATAAAAAAGCAACCAATCTTCTTACAAAACAGACAATTCCACTATTGTCTAAAACAATACAATAGAATAAAAGTATGTGGTAATACATTTTGCTGAGTAAACCCCTAACTCACATTTGAGCATCTTGACAGCCACTTTGGTCACACGGTTGGGCTTCTCCTTGTCCAGCCCCAGGGCCTCCCCCATAACCACTTGCCCAAAGCAGCCCTCTCCCAGGGGCTTCCCAAGAACCAGCCTGGGGACACAACAACCCACACAACAGTATGTTAGAGATCACACAGCAGATTATTCTCTATCACACAGCAGAATATTCTCTATCACACAGCAGATTACTCCTCTATCACACAGCATATTTTCCCTCTATCACACAACAGATTATTCCCCAACACACAGCAGATTTTCCCTCTATCACCCAGCAGATTATTCTCTATCACAGCAGATTATTCTCTATCACCCAGCAGATTATTCTCTATCACACAGCAGATTTTTCCTCTTTCACCCAGCAGATTATTCTCTATCACACAGCAGATTTTTCTATATCACACAACAGATTTTCCCTCTATCACCCAGCAGACTATTCTCTATCACACAGCAGATTTTTCTATATCACACAGCAGATTTTTCTATATCACACAGCAGATTTTTCTTCTATCACAGAGCAGAGTTGTCTCGACCACACGTCTGATTTTCTGCAGTCACACAGCTGATTTGACTGCCACCCATGTAAGTGGTGGTCAGGCCTTTACCTTTCCCGGAAGAACTCCCAGTGAGGGTCCTGCGGGAGCTCGTACTCGGTCACACCGGGCAGCATGGGCGTCCCGCTGGACGAGAGGCGCGAGGGGCGCACCAGCATCGCCCCGGAGTTCAGAGAGGAGCTCGAGTCCACAGACACCTGCAGGCAGAGAGAGAGAGAGGTCAGACTCTGTGCACCCAGTGACGCAGGGTGAATGCAAGCCAAAGCTGATTGAAAGAGAAGAGCAAGCTGTATCCTGCTTAATGGCACTCTTTAAGGCAGCAAGCAGAGGCCATTGTAATCTTTTGATGGATGAAGCAAAACTACCTAAAAAATCCAGACTAAAAAACATAGCTAAGGATGTTTACTTATTGCTTATTGCACATCCACTTTTTTTTAGCGCTTTGCCTCAGTGTATTTGTCCAGAGCCACAGCCTGAAGCGGTGCAGAAAGAGTGGTTAGTGAGTAAAGCTTCAAACCCCTTATCTACTTTCTGTTACCTGCTTGCGGAGGGGAATGCTCTTGGCTAGCTTGTGGACGGCTAGCTGCCCGTTGAACTCGCTCTTCTTGGAGGAGCTGCGGATCTTGACGATGGTGGCCACACCGACCATGATGGAGATGAGGAAGAAACCCACGCAGTAGATCAGGACCTCGAGGTAGGTCTGAGTGGGCACGTCGGTCGGGGGCATGGCTGGGGGACAGGGTTCAGTGAGGTCAAAGGTCAGACAGCTAGCCCCACATGAGGCACTCACAGAACCAGCAGGTGTGACATCTCTGTTTACCCAGAGACAACTCCCAAGTTTATTTAGATCGTCGTGTCAACCATTCAGCTGCCACCCATTCATCGGAAGTGAACATGAACACACACACACACACACGCACACACACATCGACACACATGCACACACACACAGTAACAAGGGCCCCTGCTTTATTTTCAACCAGTGCATTTGACACTATTGGCATTGAGCAGGCAGCACAAACTCCTATTGTGGCACCATAATGGCTCCTTTGTGGCGTAGGATTTCGCCCCACATTCTCCGCCGGTGTGAGGCTGCAGCCGTTCCCTGCACAAGTATGAAACGGGCCCGTGTGCGCCAAAACACCCTGGGCGGCCACGCAGCGCATGTCTCCTTTCTTTTACACCAAACGCCAGGTCTACAGAGAGAGCTTTCAGGTGTGCTGCTCAGAGGTAGCCATAAAGGCTTAGATCAATTAAACCTCTCACTGTCTCTTTCTCTTGGGCACACACACACACACACACACACACAAACACTCACACACACTCACACACACACACACACACACACACACACACACACACATAAACACTTTAAACACTTGGAACAAGGGACATGTTTAATTATGAATGAATATAAATGTTGCATTTAGTGTTAATGGCACCGTGATAAATCAGAATTACATTTACAGAAAGATCACACAAGCGATTTCACTTGTGCTTGAAAGAAGACGAGAAGCATGATCATTATGTTCATGTGTGGATCAACCAGGAGACTGACAACACAGATGCAAATGATCAGCTCAAACACCATAAAACAATATACTGATAGGACATTTCACAGGAAGAAATGGCATCAGCATTAGATAGGAAAATAACACTTCAACTGCAATGCCAAAGTCATGCTGATAAAACAGTATCCATCATAGAAGTACTGATGTAACCGAATGTCTACTGAACTACTTTTGAAATTTTAAATGATACCTGTGTATAATTCAATATTTACATGTTTTTTCAGCCCAATATTGGCAAGCAGTGAATGTGCAGACTTATGAGTCAAGTCTAAAATGACCAACAAAACAGAAAAAAAACGGCCAGACACTTGTCACTGTAAAAGGGCCCAGTCTGTGTGTTCAATCATTGATTGGTTTTAGAAGATAAGATGTTTCCAGGTGGGCTTCATGTGATAGCCATAATGAAACAATAATATAATGGGGGAAAATGGACAGGCCTGTAAATGAATGGCAACCAGATTCAGAACAGTCAGGTTCACCCAAATGTACTATATTTGTGTATGGCTGTGTTATTTTTAACAAAATGAGTGTAACACACAAAATAGGCTCTACTACAACACAAGTGTCAGACACGAGAAAACAATCCCTGAGGTTAAAGACCCAGAGTGGAAGAAAGGTAGAAAAGCAGGACCAGAGGGAGACCGGAAAAGCACCGATACCTTTGACAACAGTCAACCATGCAGAGTGATGCGAGAGCCCGATAGAATTGCCTGCCAAGCAAGTATACTCCCCAGCGTCCTCGAAGGAGATGTTCCTCAGGAGCAGAACCTCCATCTCCTTATCCGTGGTGTTGACGCCGGCCGCCTGCGGGAGAACAGAGAGGCAGAGCCCACAGACACCCACAATGTCAGGAGGAGCAGGAAGGAAGAGACCACAGAGAGAGAGAGAGAGGGGGAAACAGCACCTGGAAGGGACAGCGGAGAAAGGGCTACCCCAGAGAGGGGGAGGAGGGGGGGGGGGGGGCAGATCCCACCCCAACCCCTCCTTGACCCGATCTCCAGTCCCAGTCCCCTCAGCTGAGAGGGGGACACATGAGTGGCTTCAGAGAGCAGGAGCAGAAGGAGCACCCTCACCAAATAAAATAGCAACCCCTCCAAAAAAAAACACATAAGAGAACCTGCGCCGTCACGTCACCACCTAAAGAATGGAGGAAGCACACCTCCCCACCACCAAAAAACCCACAACCACCTCCATCTCAACACACACGCGCCAGAGATGGACCACATGGAACTTTCCATCAGCAACCTAGAACATTCTGCTTGCTAGGTCTGCTGGGAGGTTCCATGGCACAGTCAAGAGTCAAGAGAACGCAGGGGTAAGGAACCGAGAGACAGGAAACCCATGCTCATGATCCAGGCCCACAAGCGGGCCCGCAACGACCCATCTGAAAGGTTTACCTTGGGCCTTGTGCCTGAGGACCGTTAGCCAGGCCGACTGATTGGCCTCTCCTATATAATTGGACACTTTGCATATATACTCGCCCCCCTCCTCCTCAGTGATATTGTAGAGGGTCAGCACCTGGGTGTCCGAGCTATTGACCCCTGAGTGCTGGGGACCACAAAACAAAAGCAGCCATGAAAAAGGTGGTTCTCCCATGACTGACATCTCTTCTTTTAAGAATCAGAAAAATGTATATCATTTCATATTTCATCTCATGTGATATGTCATGGTTATATGATTATTTTAATGATTAACTTATTATCATCATCCATACGCCAAGTTAAAAGTTAATGCACAAAGACGGACTAACCTTCTGTACTACTCCTAAAACATTTACTACTGAGGAATAATACTTTCTGTTTATTGATGACTTGAAAAGGGCCTTACGAGTTTACGAGCAAAAGGCACTCCTTGGCAAACAGAGGTCACTGATTCTTACCTTGAGAATGCGGACGAAGGGCAGGCCGTCAGGCCCCACTCGACTCCCATTCACTTCGATGTGCTTCAGCCACTGGATGTGCGGCTGCGGGTCGCTGAACACCTTGCACACGAACTCCACGTCGCTGCCCACCACAGCGGTGCGGTTAGCGGGCAGACCCGCGTACAGGATGGGCCGGTGAGGAGAGCGCTCTGTGGCGAGCACCAGAGAGGTCGAGAGGTTAAGAGAGAGAAACACAACCCAAACCCACTTAAAGAAATCCAATCGGACAGCTTGAACAAAGTTCACTTAAGTGGATGGTGTACAGTTGTACAGCCCGCCATTCCGCACACTCAATCAGAGGCTTCTCAGGTCACAACATTAGTGTAAGTCTAGTGAGAATTATTCACAAATGAATAATGAAGTGACAAAATAAGTTTGAACTGACCTACTACGTCCAGTTGGTATGTATGGTTGATGCTGCCGTACTTGTTCTCCACCAAGCACGTGTAGTTGCCCTTGTCTGAGGGCACCACTGACTCCATGATAATGGTCCACATATGCTCCCTTAGCTAGAGAGGTCAGTAAGGAGGAGAGGGAATTAGCACATGTGGAAAACTGAAGGCAGAAGAGTAAACATCATTTCTACAGCGGCTCTATGCGACAGTGGGTGAATGGACAGAGCTACAGATACTGTAGAGAGTTGTAGATACATTTGTCTCTTTTCCAGCCTGTTTATCTAAATCAAAATGGCCCTTTCAAACATGCACACAGAGCTTGTTTCCTTTCAGAGCAGCAATCTATGATAACCTGTGACAGCTTTCCTGGTTGGCCAAAGGAAGAGAGTAACCCAAGCCTGCCGTGGTGTTTGTGTGTACATTCTAATCAGGGGGTGTGATGGCAGGGTGGGGGGTGGGGGGCGGCTCAGGTGGCTTTCCCTGGGGGCATTCCCATTTAGCAGCTCACACCTGCCCATTGTGTGGCGAGGTGTCAACTTCTCGCCTCACAGTCAGGGTGTAAACCACCCCTCCCCCAACCCAACTCCCAGACACACATACGCACACACAGAAACCTTGGCTGGGATTGAATATTCAGCATAGGGATGATAAGACAGTATAACGTCTCTGTTAGGACTGATCGCGACTGATCTGGTCAAATGAAGTGAAGACTATAGCTGTAAAGTGGTGGATGCACCTTGAAGCCACCGATGCGATGGTCCCGTTTGAACTCCCTGCCGTTCTTCAGCCAGCGGAGAGAGGGCGTGGGGTTGCCATTGGCCTGGCACCGGAACTTGACCGTTTTGCTGGCAGGGACAGCGTGCAGCTTCTTCTCCATCTTCTCGGGCTGAGCCCACCTAGGTGCCATTGCTGAAGAAAAGGACAGGGTGGGATGAGAAGTTCTAAAGGTTAGTTGAGCTAACAGGAGGGTGCCAATAAATTAACGACTCAGAGCTACAAGTTGCATAGATGGGATTACATTCACAAACGTACATATTTGCTCTACAAACAGAGAAGTGCATGTGTATTTAGACTTACGCAGAAGCTTCTGGCTGCTTGAGAGTTTGTTCTCTTCCGAGGAAGACTCATCATCATCCTCATCTTCAGACGATGCCACTGCATCAGCTGCAGATAAGGAGAAGAACATTTAGTGTTTAGTGAAAAGATATGCTCACTTCCCTCATTACTACAGTAAGATGCAAAGGTTTGCAAGGGTAAGGGTTTGCAAAGGGAAAGATACAAAGGTTTGCAAGGGCAAAGCATTTTGACTAATTCACATATTCATTTTCAACCACTAAATGTTTAAAAGACATCTGTACACTTCAGAAAACATACAGTAAAAACAAACATCATTTTTCAATTAAATATTTGCTTTGCAACACAGTAAAAAAATGATCCTTCAAACACTTCCTGCCTCTCCCAGCTGTGCCCTCAGTGGAGAAGGGCCTGGCTCTGAGCACTGACCACTTGCGTCAGTGGCGTATACAAACTCAAACGGCGTGAGTCACCATCAAGGCGTCTCTCCAAGACGTGGTTCAGGCTCATGCACATCACACTGCCTCACTGTGAGGCGATTCATAAGGAGATGCCTGTCAGAGCGCTGAGAAGCTCGGGGGTTCAGAGAGTCCACCTCGGAGGGCTCCAGGCTCTGGGCTCCGATGGTGCCTTCACACGAGCAATCAGCATGATTCACAAATGCATTCCATGCAAAGACTATTTAAGTAAAGCGAATTATTAAGAGAGCCATCTAACCTTTTGTCAGCTGCTTTGTATAAAAGCATCAGCTAAATTAATAAACGAATGAACCAAACATAGGACTCCTTACACACCCTGAAGGGGGCAAGCTAATACATGTCTGTGTTGTTTTTTAAATTCTTGTAGCCCATTAAAATAAATCCCTTTTATCATTTCAATCCACTTGTGTCTGGATTTGGATGTGTTATGCCAAGAACTTTTTTGACAATTTATGCTCTTTAGATAGATAGATAGATAGATTAGATAGATAGATAGATAGATATAGATAGATAGATAGATTGTTCAAGAGTTGTTTACAACTTTACAACTTTATAGTTGTTTACCATTCATACTCCTTATAGTTGGGGGAAGGATAACTGCTGTGCACTTTCACAGCTTTTGACCCTGTGACCTTGTTCATTGGCTTTCCTCCATAAGGGTCGTTCACACATCCCTCCACCAGAGCGTGTGGCACATACCTGTGATGTTCACTGCGAAATAGGCGCTGTGGTTGCCCCGCGGGCCGTGGCTAAAGCAGCCGTACAGGCCCGAGTCTGCTGGCTCTGCGGCCTCGATCTCCAGCACGCGGCCCTCGCGCGCCACCGGCACCCCCTGCTTGGTCCACCTGACCTCCTGCTGCGCCTCTGCAAGCTCGAAGCATGCCAGCACTAAACGCTCTCCCGGGAACAATGTGTACAGCTCCATTTTCACCTCCGACAGGACTAGTGGTGGACGAAACAACAAACAAACAAACAAAAAAAGAAAATGGCATGCATTTGGGTGTCTGGGGCTTTGGAGACAACGATAAAAGATTTTATATTTTTTTCCCCAAGACTGGAGGGACAATAGCTGCTAAAGGAAAAAGGAAAACCGCCACCAAATAAAACAGTGCACCAGCCAATGAAAAGCCACCGCTGACCAGAGACAGACTGAAGAATCCCCCAAATGTGAAAGCAGACGGTAGACCGACAGGGGCCAGAGAGGACACACACATAGAAGCAGCCCTCCGTGAAATAAATTCTAAAACGTACACATATTTACATCATTGAGGCCTGTATATGAATATTCCATCAAACTGTGCCACTGGGAGTCGCTGGGTTTAATGTGAAAAAGGAGGAGGACTTTAGATGTGTATGCAAAAGTACCTACAACTGTGGGCCACTGTGAATAGGGAAAGGAAACAGTTGAAAGATTAACTTCTCTTATTCATTAAAGGCATTTGAGATTGAAATGCCCCTCTTCATGTAAACACAAAAGCCAGAGAAGCTCTGATGCTATAGAGGTCCAAGCACACATGACTTTTGTTTCTCAAAATACTCATTCAAAACCAAAGCAGCCGTCCTGCTTAAGGTCATCGTAATTGTCAAACAAACCAATCCCCTTCCTTTTGTCTCAGCAACATGTCTAACAATGCAGGAGGGTCCCGTGGCAAGTGAGGGGGTTGGTGGGGTAGCCAGGGAGTGGAGGGGGGGGGGGGGGGTATGTTTAAAGACAGGCAGGGAGGCCTGTAGCAGCAGGTTCCCCTGCCAGTTGTCATGGAAACCCTACTTGAGCCAAGGGGAGGTATTTCCTGGATCACAGGCCCCTTAATCCCGGCAGGAAAAAGGGCTAAGGGGGGTAGGATCAGCTTTCTGCTTAAAAACCCAGCCCTGCATGAAGTGCAGGAGGCTATGGAGGGAAGCGAGCTGCGTGAGGGCACGTCTCCCCCAATATGAATTTAGATCTGATCTCGAAACAGTGCGACCCTCTCTACCCCCCAACCAACCCTCCCCTTTCCCCAGCTCAATTCCCGTACGAACCCTCTTCCTCTCCCTGGGCTGATCTCGAGCCTGTTACCTCGTTTCCTCCAGACGGTCCTGCTGATAGAACCGCTGGTAAACATTCCAGTGACTTATCAGAGCAGAGAAATCAGTGATGGGAGTGCGCATGCTTGGGTCTACACGGACCTAGTCGTTTTGATAAGCACAGTCAATAGTGCAGTCAAAAAAATCAATGTGCTTCAATGTGCACTCTTGTTTCATTTTATTTACTTAGCTATAACTTCTTCCGATTTTCTCTTTATCATCGGTCTAAGAGCCTGAGCAAACAGGACAAAATACACACCCTACTCCTGAGAATATAACAAATGTATCTTTTCTCTCACAAAGTTACACCGAGTTTTGGGTAACAGGCATCTAGAACTATGGGGTCTGACCTAAGGCCACAGCCCCTCTTCATAAATTACAAACAAATCATTGTAATTAAGGGTGCGAATGGGCAGCAACCCTCCCTGTCGGTCTGTGTAGGCCTGCATTCAGAGCATATCTCTGAACATAAGCACAGACCACTGGAGATAGGACAAAGACAGGGCAGCCACGAACAACAAACACAATCTGTTCTCTCTTCAAAATTGGAACCAGTCAACAACACGTTGGGAAAGAGAGAGTGGTGCAAAGGGAAGGGCATAAAATCTCGAGACGGGGTGGCAGAAGGGTCGGAAATTCGTAGCAGCTTTTGTTTCTGGAGCCCCGCCATGACTTAAAAAAAAAAAAAAAAAAACGATCAATTTAGATGTTTTTGTGCACTGACATAAAACAGGACGTTGTGGGATGCAAAACAAAAAGGTATTATATACATGAGTTCTTTCGACAGAAAAAGGCAACAAAAGTTCAGCTGTAAAACAGATGGTTGCATGTGTGAAGCTGAAAAAAATGCTTTCATGGGAGGAAAGGGGGAACTCGGTCTGAAAGGAGTCAGGTTTTTATTTGGGCTATCATGTCATTCCAGAGCCAGCCTGACCAACCAAAATATTCTGCTCAAATTCACAGACAAACATCGCGTCATCTCTGCCCGAGGTTCATCCTAAAACTGCAGGTCTCAACTAGTCAGGCCCTGAAAAGAGAGAGGATTGAGTTTCAGCCCCTATTCAGCAGGGATAATTCAGACCATCTGATTTCCTAAAACTCTTCTCACAAAAACTCCCAGAGCTATGCCTGCCATGTTTTTTTTTTCACAGTTTTTTTTTTTTGCTCACAGCCCCCTTGTGAGACTTAACATTTTCAGACTACGCTGCACAAACTGCGCTCTACTGCAAAATGCAGCTAGTCAAATCGTGTGTGACAGTGTAGTTAATCTACCAGATTTGGTGTTCGGCATCGAACTTGGCCGAGGTTCCACAGAGGAAGCAATCGGCCTAGTGGATTGCTGTTGGGATTTCCTGCCCGAGCAGTAAATAGTGCTGTGGACTGCCAGACTGCAGCGTCCAGGTCTCTCACTGAAAAGTATTCAACATCGCACTAAGAGCAGGAAGGAGAAAGGACAAAGAAAGAGAAAGAGAGAGAGAGAGACTGAAAGAGAGGAAAAGCTAACAAAAACAAATCAAAGGGGAAACATGTGGAAAGTCCGTGGCTGGGTTATTTCCCTGCCAACCCACGAGTCATGAAATTAGGCTGTCACTCAAGCTGTGACCCAGTGAGTGCAAAGCATGGCATCTGTGTGTGTGTGTGTGTGCGTGTGTGTGTTATGGGCTGATGTGCCACCACTGCAGCATATGTGCCGATACGTTGTGGGAATTACAACCACAAACACCCCCATAAGGACTGCAGTATGGACAGGGGAGGTATCGGGCTCAGGTTATCCCAGAGAAAGACTACACTTCTTCACACTAACTAGTTTGACTACTCCCTGCGCCCTTGGAAGAAAAAAAGATTCCCATGATAACTAGCCGGGCTGCTCCCATGGCTAAAGCCAACCATCAATCCCTGTCCCTTTGCTCATTCTGCCGAAGAGAACTCCCATGATTCCCAGAAACATGATCTCCAAGGTGAACATCGGCCTGAGGGTGGAGACCCAACCTTTTTTGTTTTGTTCTCTTTTTTTGGCCACTGGTACGTTAATTTATAGTTTCCCTGGCAGATAGCTCTTCCCTGCCTGACACCAAATACCTCGACAAAACAAAGGGAGGTGCACAGGAGAAGACCCCCCCCCATCTTCCACAAAAGACGCCCAGATTCCTACACTTCCATATCACTGACTTATGATAAAGCCCTTCTTTCAGCTATCCCACACACATACACACACTTTCACACACACACACACACACACACACACACACACACACACACACACACACACACACACACACACACACACACACACACACACACACACAGGTGTGAGCACATAAGGACATAGGCACCCTCCAAACCCAGACAGAGGGAACTACCCCAGAGACGGATATTTAAGCGCAGGGTATAATTCTCTTGGGCTTTGTTTAGGCAATTGCACTCGCTTAAGTTTCTTAATTGCAAGCAATTTCAGCCACGCCGACCCTCGCTAGGCTGTGCTTACAGGCCCATCAGACATCCTTAGGAGTGATTAACCCTCCCATTTGAATGAGAACACTACATTTGACTGAATGTGAGGACTATGGTCGCTTACCACCATACTGTGGAATACCAGTGTAATGCTAATCGTGTCTGCATTGCTCAGACAAAACAAAACAGAGAGAGACATGGAAAAGGCATTACTGTAAAATTCTTGTCAAATGGGAAGAGCAGGGTATACACTGTGTATCCACACAAAATAATCTGAAGTCTTATTTCATCTGAGACCCAGACGCTTTCACATACTGAGCTTATCCTTTCAAGTCTATCGTTCAAATATTACATAGTCTGTGTAATTCATACATCGTGGGAGGCAAACAGAGGCCTTGTCCAACTTCTCAAGAAAAGCATGCACAACAACAAAAGCCAAGGAACGTGTGAGACAAAAAGACAGAGAGAGCAGGAAGAAAAAAAAAAGGAAAACTGCTAGTCATTAGCATCTGGAACGTGAAAGCGTAAAGGGGCCTGATGAGTTCCAGCCATGCTAGTTAACTCCACATCAAAACAGAGCTGGCAACAGCCGAAGGAGCCGAGACGCCAAGATGGCTGCCATAGGAGGCGGAGTCCTCTGTTCGCTTCACATCAAACGACCCCCATATCATTTTTGACCTAAGTCATTCCAAGTGAGAGCCAGACCATCAATCACTCATGAGCAACCCCATGCTCAAAGAAAATTATCTGGAGCCTATGTTTTATTATAAAAATAATGTTTATATGACACAGCTCAGTATTAAACATACCCATATCTATTACGGGTCCTAATCTTGGCTTAACAAACAAATATCTGAGCATCACTAGCTTGTTGGAGAAAATTAATGTTTGGATCAAATTTATTGAAAGAGCTGACAAAGATACTGTCATCTTATACAAGTGGAAAGACAAACAAGAGGGCTGTGTGTGTGGAATAATGAAATCACAGCAGCAATTCCAAGTTTCCAGCAGATTCTGATCCAGCAGAATAAAAGGTTAAACCACACCGTGGATGTTAACCAAATCATAAAGTGGAATAATGATGCCAGGGAAGGCAGGATAACAAAGACGTCATTTCTGAAGCACCCGCAAACTCTTGTTATGCTGAATTGTGTGTGTGTGTGTGCGTGTGTGTGTGTGTGTGTGTGTGTGTGTGTGTGTGTGTGTGTGTATGTGTGTGTGTTTGTGTTTATGCACTGGTTTTCAAAGAGACGGAATCCTACACATTCACATCTGGCTAATCCCAAGGAAAACAAGAAGAAACTCCAGGCAAAAGGTAACAGACGAGCACCAGAACAAACCCTTCCACCTTTAGCCCACACACACACACACACACACACACACACACAGGTGGCTGAGGCCTTAGGCATGCAGGGATGCATCAGTGGGTACCTTGATCGGTGACGGCCGGTCTCGCTCGCGCCCCCGTCGGCAGCTGGGTCAGCACGGTCCACAGGAGGAGCAGACTCCATGACAGCAGCATTCTGTGGGTGCCCATTCCGCTGGCAGAGGCAAGGCACGGGCGACGTGTTCAGACAGACAGCTGGGGGCATCAGCACAAGGCCATGTGCTCCGCTGCAGGTGAGCTACCTGTCAAGGGGGAGAGAATATGTAAGCATCAAACAACCAAAGAGCCCACATCATAACATTAGACTTTGGAGAAGAGTGGGTTGAAAGTGACCGATTCCTTTTTTCCCCCATTGCCTCTCATGATGTATTGAATCCAAACTGCTTATATCCAAACTAACATTGAGTTCAGTGAACGTTTATTTTGAAGGGTTGTGTTCCCTCAGACAGCTGACCCACTGACCCTGGGATCAAGTCTGCTGGCTGATCTTAGGCTACATTTTTCCATTTCCCATAACTCATAACTAGGGTGCAGTTCATGTCTGTTCAGCCACTCCTTGAGACAACCGCAGTGAGCGTCTTCTCCTGACCGCGTCCACTGACGACCAGCAGCCACAGCAGCAGTCCCCCCATCCATAAAGCTCTTGGTACAAAGGCCAGATCTATCTGATTGGCTAAAACCATAAAGCCACCCCATTATAAACTCCATCTGGTGGGCACTTATGCCTCCCCTGAAACCACAGTCCCTTTCAGTGCTTATTAAAGCCGAAGAAGATTAATGAGTTTTTACAGTGCATCTTTCCAAAACATACACACAAGGGCTGGACCCAGAAGTGAATTCAATTCACCGTGTATAAAAACACCTCTCGCCGGTAATAGAAAAATAGATGTGGTTTCAGGCATCACCAACTTTTTTCACAAAGAACACTTTTTAAGGAGTTATTTACTTGTAGAAGTTTATTTCTATTCTTTGAAAGAGCTTGGAAATAAGTAGACCTCCTTAGGGGGAAGCTCATAGAGCAATAGCTGTTAGCGGTACGGCTAAGAGCAGCTGTGAGGAGGTGTTGAGAGGTGGTCTATGAAGTGTGAAGCACACATCTGTTAATGTTATCCCCCCCAGGGATTGCCACTTGTCACTTGTTTCCTCTCGGATGCCAACAACGCCTCAGACCCAGCCAAACGTCCCACAACAAAGGGCTGGCCATCCCAGAGTTGTTTTTAATGCCACCCTCCTCCGACCATTAGGCAAATGACCATTTGCTCCCACTTGTTCCCTGCCTCTCCAAACTCCCCTGAGAGAAAGCAACACACAGAACTCCAATTAGATCCATTTGTTATGCTTTCTAAAATAAGGGCAGTGTTGCTGACTGGCATCTGACCAACTTGTATCCCTTCCATAAGTTCTCCTCCAATACCTATATATATACTATATCTAAAACAATATTTTTCACATATTAGATTGTCTTGCCTCTCAAATCCATGTGGAAGAAAACTAAATCTCTTTAGGAAAATGAATGCAGAAGCTCTTTATATTTCCAGTTTTCTCCTCTATTTAGCCAAATATATGAGCTTGGATCTTGATTCTGATGTCCTCTCACCAAGAGCATGCCTGTGGCCAGGGCTAAAACAGGCAGAACTCCTGTCAGGGCACTGCATGGCGCTTGGCTACTCAAAGTCTATAAGGCTGTAAAAAGATTCTGGACCCTCAGGTCAGCTCTCCGTGGGGACATGGTCTAATTGACATACGTCTTCATGTCCTATCAGGTTTTGGCCTCAGCCCGTCCCCTGCTGCTTCTGGACGGCAAGAGAGAGGGGAAAAAATACACTTCCTCTTTCTCTGCTGTGATATCAAGACTGTGTTGAGATGGACTCATAAAAGTGATGAATGAAGCGTGTCCATACATTATTGGGGCCTGATTTTACGGCCTAAACGGCAAAGTGTTCATCACACTATAGGTCGTCCTTCAGGGTTTTTCCTGCAAAGCGATAAAAACGCCGATGCAGGCTCCGACCCTTAAATGAAAAATGCCGAGCGGCCACGTGCATCAGGTTTATGAAGATATCATTAATGCAGTTCACTTCATTGAGGGAGCCTATAACTCTCTCCAGCAGTAAACTTTAAAAATCTCTTAAATTAATGAGAGCCTCCACAAAGATTTATGAAAACAAAAGTTACTGCAGTGACTTTCCTGTGAGAAATCTCAGCACCGTATATGCATTTCTGGCAACACGAGAAATATTAAAATAGACTCTACAAAAGTGAGACTGCATTAAAGGTGCCATGTGTAAGAATTGAGGTATTAGCATGCTAAATTACTAGCCACAGCCCGACAAGTGTCATAATACCAGTTTCTGCCATGGGAGGCGGAATGCGGGCAACATAACCGCCAGCCAAACTGCAATACACAAATAACTCGCACGGCTTGTGGGCGTACTTGAACCAAAGAGCATACACCTGTCGGGCATTTTTTTAATGACATCATCGCCCTTATTTCTTCTCATTCTTTTGATGCGTGTAGCTCATTTTTTTGGATATTTTTACCTCAATTCTTACACATGGCACCTTTAAGCAAAGTTATGGGAATGGCAATAAATGATTTAGCCAACAAGCCTGAGGTCAATCAGAGATTAGATTCATTCTTGCCTTGATTTGTTTACCTCTCCCAAATGTACATTCAAATTATGTGTCTCACAAATAGCTGATGGCCACACATACAGACCTCTCTCTCTCACTCACTCACACACACACACACAGTCCCTATGTTTTAACACCAGTGTGACCTTGCATGATGGGCGTGTCAGCAGGAGAGAATGCCGAGATCTTTCTGGAAGATGATGAATTTCTCTATCATACACGAGGGATTAGCAGAGGAGTGCCCAGCATTTGCGAATAGGAATATTTTTTTCTCATTCGCGACTGGCCTTGTCCCATGAACCCCTACAGATGGCTGCCGTTTTTGGGAAGCAGATTCAACTTTTCGACCCACAGCCCTCAATGTTTCTTCTCGGAATGAGATTGCGTCTTTCCTGAACTTCCTTTCCAGAGAGCCTCACCTACACACCTACACCTACACACAGACACGGACACACACGCATGCGCACACGCTCATGACTCAAAGTAGGCCTCCCACTCCTGCCGTCATGGTAACACAGTCAGCAACACCTGTACAGCTCTCTGTCAAAGTCTATTACCTGTGAGGTGGAAAATACCACAGGAGCTACCTCACAACTATGGATACCGAAAGTTTTACTGCTTGTTTTACTACGTATCTCAAGCCAGAAGTGAATAGTTATCTGTCCAAGATTTGAGGGACATTACACTGAGACAATGACTGAAATATTGAATAATCTAACAGACCAGAGGAGGAGAAATTCTGTAATGGAGAAAGCTGAACTGCTTACACCACCAAGAGAAGTTTACAGGTTGATGAAATTTGACAAGCACAAGTGAGAGGTTACAACACTGCATGCCAAATGGTGTGCAAAACACTAGTCACTATGAAAACAATAGGTATGTTAGGCTTATATTTGGCTAAATATTTACCACCCAGGCACACTGAATCCTTTTCTTCCTACCTAGGCTTTGGTGGGGGTAGCTGGGGGTAAAGCCAGTGAATAAGCCCTTTGTGATAATTAAAGGTTTGGGTCGACTCTCTACCCCCCTGTGAGCTGAACCCTTGCTCTTAATTACTGAGCTCCTGCATCCATGCATGACATTCCTCAGCTCTGTGTTTGTTTTCCGAGACAGGGACCCTGTCTTTGCTCAGTCTTAGTCTCTCCCCACCTCATCCATCCTCCTCCTCCTCGTCTGCGATGATAATTCATCCAGGCGCCTTTCACCTGTAGCTGCTAAGATTCCCACGGAAGTCCCCTCAACCCACCCATGAAGTGGCATCTCCAGGCTTAAGGCCCCGTCCTTTTGTTGGGGAGTTGAACTCCTCAGAACTATTATGAACAATCGCTCAAACAGGCTCAGTCTAAATTTCAATGTTAATGTACATACAACTGGCATTTTCAACAGGCATTTTATTCTATAGTTGTGGTCTGTTCTGGGAATAATCAACAACACATTGTGTTGCTAATATAAACAGGTACAAATGTAAACAAATAAATGGCAGCTGATGCATACATCATCTACAAAAACCCATTATGAACAATAACCAATGACTATTCCAGTGACCCAAATGAGGTTAGAGATGTCTTCTCTCTCTCACCAGAAGCAAGAGAGCCTTCTTGGAGCTACACAGCCAGCTCCCTGAGCTTGCCCAGGAATGGCATCCCATTCCACTGCTCTTATCAGAGCCCAGAAAATGACACGGAGGCAGCATTAGCGGGAATCAGCACTCCCAGGAACCGGCAGAGGTAGTCACAGTGGCTGCTCTGGGGAAGGGGAGGGGGTTGACGGAGAAATGGTGGAGAGCAACACAGCCTGACCAGGTGCAGAAACCGAGCGGGATCCTCTTTCAGCGCAAGGCAAAGTTAGTCATTCAATTTGGCCTTCCTCCAGATGCCAAGGAAGGGTATGCCACTTAGCTATAACTCACAGACTGAGCAGTGCTGAAACGGCCTGGGGCTTGTGCCAACACTTTCACCTGAGGCTGCTGGAGCTCTAGAGACAAAGAGAGAGCGCTGCCTACTAAATCACTAGTCCCAAATGATTAAGTCCACCAAAACTCAAAGTCATTCCTATATTTAGATAGTTTAGTCCGTTCTCTGTGCAGCAACACTGCATGGAAAATATCAATCAACCTGTGTCAGTGAGGAAAATACTCCTGAATAGAGGCAAGCACCCCAAGATGAGTATTTTAAACATTATAAACACCAGTAGAGAATTGAATTTAAGTTTTAGACCTCTGGGACACTGAACTCTGACCTGTGGAACACTAAACACCGACATAGCCTATGTGAACTGCATTGAGTATTGAGAGATACAAGATGTTAGGCTACATATAGGCCTACCATGATAGTGAAATTACATAGTTTTCCAAACTATAGTTATACTACAACTTTTCTGTTTTTTTCCTCCAAAACATCAAGGCACCTAGACCTATCAACAACCCTCGCATATTTAAAACGTCACGAAGGCCGAAGGGCCATTGTCATTTACATTGGTATGCAAAATAACCACATGCCAAAACAATGAGGTATTCTAATGCCATTCCTCAAGCTGCGAGGAGACCTGACCGAGGTTTATAATTTATTTCGAACAACTGATTAAAAAGCAATAATTGGACTATAGGCTCAAATTAGAGTGACGTTAACTTCATACCAAATCAAACTCTCCACAGATGGGCTAACACTGATGGCAAGTGGTGTAGTTTGCGACAAAATGTGGATTTTATGTGTAGTTTTTAAAAGCTTAATCTTGTGTGGGGATACTCGGAGCACATTCTAGAATCACCAGCTGGTTGAATTCATAAACCGCCTCTAGGCTATATGAATTCTGATGTTTAAGTGGAGGAAACCGCTGGGACCGCATGCAGCAGACATTCACACCCTAAAACTACCAGTGACCAAAATGGTTCATTATGCTATTTCATTACAACCTGATAGAGTCAAAGATATGCAACACATTCGGAAACAAACTGGGAGTTGGTATAGGATACAATGTATCTCCATTAGTCAACTAATGTAATACTAGTAGCCTACACTAGTTACATAGTAACTACAACGTTTATTTGCATTCACTGGGTAGGCTATATGGATTGGATGAATCGGAATGGAAGGGCGAATTGGAAAAAAAAAACTATGCAGTCTACACAGAGTAACATTGGATTTCTGATATTGATGAAAGGTAAATCTTCAGTGTAAGTTTTCATTCGAGGAAGAAAAGGCGAACAAATGCAAGACTGGTAGCCTACAGCAACATATCACATCAGCTCTGGCCCACCTTTTAAAGGTAGGCTAGCCTAACGTTATTCGAGAAGAAATGTTTGCAACAGTAAACCCAGCATGGTTGCAAGATGAACATAACAGCAGACGAACTTACCCGATTATTCCACGTATATTTACTGTCAGCAAAGTGGAGTAACGTTGTGCGTTTTTGTGAAGTGCTGCAGATCCTAAATCCTCCAATAGTTTGAGTGGCAGAAGCTGGGCGCCACAATGCTACCAGGAATGTCCATAGAACGAAAATCGAGTTGCGCGGAGTGAAATCTAAAGTCACCGTTCAAACATCACTCGTGAATGCCCCTTATTAAGTAAACTAACAAAGCAAAATGGTTACTTGTCTAGATAATAAAACAGCATAAATTAGCATTAAACTGAACTATGCGCATTTCGACGAACCTGATCTTAACAAAACCGTGGGAAACTCTGCTTTATTGTTTCGGAAGGGGGATGGCGACGTGTTCCCCCTCTAAACAGACCAAAAAGTTATTTTTTTTCTTAATAAGGCTAAGGCCTGTCTCTTTCGCTAAACAACTTTTCAGCACGCACGCTCATATGTTGGAAAATGAAAAGTGTAGCCACCGATTGCTTGTCTTCCAGCTTCTCTCCGCTTTCAGTCTTTCGTTGTGTTTCTATCCTGCCTCATGCGCCTGGCTGGCCGTGTGGTTGGTACACTGAAGAGCGCTGCTGTTAGCCCTCACGAAGAAACCTCCCACTTGAAAGAGTTCAAAAAGTTTTAACCTGGCCCTATCGCCCCCATCTACCAAGCGACAGTCGGCCTACCCAGCCATCTGAATAGGTATGTTGTCTCCAATGTAAACACACATATGATTAAAAAAACAATCATAAACTGATGTCATGATAATACTTATTTATTAATTATTATATAAAAATGAATTAATTAATGAAAATTAAATAAGTTAACATTTAGGCGAACGTAGGCTAGCCTATCGATTGCATATTCTAACATTATTTTTCCGTTTAAGTTAAGAACAGTCGGACATCTTGGAGAGACAAGGCAAGGATGGAATAATTTCCATCAAATACTAGAAAGTCTGACCCATAATGAAGTTGCCTGACCCCGTTTGGTTACTAAACATCGATAAAACAATTAGACTGGCCCACAGTTTCTAGTAAATTGATGCCGATGCCTTTGCGGAGTTAAAATTATGAACCGCAAAAGACACTAAAAGGTGCATTAAGGATAATTAGTTGACTGTGCTCTTATTAGATAATTGGATTCATCAATATCCCCTAAGTGGCACATAACCCAATTGTTGACAATAATTGCGAGGCTCCTCTTTCCCTAAATAAAAACAGTTCCCCTCAACATGGGTTTGAAACCCATAACCAGACTTGCATTTACTGAAAAGAGGGTTTAACCATGTAAATGATAGCCTGTTGTAGGAAACAGTGATTCCACTGCTTTTGAAAGCATGTTGGAGTATTCTAAAACCATCCTGCAGGCTAATACTAGGCTACATTTTGTATACTGAATATAATTCTACTAATCCCTATAACACAGTAGTTTACTACTACACCAAAAGACATTACGACAGGCCTGCTTCTGTAAAGACAACAACATATTATGTATGGAAGCTAATAAAGTGCATGAATAAAAACATCTATTTTTATTGTCTATAATTGCAAAGAGAACTGTCATTATCAGAAAATGTAGCTTACAAGAAAGTCCCCCTGGTTTAGGAAGTCAGACTTCATATGGGTTGTTTTCATATTGGGACCACTATTGGAGTGAACAATTGTGCTCCATGGAGGAAAACAACATTACAAGTTCAAAGTAGCGGCAAAAATAGATGTGATCTAATCAGTTACAGAAAGATTAGCTCAAAGCAAATTTATTGTTTCTGTGCATTAAAAGGCTTCCAGTGCAAACCCTATCACCATGTCTGACATATCTGAAAGCCTTTATAGTGGTCTGATGACCCCCCCCCCCCCCGCCAACCTCCTGCATGAGTGTATTTGACTTCCTCCAGTTTCAGCAGCTCATGTTTACAACTTGATACAGAGAATCCTGAGGTGAGCACGTGAAACCCAGGACAAATGGCGCAGCAAAGTCACCTGAACTTAAGGAAGGAGATATCAGGTGCCAGGAGTACCAGCCACCCTGGTTAATGACAGGGCAGCTACCAGGATTGCATTGCTCTTAACTCAAGTCGCAATTTGAAAAGTAATTTATGCAAACATTATTTAACACTGCCACGACACTTGACAAGGTCTGATTGTCTGGTAAAATAATCTTTCCTAAAGGATCCACACTACACAGTAAGTAAGCCACCTGTTTTTTTATATAGAGTTTGATGTGGTAAATTGACGTCTTTGAAGGCAAAAAATCTCCTAGTCGGCTGTTTGGGAGACGCTAGTCGTTCACATCTGCAGATCAGCTTTGCTGTTGCTCTGACAGGCTGTGCATGGGGGTGGGGGGTTATTGGGAGGCCCTCAGCATGATTTTGTGTTAATGGCATGAACATTTGAGAAATCTCTGGCCCCAATTACACTGTGTCCTTTGAGGAAACTGCACGTGTGAGCTATTAATTGCATGTGAGAAAGGATCAAGACTTGACAGAGAAGCAGCCACACAATGGTATTTTGTGCTCTAAACTGCTGAAATCTATAAATAATTAAAGTTGCCTGCATTACTTAATAGACATTCGTGATAAAAAAATAATAAAAAAATACCTTGTTACGATTTAGCATAAATGACACTCTTGGCTGGACATAGTTAAGTCCAAGTTCTGGTTCTTATTGGTCATGCCCAGATGGTCAACTACAGTGGAGTAAGTTCTGGTTTTGAACAAGCTGGAAGTAATTTTGAAGGAAAGGGGTCTAAACATCAGCTTATTCACAATGAAAATGAATGCAACATGTATATCCTCTACACTTGGTACATTATACTACTTACTTCAGCAATAATCCCAAGTGATGACACATTATGTGAAAATAATAATCAAGTTCCTGTGCATCTTGGTTACAAAGGCCCTTTATTTACAGTTTATTTACATTCCCATGTTTATGGAGACAGTGTAAAGCAATTATAAGGGCTTTTTCCTCTCGATTTCCTGAAATCAATAATGCCTGTAACTCTACAACTTTGGACAAGCTCCCACTCTCCATTTCAAGAGCAGCTCAGGGACATTTATTGGCTCGTGCAGCTGAGTGCAGCTATGTTGGCCTACAACACTGATGTCCAAACAAGTATAACTCAATTTCAAGGTAACAGTGACATTGACTACAGATTTTATGCAACAGTACCAAGACCACTTGAGGGGTGATCATGTTATTTAAGGAAAATACCATAAACACAGGTAATATAGTTGTGTTGCATAGTTGAATAGTCTCTCATTTTCTATACTAAGACATTTATTTGCTTATAAATCTGCACAAGTGTAAGTGCACCTTCTTGGCATAAATATAAGGTCAAGACTGAAACCATAGCATGGGTGAAAAGAAACCTGGTATTCTGAAATAGAAATATGCCCTCAGGATTCTCCCAAGCCCCAGACAATGCCTTAGTGTCAGTCCACTGCACCTTCCATGGTATGGCCTTACGTGTGAGTGTCAAGACCGGTAATCTGTTTTTGGCTTTGGGCAGCCATGGCTGTTTCAATGGGAGCATTTTGTTGGCGGGATTAATTTCGCCATCCACAGTGGTGTCACTACCTGTCTGCGTGTCTTGAGTGTCAGGGTGTGGTGAGATTAGATCTTCGCCCGTCTACAAACTGGAGCACTACGGTGAGGATCGGACATCACTGTTGTCATCTGAAAATCCAGTTTACAGTGTCCAGGTCCTCTAATTTACACTGACCACTGATGACATGACATTTTGGTGTGGTTCCCCTCCTCTGTCCCAGATGTTTAATTTTAGAGAATGAAATGTCTTTCTTGCTTTCCAACAACTTTGTTTTGCTCCTCTGCAGCAACCCGCACGCCATCGTTATGAGTTTAATTTCAATTTTTATAACAAGCTGTTTGTTCATCTTGGCAAGCTAGTTATGCTTCTGAAATTATATTATGTATATATAACCCATCCCACCCAGATGCAAGCCAAAATAAAATAACAAAACAATCACACAGAAAGTCTGATGCAATGTTGAGAAGTAACTGGAGGAATGGGGACATCCATACCAGACTACCACTCTGGACCGAGCACTTGCCCCTGTGACCACAAGCAGCAGCATTAGGGCTCTGGAAAGAGTAGAGAGGTGTTCAAGTCACCATCTGTCACCAAAATACATTTTCCTTAAGCGCAGGCTGAGTGCATTTAGGGGCATAATGGCTGACATGATGCCTTGATTGAAACCAGCACAATCTACCATCAGTTACAATGCAACAGCCGGGAAGTTCAAATCACTGTTGTGGAAATAGGGAACTCTGACTCTAACGATGCTTCAGGGAAAAACTCACTTAATTTTGGGTTAGGTCATGTCTAAAAAAACAAAAACAAAAAACAAATCAAATTTATTTCATTATCCGAATGAAAAACTGCGCTGAAGATCCATGCAGAATACTGTGAATTAACTGTGTGCAGTATGCATCATATATAAAATTGCTCACCCATCAGCTAGAAAGCTACAATAAGGAGGGAGACATTTACAAGGAGGAAGAATGCCCCATGAGAATCTTTGAAGCTAGATTAAGAGCTAAGAATATCAAAGACAGGACGAAATAGAGGGAAATTCCATTTTATGACAGCTGCACTGTTGACTCAGTATAAAAACCTATGCATGTGCATGCATGTCCACTCACTGTCCAGACCACATGTGTTGTGCCACACACTTTTTATATACAGTTTTTTTGGTCCGGTTTCGTGAGTGTGTGTTGAAATGTGACATGTAAACCCTTAAAACTCTTTTTTACCAGCTCCACTATAATTCTCACAGTTTTATTCCTTTGCCACAGACCAAGAGGAACATGTCAACCTCAGTGATTAATCGGTAAGGTTTCAAATGTGGAAAGTTTATTACACGTATCCTCCCATGACCCCTAGGCCTATGAAGGAGGCCCCTGGACGTCATCAGCATACAGGCTAGCATGTGTGTGTGTGTGTGTGTGTGTGTGTGTGTGTGTGTGTGTGTGTGTGTGCGCATGTGTGTGTGTGTGTGTGTGGCAGAGAAGGACTCGACAGGCCTTCAGCCTCACCCCTTCAGCTTTCTGGAGACAGACAACATCTGACAAATGTTAGCATACTGTCCCCCCGAGACAGACGAGACAGGCATCAGCATACTATTGGAGTGAGGTGGAGGACCACTAAGCCAATGCAGAAGCAGAAAGCCGCACAGACAGGGAGTGACAGAAGGTCATGACGGAGAAGACACCAAACACAAGGGTCTCCCCGTCCGTCACTGAAGTCATTGAACAGCATCTGTTTACAATCTGTCTCCAGGAGAGAGAAAAAAGCTCACACACAAAGTTTTGCATTTGATTATTCCTTGTGAAATACCAGCATGAGACGATAACAGAAAGAAAAAAAAACCTCAGTGTGCGAAGTTTCCAGATGACATATTCAGATCTGCTTCACACCCAAGTCCCAGATCAAGAGTGTTCAGCATATGGTTCCAGTATTGATGATTGCGTGTTTATTTCTACCACACAAGCAGTGTTGTTTTGTTGGCTTTCTCTTTCTGTCTGACACATTTCTGCTGTTTTAATGTACGACGCCTACACTAAACCAGAAATGTGACCTCATGATCACATGGGAACAACTTTCTCTCTCTTGACACATAATTTGTATCTTTAGCCTAAATGTATTTTGTAGCCAAATGTTTTGTCAGGTAGCCTAAATGCACTTGTGTATGCAGTAAAATCATATAGTGAAAGTAACATTACTATTAATCAGGCAAAGATGATTGATCATAACCTTGTTGATATTCACTGTGATAGCACAACTCTGTGTGGCATTCTGCAGTTCTATAACCATGGTGGCATTTAACGTTAGAGCTTTTAATTTGGCAACAGCTTTTGATTTTGCCATTTCTTGCAAATTGTCGACAAATTATTATGCAAAACATTGTCTGAAAACAGGTTAGTGCTGTAAAGCGGACAGATGCAAACAGTAGCCTATGTTGCAGTATTGTAATAGTTTGTCTTTCTATGTATTACATGTTCTGTACAGCAGCCCAACTATTTTCTTGCTGATCACCCTGAATTTGCACCTTCTTTGGCACATACACTTAAATAATGACAGCCTACTGTGGTTTTCAGAATTATGTCCCCTGCAGAAATGACATTTGGGTCAATTAAACAACGTTTACCAGAATTATTAGTTGTAGTCGGTCAAGTGCTTATAGAACCATAACATCCAGTAAGAGTAGTATGCTTAAAGGTCTAATTGAGAGGAAAATCCTGTGAAACTCTGGGACACGACGGCCAAATTATAGCCTGTTGCTCTTTACTTACACCCAAGCCAAGGTGGGCATTTCAGGCAATAAATGAAGTCCCTTGCAATCTGTGTCTGGGCCTCCACCTATCTGGTTTCCCTGAAATGAGCAACCTCCTTGATGTCTTAATTCCTACCTCTATATATAAACTCCCCTCTCTGCACCCTCTGCCCACTTTCTACCTTACACATGTATCTGGTTGCCTATTATTTCTCAGTACCTCCAGAGGTACATAGTGTCCCAGGGTGCATTTGCATTAGCAAAGAAAAAGAGACTTCTCTGCCACAGAAATGAAGCCAAGGGTGGGTAATATAAGGACAGGCCATGATTCATTTGAGTTAGGATCCCCATATGAATATACCCTGAACAGACCACCACTGGACAAGACTGTTTACAAATGGGGTTTTAAAATGTGTGCGAAATGTGTGCTTGGATGTGGTACCAAGAATACAAATCTTGCGTTGCATCACAGACTAGATCTGTAATCTCGATATTATTCCATGTCGGCCTGCATGTGAATGGCCCATCCTGTCAGAGATGTTCCTCTGAAAAGCTGTGAATTTCTCTACATCAGACAATAATGTGCATGCATGACACAAAGAGGAAAACTAACTTCACAGACCAGACCACAGCTTACAAAGACGCTTTACCATTCCTGCCTTTTCCAGAGAAAAAAATAAATATGTGCCTTTTCATTCATGGAAATCCTGACCTTGTGTAGGAAAACTGTTGAAATGTTCTTTCTATCCCTTGTGATGTAATGTCTACTGTCTGTGGGATTTGTTCAGCAGTGTAGCTCTGGACACATTAATGGCACAGAAATTAATGATAATGTGCTTTGTGGTAAATACTAATAAGTGTCTCTTCACAACATTAACAAATAACAGGTTGAGAGGGTTGATGATGTCCAGATGCTCCCTTCATCTTTGTTCTTCACATCAAGCTATAGTTGATGTCTTCTGATCTTCATCGGTGAGGATAATAGAACGTATATGCAGGCTTGGAGCCATTAACGTTCAGTAACCCAATCTGTTATTAATATTAATCTTCAGATATAAATTGAAGATGGCAGTGTCAGTTGATATCATCACGTCTTTTGATCATTTGTGAATAGAAACAGCAGGGATGGTCGGCTTGATTTGATTTTAAACTCACACCGGGAGTTCATGTGTCACTACAAATATAACCACTGGTGTGGCGAATTCGGGGTAATGTAGGGCCACACATACCCACGTGTGACATCATGTCTGTGACCTACATTGATCAGCTTGACATGGACTTAACCTCTTCATTCAAAGTGCATATCTGATAGGGTCTAAAAACAGAGCTTCAAGTCTCAAATATCCAAGTAGCTAATACCAACCATCACAAATAAAAGGTATGGTATATGAATTTTGGGTTACACTTACAGTATCGACATAAGAGTGACATGACACTGTCATGAAAGTGTTATGAATGTGTCATAAACAAGTCATAAATGTTTATGACATAACGCTTCTGTTATTAAGTGTCATTCGTTTTTTGTCATAACAAGTTAGGGTTAGGATTATGGTTAGGGTTAGATTTAGGGTTAGAGTTAGGGTTAAGGTTAGAGGTTAGAGGTTAGGATTAGGGTTAGGGTTCATGTGTCATGACAGTGTCATGTCACTCTTATGTCGATACTGTCAAGTAAAGTGTTACCGAATGTTGTGTTGCATTAGGCAAATCCGTTTTTGATGAAATAAAATAACAGAATGGAAGAAACAGAATGCCTGACCCCTATGATTATATCAATGGAGAAAGTGGAAAGTGCCACAACAGGGCCCTGTGTTATGCAGTATAAAAATAAGCAACAACAACATCAACAACAACAACAACAACAATTCAGTCTCGAAAGTGGCAACAAACAAGGAACTTTTCAGTTTTAAATTTTCTTAGGATTTCCAAACACTCTGTCTCCATACTTCAAGCACATGTAATCAGCATATTTGCTAAACTCTAAATGTGACAATCGTTTAAAGATGTCTGCAGCGGAGCATGCACCACCTCATCACACCATTCCTCCGCACTGGCCAGGCTGGAGCTGTCTGACCACGGCTCATTTTCTGAGCAGCACAATATCCAGATGAGCCCTAACTAGAACTTCCTGAGAAGGAAGTGGGTTTTAGGGCCGTCTAAAGACTGGAACATTCAGGCTTTTCTGTCCAAATAAAGTTTGCCAGATGAAATGGCATCAAGATTCCTTGGGCTTGTGGTCTCTCTAACATGCTTTTTACACGGATGGACTAAACTCAGTTTTTTGAGGAGATGAGGATGAGGATGAGGATGTTTTTTTTAACCCCGTTATTTGAATGGAAACCACTGCGTTTGTTCTCTTAGTAAATACTTTTTTAATGCTCTGATTCACCATGAGGGATCATTCAGACAGTTTTAAAATAGACCTCTGTGCTCAAACACAGAAGGCCAAATGGGGAAATAATAAAAGACAGAGGGTTGAGGTGATGGGCACACCACAGTCCCAAGCCTCGCTTAATGTGTGTGTGTTTGAAAATCAGGATATAACAGGGTATCATGAGGATGAACTCAATCATCAATGTGTCATGGAAAATGGTGAAGAGCTGTGCAGTGTTGAATTCAAGTATACTCTGAAGACATATAGATTCCACCAAAAGCAAGAAATAGCCTTGTGGTAAGTGTCATGGTTGGTGATTGATTCAAGTTTGATATCCTTTCAAAAAGGTACAGTGCTTATGAGGCCAAGGTATTCATATGTGCTTTGACTAGCTATAACATATAGCTGCAGGCAAAGATGGTGTTAGTGTTTATTTTAAAGGTCTCTATGCTTCTTAAGGCTGGGATCCAAAACTAACTTTCACAGACATTACTTGTGGATGAACCTGGGTAGGCCAGTTTGATGGTTTCCTCCCTGTCATTTTTATAACGTGGCATGCCCTGGAGCAGCAATGCTTTATTTAGGTATCATTTAATGAGAATACCATCTTCTTCCAACCAACCCCTGTAGTCACAGGATTCAAACTATTGAACAAGAAAATATGAAAGCACAGGGAGTTAGGAATATTCAGAGGCTACATAAATTCAGTTACGCCAATATCATGTGCCGTTAGAGCAGTGTTTTTCAACCCTTTTTGTGCCACGGCACCCTTTTGACACTTAAAATGTCCCACGGCACACTAACATCCTGTGTGAAGAAAAAATAAACATACCATAGCCTAAAATTTCAAATAATACACAGATATGGCCTTATTATGACTTCTATGCAAGACCTGCTCAATAAAACAAGCGCCCTCTATTTAATTTGTAGGTGACTATATCTAATTTAATTGTTGTTATGAACTGGATATGTGATGATTCTGTGAATACTGGATATGGGGCCCCCGTTGTACAATGCCTGCATACCACAAATAGTGCAATCATACAATCAATGAGAGCATGTGGTTATAAATTCTTTGATGCAACAGTTGCTTTTCTGGACCAGTGAGTGACATTTGGGTAATTTTCTGCGGCACACCTGATGATCTCTCACGGCAAAACACTGCGTTAGAGGACTCTCATCACTGCGGGTGAAACTGCTCAAAGCACCCTTTTGGGCAAAACAGCCTGCAATATTTGCCTGCAAATATTCTTTTGTTGTTGGCATACGAAGGATCAATGGAGCACTCAACAATGCAGGCAAATGTGTTGGTGTTTGGGAAAGATTAAGGATGACCAGTGATGCACCGGAATGTGGAAAACAGGATGAAGGCAAGAGAAACCTGAGTGAAGAGTTGCAGGGAGAAGTGTGTGTGTGTGTGTGTGTGTGTGTGTGTGTTTGTGTGTGTGTGTGTCTGCAAAAGGTTACCATGAGGTGACCCCTTTACTTTAATAATCAGTGTTGCAATATAATGGAATGTCAAGTGACTGGAGATATTCCTTGGCCCATTTTCCATCTTTATTTTATAACTATTTTCTCCTCCAGTCTCCAGTGCAATTGTCTCCTCCTAATTGTCTCATGAATGTGGTATGCACTCTTTTACACATTGTCAAGAAATGATGCCACTGATGTCAATTTGTAGTCTAAGTGAGTCTAAACTTTCCATGTACTCAGCACAGTGGGAGTCTTCCTCTGCTTTCGTCCTTAGTCAAGGGAACATCCAGAGAGACTCCACTGCAAGCGTGTAGAACCACTAACATCGACTATCGTCTTGGTTATCCAACCCATACCACACACAGAGAGATGCACACTGTGCGCTGGCAGATCATGTGAGAATGCATCGCCACCGCATTCAGGGTCTCCCTTTAAATAGCAAGTACTGCCATGTATTTTCTGCTCAATTCTCCACCAAGAGTCTATCATTACTCTGAAAAGTTCAGCGGGGTCGCAAATCTCCTGGAAATAACACGCTTCCCCTGTCGCACATTGCTGCATATTCATAATCCCATGTGGTTCACCAGTAAACAAAATGACGACCTTAAAGAACAAAGGGTGTATAGGCATGTCGGTCTGAGGTTGCAGCACTTAGCTGAAATCAGACCGAAGACACGACTGCAACTTGGATGATCTTGTTTGGTCCACAGTAAGTCAGGGCCTTCAGCTGTGCCGAGGTCATGTGTCGGGTGCTCATGCAGTCATGGGAACATTTACTGCAGTTTGCCAAAAATCGTTCCAAACTGGCATGCAAAATTGCTGACTGAGTGTTTCCAGTATTCAAATACATCTGTGCCTCCATGGGATCTGAGCAGTGGACGACACCTTGCCTGACACTGCTGCTCGTCAACACTGTCTTCATTCCTTGTGGCTGGGAGGGGGGGGGGGGTGCGGCACCCGCTCTAATTGCTCTGTTATTCTCTCTCTTTTGAACGAGCTGGAGGCATGAGATGGGGCTCTGCCTGGGTTTGAGGTCCTGCCCTGCCTGCCACGTTCAGGGTGGGGAGGCTCGAATAGGGCCAGCATTGAGGGCTGAGGCCTCTGTGTGCTGGGCTGGGCTGGGTAGGGCTGGGTCAGCCTCAGGGTCTGGGTCTGTGGTTGCTGGATGTGCAACACTTGAAGCGCAGCTGGAGGAGCAGAGTGGCGTGCCCATTGAGCTGTCCATGAGTCCGTATTTTTAACTCTCCCTCCGGCCTGCGGCGAGCCGGGTCGGTCGGATCCTGCTGGGGCCGGTATTCAACCATCAGCCACTGACAGGAGCACAGCGTGTCCATCTGTCCCTGTCTGGGGAGCGGGGCTTCAGCAGTCAGCTGCTGCTAAAAACTCATTATATTTGATACTGAAAACAGAGAGTACATTCAGAACTCAGAATTCAGAATTCAGAAAATAATTCAGTCTTACACTCTTGTCTATAGCTCTCACGTTTCACCGCTAACACACCAGGAGGTGCCTAATGAACCTTGCAGCTCACAAACAAATACAGCACCTGTACATGCTCTTGAGCTCATGAAGACAATGAAATAAAATCACTCTACAATATGTGCAGTGTGTGTGTGGGTGCAATCATAAACTATTGTACTGCAGTGGTCACTTTGCTCTTTTCTACACATCCTGTTGCATGCAAACACGTACACACGACTGATATAGGGTGTCCCATTTGGCCTCGCCTGTGATCTGTCATGTCAGTGTATGACAGATCAAAAATGCATAATATCAGGGAGTTAAGAACACACCCCTTAATCAAGTGTTGCAAATTGTTCATCGTAATAGTCATAATAGTCCATATAGCAAGATTTAAAAAGCCTATGAGCAGTTTGGATTAAAGGGCCCCTGCGCAGAATCCCTGTTTAGCTTCAGTGACAGATTGCAGCAGGGCCTTGTGGGCACATGGGCAGACCGCTGGGCACCTCCAAATTGCTGGGGCTCGGGGACCAGGGCCCCCGTTTTTTACAGGCAATCAACAATGTTTATTGTTCAAGGAGCGGACCCGCTTCTCCTAGGGAGCTTGAGACAAACAAATACGCCACAGTCCTTCCTGGGCATAAACAGCCGCTATGTCCTCTCGCCCCCCACCCCACACCCCTAAAGGGAATGAACGGAAGTCCCTATGGCTGCTGATGGTTGCTTTAAATGATTCAGACACAGAGCTTAATCTATAATCTATAAATAGCGTTGACACAACCTAGTATACATCTAGTGCCGTACATACTCATGCAATTGTGATAAAACTATTTAATTGCTGAGCCTAAAGACTTCAAAAAAAGAAAGATGTTATTCTGTGCAGATAGTGGCATAGTGGCAGGGCAACGATAGTATGTGCTAGGAAACAAGCAACAGTTTGATCTTAAATGCTGTGAACCCACAGTAGTTCAGTAGTTCTGCAACAGCCAAATGCAAAAATCAGTCCTTGTTATGATATCCCCTCATTATGCACACGATAGAGATGAAATAAACATGCTGGTTCCCACATCAATAACCTCCATTGCTTCCACTGAGGCAGATCTGTTATGGGTATAAATAATAGAGGGAGCGTGCCGGTCTGTTGCACGTAGAGGCTTTGCAGTGGGCTGGTGGGAGATGGCTCGACAAGGCCTGTCAGATGAGAAGATTTGTGTATTTACAAAGAGGCTCCTCTACGCCCCAGCAAATGAAACAAGAAGGAGGAAATGTGAGCGGGGAAATGGGATTGAATATTTCATGCAAGCTTAGCACCACAGAGTGTCCATGTTTCTCTTGAGTGTAATTGACCACCCACCACCCCAATCTGTGATCTACCCCCTCCTGTGTGTATGCTAGTGTGGCGTCTGGTGCCACAAGCACCAGATGTGACTCCAACCCCCACCCCCCCCCCCCCTCCTCCCCCCCGCATGCTCTGGAGAGGCTGGAAGGGCTCCAGGCGGCACCAGGGAGAGAGACAGCTCCCCGGCACACCTCGGCGCCTGCTCGCCACCGGCCCCTGGGACACACGTGTGCGGCTTTGTGGGTGAGGCTGATCAGACACCCACAGAACATGGCAAATACGTCAAAGCACTAACTCACAAAAGACACTCTCACTGGTTTATGGCTGCATGACACGATGAAAAGAAAACCCATGCAGAGAAGGTGAATAGTGTTGAGAGAGAATAGCATGTTCTTTCACATGCTTCGCGGAGTCATAGAGCCAGAAACTACAGATGTAAAGGTACTTTTTGCAGAAATGAATGGGATCCAGGGCCAGGCTTTCTTTTTTCATCCATGGTAATTTATTGGTCTGGGGAGAAGAAAAAACTAGTTTGTGTTAAATTTAGTAAATCATAAAACTGTAGCCACAATAAGAGCGACTCAGGGTGGGTTTATGGTGTGTTTTCATTAAAGCTGGGCCCTGGTTAAATTTCCCCAGAGTGATTCAGGGCGAGTGAGTGAGCGTGCCTGTGTGTGTGTGTGTGTGTGTCTGTGTGTGTGTGACATGTGGCTATGTGTGTGTGTGTGTGTGCCTGTGTGGGCCTGTATGTGTGTGTATGTGCGTGTGTGTTTGTGTGTGCGTGTATGTGTGTCACTGTGTGTGTGTGTCACAATGAATTTTCTCAGAGTGTGTGGCAAAGCCAGCCAGGAGACAGGCAGGCAGGAAGGCAGGCAGGCTGCAAGCGTGAAACAGGCCACTTTATTGAAAGCTTCTCTGACAGCCATTATCACAAAGAGATGAGGCAGTGGTGCTGGGCTGGCCGCTGCCATGGAACAAGCCCACCATTGTTGAGCTCCATTGTGATGCTGTCAAGCCTGGGAAGATTTGCTAATGCTCAGGTGCTCGTCTGGTGGTGGAATGTTTACGGACAAGTGAAATAGTATACCGTCAATTCACTGTCTTGTTTACAGTGCATGGTGGTGGAAGGGGTAGTGGTGTGTGGGGGTGGGGGTGGTGTGAAATGTCAGATTAATGTAAAAAAAAAATACATCTGACAGGCCGACGAACAGAACTTAAACTGTCAGTAGTGCTTACAAGCATGCAGTTCTTTTGCTTCTTTGCATGTATTTTATTCTTGCTCCAAACCCATTTGTTCCTCACAATGCAATTTTAATGTAAAGGGTGCCCAACATTATCTATTCACCTACAAGGAATCATCAAGTCAAGGCAACAACTGAATGTACCTCAAGTTTCTGTTGGAGGAATTGCTTCCATACACATTGGACAAATTTCACGTTTCCTGGAAACATTGGCTTTGCGTTCTCCCATTTTTGGGTCTGAAATGAGTAACACCACGATGACTGCTGAGCATGGCTGACACCGACTAATTATGGGCCCGCCCTAGGGTTTCCATGGGTTCAGAAGGTGGTGCATCGGTTTGACACACTATGTCATAGTTCTTAATTGATAGCTTAGCATTTTAGTATAACAGACTTCCATCTTTTTTTTAAGGGTGACAGAAAACATTCAACTTCACTACATTCACTATATTTGTTTGAAGCCTGATAGCATTCCTCTCAAAGCCAACCTGCTTATAGTTTTGCACCTGTAAAGTCACTATTTCCAGATTTCACTTCTCCCTGACAGGACAAAAAAAGGCATCTATACTTAACTGGTTTCATGAGAAATCATTTGAAGTACCTCTATGCTACCATCTGCTACTTTCTGAGTCATGGTTTTTATAGGTAACTACATTTGGGTATAATCTTCATGTGAGAGTATACTTCAGGTCTGTGATATGGGACAGAATGCTCTGTAAACATATAAAGGTTTCCACAGCACAACACCACAGCCCATCACCGATAGTAACAACCATAAAACACCAGTTAGCATGTTACACAAGTACGCAAAGTCCAATGTGCGGCTGTGTAACAGGCTCAGCAGCAAACACATACAGCCTGCTCACGTGGATAATCACCCCATTTCTCTGCCCCCCCTCCTTCACTCACTCTTTCTCCCTCTTACTGTATCCCTCTTTCTCCTTTAAGACATGTCTGCATCTCCATCTTTTCTGTGCGGCCACTGTAGCCCGTGGAGCATTTTAACCAGGGCCAGATGGCCATTAGGCCTAATAACACTGCGGTGGAGCGCGCCGCGTCCCACAGGAAAGGAGTGGAGTGTTCCTGGGGCAGTGCGTCCCCGGGCCGGACGCTGGCAGGCCCGTGGGTGGAGGAAGGAGGAGGAGGGCCACGTGTGCGCCGCCAGGGCGGGGGTGGAGAGAAGCAGGGGTGGGCTGCACTGGACTGAGCTGGGCTGTGCTGGATTGGGATGGAGTGCGTGCTCAGTGCATGCGCTGGGGAAATGTGACTGAGGCTCTTCCCGTGCTCTGAGAAAGAGAGAGAGAGAGGGAGAGAGAGAGGGAGAGAGAGAGTTCCCCACACTGCGGTGACTCAAGGAGCCAAGGAAATGAGAGAGAGGGAGCGTGGGCGGAAGTGTGGGTGATTTCTTTCCCCTCGTCTTTTTTTGTTTAACAGAGGAAAATGTTAGGTTTATAAACTCTGAGACACTGACAAATGCAAAATGATTTCACAACCCCATGATCAACTTTAGAAATGGGATGTCACCACTAATCATCTTGAGTAGACTCAATATGCTCTTTTGGGTCACCGCTGACTTTTATCTCATGATTTCTTGAATTCTTGGATATATTTTTAGGTTCAAACATTCACTTTTATTTGTAAATTGGCTCTGAAAAGCATTTTTGAAAAGTTGCGAATGGTTAGTTAGACTGGGAGTACAGACAGAGCCTACAGGAAGTTCGATGCACATAATCTACAGTGAGCCATTTACTTTGGTGATTTGATCAACAAGTTGTACACCGTCACTATTCTTAGAATACTTCCATGTTGCATGACAGTATGCATTTACAAAGGGAATGCGCAAAACCACACATCCACAGACAATCACTCTCTCACCCCCTGAAATGTCCATTAGAGCTCAAGCCACCAAAACCCCAAATTAACACCTTATCTTGTCAAAACAAACTCGGTGTCACTGCAATCACCCTCTGTGGTTACCACCTGAAATAACAAGTGCCTTGCTACACTGACCAGCCTTGTGGTATCCTGGGGATGGGGGCAGAGTTGGTTAGAGCACCAGCTGTCAGAGAGAGAGAGAGAGAGAGAGAGAGAGAGAGAGAGAGAGAGAGAGAGAGAGAGGCATTGAGAGAGTGAGGTGGAGAGAGAGACAAAAAAAAGATAGAGGCATTGAGAGAGAGAGGTGGAGAGAGACAGAAAGATAGATGGAAAGGTGAAAAGAGAGATAGAAACAGAGAGAAGTGGAGAGAGAGGTGGAGATATATAGAGAGAGATGGAGAGGTGGAGGGACAGAGCCACAGTGGCTTCCTCTGGCCCCTGTCCCAGTGCCGAGGAGGCAGATGTGGTGGGCTGCTGCAGCAGCAGCAGCAGCAGCAGCACATCTTTCTGGGCTGACCGGGCCCGGCACAGGAAATAGTAATAAATGATTCAGATGAAGTGCTCCGAGGAGATGGTCTGCACCGCGCCATCGGCAGCGCGTCCAAAACAAATAGGCCTGTAAAAATGATTCAGCCGCGGGGGAAGGCGGACGGGCAGGCAGGCAGCTGCCATAGGTGCAGCCGGAGGAGGAAGTGGACTCGGGGAGGAGGCGTCAGAGACCTGCACGGGGGCCTGTTGTTTTTGACACCCACAGATCTGTTTGCGATGGCTGTTAACGCCACCAAAAACAGACACTGCCACAGTGTTTTATGAGTTGTGTGACAGAGTGCCCCCCCACCCCACACACTCCCTCTAACACACACACACACACTCACTTACAGTACTTGTATCACCTTAACAATCTTCTGGCATTGATTCTGGCACTGATATTGACGGTTTCTTTTTATTTATGTTTTTATGACTATTGGTCCAGTGTGTTTTTCTGTATTATCTGTCTTAGTCTTTATCTTTAGTTATCCACTGTACAGCACTTTTGTCAGTTTATGCTGTTACAATGTGCTTTATAAATTACATTTACTTACTTACAATACAAATACAGTGCTATCCATCATGAATATTTTCAGAATATCCATTACATGTCCAAGCAAAGTAGTACTTATGTTGTTGGATGGGATGTGCTTTTCAAACATAGAAATGAAGGCTTTCCCAATACTTTCCCTTTTCCCTTTCCCTATACTCGTTGAAGTGGTCATCTGTCCACCTAGATCTTTTTTGCATGCGGTCTGGCCAATCAATCACCCTTGGCAGCACATCCTGGCAAACAGGGTTCACGGTCTGCTACAGTAGTTATCGTCCATGTTGAACTAGTGACCCGGATGCCTTTGACAGATCCTACACCCAAGGTGTGCTCCACATCTGCTTTTCAGATAGAACCTGGCTGCCTGCTGGTGCTCCTACAGAAAACACAGATTCTGCTGCCCCCTGCTGGTCATACATTCAGATATTTCCACCTACCAGCAACAATACAAATAAATGTGACATAAGAGTAAGTAGGCTATAAATGACGAACTCAAAATACTAAAGAGGATGTAGGGTGTAGGCTACAGCAAAATGGGCGTAGCTCAGAGTTAAATGCAGCTGATGTTACACTTTGGTCCCACTGATGAAATGAACAAAAGTGTCACTAGTGTGGCCGTTTCTGCTTAGTTGACCACTTAGTTGTTAATTATGGTAAACCACTTCTCAAGCGTGAGAATTACACAGCGTTTTGTTGAGGCCCTTGCTAGAGTCAAACATCTACTGTGAAAAACGTATGTTTAAATGTGCCTTTATTTTTCTCTGAAACATTCATTGTAATAAAGTACAAAATACAGTATGTTTGCACCTATACCCATTTTTGGTTTGTCTACATAAAAACACAGACAATATAATACACCTGAACACTAAAATAGCAAGACAATGCACAAAAAAGGCTGATTCATTACCAAAGAGACAGAGCACATGATTATTCACTATTATCACAATCCTGCAGTGATATTTATAAAAGCTTTGAATATTTCAACACGGGACACAGTGAAAAGACAGCTGCATATATAATACAACTTTACATTCAGGTACAAGCTTATGACACAAGCTCCTTTGTTTGTGGAAATATCTGGAGATCAGAATTCCCCATGGACAAATTTACAGTATTCTGATTGCATCTGAGAAGGACAACATGCAATGATAATCTAGACATAACCATTCAGATCAGTGAAAAAACTAGAGAGACAATAACGAAGTCATCAAGGACAAGTTCTTAAGCAGAATCAGTAGAAGTTTGTTCTGGGAGTAGACTGTGCACATCTTTACATGAACAGCAGAGTAACAGTCAGTCAGCAGTGCTCTGAATAAGCGGCCTGGCCCAGTGTACTATCCAGCTTCACTCACCTCTGCTCCGAGAGAGAGAGAGAGAGAGAGAGAGAGAAAGAAAGAAAGAAAGAAAAAAAGAAAGAAAGAGAGAGAGAGAGAGAGAGAGAGACTGTGGAGAGAGGGGAGGGAAACTGTCTATCGGACACTCTGGGACATGTGCAGTGGAGTCAGCATCTCCTCAAAGATGGCCCCCTTCACGTTGGAGCCCCGCAGATTGGCCTCCTGAAGGTCACAGCCAGACAGGTCACAGTTCTGTCAGAGGGACGAAGGGAAGAATGTGTGAAAAGCAGAAAAAAAAATATTTTTTCAGTGCCCAAAGTGTGCAACTCAGCTCTAGAGACTAATAACACAGAACAATCTGCATAATAGATAACAGTCTTGGAAAAGTTCTCTCTTGCATAACAGCTACACACTTGAAGTTAATCTTATAATGAATGCATTTTTGCACTATATATTGCAAGCTATAGAAAAGAAGAGACTATTTATTTTTTTCTTTAGATTATAATATTACATATTAGTGTTTTATAAACTAACTTTAACATGTATCCATCAGAACCGAGCTGCAAATAACTACACTGAATTGTGCATGTATTAATTACATAAAACTATCTGACTTTCAGTCCTCATAGAAAAACAGTGTTGGCACAGCCATAACTACTTTCAGGTAGTCAGGTTTCAGACAATGGAAAGGGGGGCATCACATTGATGGCCTTTTATACTATTGAGTGACAACTGAGAAACAAGGGACCACACACTAAAGAAGACTAATCCAGTCGCGTGCAATCCACATTCCTCTGCTTACCAGCAATTTATGGCAAAAACAATGGTTGGTATTTTGATTAATGACTGTAATTTGACATCAAACCATCTCAACCTCATATCAACTCCAGATGCGCAAATAAACCATAAAATATGTCTCCCAGATGTGTACACATGGTATCAATTTTTTTACGATGATAACCATTTACATGCATGCAAAGGGATCCCTGCCCAACAATTTCGCTTCCTGTTCTCCAATTATTTTTTGTTCTAAATTCAGATTAAATTCAGATTTGTATCACTGACCAGTACAAAATAACCATTCATGTTTTTTTATTTAGGTATTTAAAGTATTTTCCAATAAGGTTCCCTCACCTCAAGGTCTGTCCCTGCAAGTGTGGCCCCTCGTAGGTTACAGTTCTTCAGCTTGGCATTCTTCAGGGTGGCCACCCGGAGATTGATGCCAGTCATCTGACTGCCCTCCATGTCAACTCCTTTCAAGTTGGCACCTAAGAGAACATCAGTTACAGCACCGCCACACATTACAGACCATTTTTGGCATCATAATGTTTTGGAAATATAGGTCAGCTTGCTTTATACGAAGCAGCCTATATATGAATGAGTTTTACTTCTCACACACACCTTCCAAATTGGCCTTGAGCCCAGCTGGATCCTCAAAATTGCAGCCTTTCAAGGTGGCACCCTCTGCATTGGTGCACAGCATTTTCACACCCTGCAAATTGGCACCCTGGAAACGTGCGAGACCAGCCATTAACATTGCTTACAGCCAGAAATAAATAATGTTATTTAATGTCTCAAAAACTCACAGAATGGAACGCTTCTTTGAATATACACCTGCACTTCTTTGAATATACACCTGCATATATATTTTTTTTTTTTCACAGTATGATATCTAAGCATTGTGTCGGCATTAGGTTTCTAAACATAGATCTGAGATACGAGCTTACCTCTAGGTTGGAGTAGGATAGGTCTGCCCTCTCCAGGTTGGCACCACAGAGGTTGGAGTGTGTGAGGTTGCAGCGGCTGAGGTTGGCCATCTTGAAATTTATGTAGCGCAGATCAAGACGGGAGAGGTCTGCACCACTGAAATTCAAACCCTGAACAAAGAGTGAAAGAGTTAAAGGTGATGATTACAGTAGAGTAGAGTTTTTCATTTAAAATGTTTACACAGTAGAGGGATGAGCAGTGGAGGAAGATGACTCCAGCCACTTTTACAGTTGATTAGCTCCAACAGAGCAAAGTGTGAGATGTCAGATGTCACATTTGGGAGACAGAACAGTTTTTTCTGAATGCTTAAACACAACCGTGATTCTTATAGCACAATTTCTAAAACTATTAATACTTCTAGCAAAACCACTCACTGAGTTCGCAAAACTAAAAGCACAAACACTGCTTTGCACTCAGTTTGCAAACACACACTTTGCACAACTGTAGGCACAATTCAACACTCAATTTCCAAATGATCAACACACTACTAGCAAATCTATACACATGCATGGCTATTATTTTCACTATTTTGCCAACTCTCTGGCACACTTTCTCATGTGAAAACTGTTTTAGATAATTAGTTCACTTTGCAATCAGCCTAAGCACTATAAATAAGCCACAGGTCATGTACAATGGGTACAATGGAGGGAGCAGGAAGAGTGAGAACAGTAAGAATTAGAGGAGGCTGAAGAATAGGACATGGAGGTGAAGAAGTAGGAGGAAGAAGAGGAGGAAGAGGATGCGGAGGTGAAGAAGTGAGAGGGAGAGGATGACAAGGACAAGGAGGTGAAGTTAGAGGAAGAGCACAAGGAGGAGCAAGAGGAGGATGAGGAGGGGGAAGAGGAAGGGGAAGAAGAGAAAGAAATAGCCCTTTTACAGGCAAAAAATCAGTCTACATGTGGGGATATTGTCATGTCAGGCCTGGATACGGCATTCCAGAATATAATTGTGTGCTTACTATTGTGATGGCTTGTGTTTACTGTTTGATACGAAAACACCATTTTTACAAAGGTGTGAAGAGTTAAGCAAGGTGTGTTAGCTTTTGCAAGAGAACTACAATGTTTTGCTGATTGGGTGAAAGGTTTTCCTATTTCCTAACAGGCATAACTGGAAAATAATCAACAATTGTACAAATGAAGCAAGTTTTATTTATTTGAATTTCATCAGAAATTGAACATACTCAATAACATCTGTCTTGAAGCCATTGAACACAGCAATTTTATACCAGACTATACCACACATGAGGGGCAGAGTCTCACTGTGTGTGTATTGCATATGTATTTTTTGATAGGGGATGGCATGAAAAGGTAAAAAGAAGAATTGATGTCTTGTGCATGAGTGACTGCCAAGCATGTAGGTCCTGGTAGCATCCAAATCACATTGGCAGACATGCAGGGGGGTTCATTTCTTGAGCAGGAAGACCTTTCAAGTCTACCATTTTTTGACATCCATATGTTGTCATTTGCAAGCTGCTGACAGTCGAGTCCAATGTCTGGCTGCTCAATGGCTGGTTCTATGGCTGGCTGCTCAACGGCTGGTCCTGCGGCTTGCTGCTCATCGGCTGGTCCTGGGGCTGGCTACTGGCGGGCTGGTCCTGAGGTTCGCTTGCTTTTCAGAGCTGGCTGACAGGCTGGTCCTATGGCTGGCTGCTCACGGTCTGGTCCTGAGGCCTGTTTGCGTTTTGAAGCTGATTGATGAGCTGGTCCTGTGGCTTGCTGCTTATTGGCCGGTCCTATGGCTGGCTGCTCACGGTCTGGTCTTGAGGCCTGTTTGCGTTTTGAAGCTGATTGACGAGCTGGTCCTGTGGCTTGCTGCTTATTGGCCGGTCCTGGGGCTGGCTGCTGGTGGGCTGGTCCTGAGGTTCGCTTGCGTTTCGATGTAGGCTGACGGGCTAGTCCTAAGGCTCACGGGATGGTCCTGGGGCTGGCTGCTTGCGGGCTGGTCCTGGCTGCTCACAGGTTGGTCCTGGTCCTGGCTGCTTGCGGGCTGGTCCTGGTTCTGGCTGCTTGCAGGCTGCTTCTGGGCTGGTCCCGGCTGCTCACAGGCTGGTCCTGGCTGCTTGCGGGCTGGTCCTGGCTGCTCACGGGATAGTCCTGGGGCTAGCTGCTTGCACGGCTGGTCCTGGGGCTGGCTGCTTGCACGGCTGGTCCTGGGGCTGGCTGCTTGTGGGCTGATCACGGGCTGGTCCTGGCTGATCACGGGATGGTCCTGGGGCTAGCTGCTTGCACGGCTGGTCCTGGCTGCTCACAGGCTGGTCCTGGCTGCTTGCGAGCTGGTCCTGGCTGCTCACTGGATGATCCTGGGGCTGGCTGCTTGCAGGCTTGTCCTGGCTGCTGAAGGGCTAGTCCTGAGGCTCTTTTACATTTCGGAGCTGGCTGATGCTTATCCTCCACTTCAAACTCAGTGTCGGACTCACTTTCTGAAACTATTTGCTCTGCATCACCATCAAAACCCTCTGACACACTGACACACACACACACACACACAGGACCTATGATTTCCACACTTTAACTAGTTCCGGGTCCAGTGGACCCGAACATCCTGTGTGTAATATAAATGTGAAGGGGGGGTATGCAGGGGGGGTTCATTGAAAATGTTTTCTGATTTATGTTCCTCACAGAAAATGAGCCAAGGCCAATGAATCTTAGTTTTAAAAAATAATTATTTGTATCATTTTTATTAAGCTAAAAACTGAAAACGGGTCCCACAGACCCGAACACCTTATAAGGGTTAAGCAATCAGAAAAAACTGTAAGCATGTTTATGGAGCTAAACAAAAGGCTATCTTTACTAATGAGCAGATCCTAAATCTTTCAAACTGACTGCTAAGTTTTTTTTGTGTAATTTAAGTTCAGTTTGTTTTCAAAACTTCAACGTAGTTATAGCACTAAAAATGTAACAATCCCATTTGCCAGTGAAATGAACTTGTGTCATGTTTGGACCCCAAACAAACTAGACAGGGCCATGCCCTCTTCCCTACCATAACAATTTCTGTCATATGTCTATGAAAACGTATCATATGACTGTAAAATGTCTATGACTAACACTAAGGCTTTTTTCACATTACAAGCCACATTCTTTAAATCTTATTTTTGCTTAGATCAGACATTGGTATTTAACTCTAATGAGAATGCATCAATCTTCCAAAACGTCACACACATGCACATTGGCGCACGCACATATGTGTCACCAACAAGAAGAAAATGATGCTGCATTCCAAACATGTAGGTTGTCAGATATTTTTAAAAAAATAGGCTGTCAGATATATATAAAAAAAAACTAACAACCTTAAAATCTCGGCCTGCTAATTGGGTTTGCCCCAAGTGCTCAAATGAACTCCCACATTGAGTGTTACACTGTACCTTGTCTAGGAAATTTCGACTTCTGAGAAATTTGCCTTCTAGAACAGGGAAATGATTACAGAGTTGTCTGGAACACAGCATTAAAACTGACAAGAAAAGTATCTACAGTATGTATAACATTTCGCTCTTGTGGCAGCTGTAGCCTACATGATCACGTCTAAGGCAAATAACTTTTACCATTGTTGCAGAACTTGCTGCTGCAACAGGAGATCGGTAGCCTACCAGAAAGGAGCATGCATATAGGCAAACAAGATGCATGAATACCAATCTGACCATTCTTATTCATGTCGCATAGCCATGAATCAGATATACATCCGATCAAGAGCCACACATGGAAGTGACTCAAATCTAATAGAACAATATCAGATTTTAGTATGTTCACATGACCTTGTAAAACATCAGGTCTGTGTCACATCAAGGATAAAAAACTTCAGATACGAGTAATTTCAGCTTGATAATGTGAACATAACCCAAAAGTCATTCACTAAATGACCAGTGATGTCCATCTATTTGTGTATCATTCAATATGCCAGGTCATTGTCCACTAGTTCATTTACCATGGGTAAATAATGCACAATGACAAAAATAATCTCTAATAAATCAATATCCCAGTGTAAATTCTCTGTACCTGACAGCGTAGCTCAGATTTAGTGGGTGTGGCCAGCAGGAAGCGCACCAGCTCTTTGCGGGAGATCGGCGAGTGATCATCAGGCGGCTGGGAATTCTGGGAGAATTCACAGAGCAGATCAAAATGAGTGCTACTGGAGTCACACAAGGCACCATGTTTGAGCATTTTAGGCCTTTTCCTACCTTTATTAAGCCTTCCAGCTGCTCAGCAAGCTCTTCCATTCCGAAAAAGCGTGCCTCCTCCAACACACCTGATAACAGACAGTTACGGTCAGTCAAACAGTCTACTGTTTGGGGTTTTGCTACAGGGACATATTGAGTGTGGGCACATATCTGATAACAATACCAAAAGCACTGGCACACTTACCCCGAAGATTGATCCCCTCATTGATAATTAACTGGCCGTGTCTGAGGTAGTTAAGAATGGGCTCAAAGTAGTCTGGACTGCGATCAATGAGGTATGCACCTTGGTCATCTTGTTTGTTTCCCCAAACATCTAGTGCAAGTTTACACAAATAAAGAATCAAAATCACAGAACAACGCCCTTAATCATGTTGAGGATCGAAAACAAGCTAAATGGCTTCATTGGAATGCTGTGGGCCACTTATGTCTTACCTTTGTCTCGAAACATATGAGCCAACATACTGTCTGGCTCCTTGCTTACCAAAGTGCTCCTGCAACAAACAAGGGAAAAATATATATTTGGTGTTTTCAGTGTGCAGTATGCTAAATATGTTATTAAGTTTTTTATATAAATAACTTATAATATATATTTGCTACAGTGTTAATTAAGGAATGGAAGGCACGTGGTACGTGTCTGGGCTCTAACCCTGCAGTTACTGTATCTTGGCAGTGAAATACCCTTACCTTGTGGTGGTGAAACAACGTCCTCCAACATTCAGGGTCAACCAGTCAGTGTGAGCCTGGATGGGGAAATCTCCATGATCCTCACAATCTTCTTGTGGATCTGGACACAGATGACACAGAAGGTATAATGATTTGGCAGAAAGAAACACTCTTCAAGCAGGTTTTCATTAAAGCAAGCAACTGTTTAAAAGACAAACACAAATGTAGGCTATAAGAATCTCACCAACAAAACGATCTCCTTCTGACACATAAAGGACATCATCATCCCTGAAAAAAAGATCAATATACCTGAAAAATTAGGAACACTTTAAACACTATGTAACCTACAGAGATGGAAGTAGGCTACAATTACCTCACCTTACTAGGGCTATGTCGTCAATGAGGCCTCCCTTCCCGTTATAAATGTTCGAAGCTTTGATACCAAGTTTGCTGCTTGCCACTGACAGTAGGTCGACTAAGGTCCCATACACAGCCACAACCTGACAATGAACCATTGAAATGTACCAAAATGAGTATTTCCAAGAAACGATTCATAATGAAGGCAGCTATACCACAACCACAAGCAATTGGTGAAAAAGATGATGAAGACAGCCTGCTGATGTTTGGCTTCCTCTATTTCCCCTTTTGTAGAATAGCATAAGCAAATACATAACAATAACTTGTTTATAAACAGATACTATCTTGAAAACATAAAGAAGTGTTTATTATGCATGTTTTTGTAGGTGTTAAATGTAACTTTAACGGAATGATTGTCTACGGCTAGTTTTGTATTTCGAATGAAGAACAGGAAACGGTCAAAATTACACACACCTTGCCATTGCTGGAAGTTCCATTTACAAAGAGCGTCACTCTCCGCATCACTTGTGGATTTTCAGTGTTAAATAGGCTACAAGAGTCGGCACAAGCTGACACATTTAACATTAATTAAAGGCGTAGGTTTACCATTCATAACCTGAAATCGCCTAATACTAATGTTGTCCAAGAATACCTAGCAAGCTAGCACTATTTGCTACTGGGAGTCGCATTAGGCCCAGACTAGTCACCACCCACTCAGCACCTCACAAAACACAAAAAGGACGTGTTCATAGCGATCACGACTGCGCAGATATTTTCGTCCCTCCTAGCTCCTGTTCTGTTTCTAGACAGGCATAGGGTCATTCGACTTCATGTAGCGCTGCGCAGCTGGCTGAGCGTGATGCATTCTGGATTAAAAACAAACAAACTGTAGGAATCTTATAATATTTTGGGACAATAGCAATCTTTTAGGAATTCTGGCCTATTGGAAATATTATTACCGATTGTTACATAGAGGGAAGGGTAGAGGTATTACTGAACATCATAGAAGTATTATACCATAGAACTAATAATCTTATCGTAAGGGATGCATTCATGGTTTCCGAATGATGGGAGAAATATTTTTCCCAGTGGAAAAGTTCATGTGAATACCACTTCCTCAGTGTGGGAAAACAAGTGGGAAACTTTGAGAAGATTTTGCTAATAGAGTTTCCCATAGACTTGTCATCACTTTGTCATCACTTTGTCGGCATTAGGCCTGTAGTCCTTGTGAATTTTAATGTGACTTGACAAATATTGTCGTTTTTTTTTTACTTGAGAGCAGCATATCCTTCTTTCACAAGCGTCTCATGGCATAGTTTTGAGCAAATACAGTTTATGTATTATTAATGTGCATGTTTTAATCTTCGCAGTGTTTTCCCCACATTCCGACTGCAAAGCACATTAACACATGTAGTCAGAAGAATGCTATCATCACTTGGGGATGGAATTCTCATTATTCCCAGATGCCAGATCCCATGTGCAACATGAACACAATGCATCAATGCATGCTTACTGGAAATGACCAACTTTCTAGCGTGGCACCATGCCACCAGGATGTCAGCATGTCACATGACCTTAAGACCTTGCAGGAGCAATGGGTCTCCAGTCAACTTGTATAATTGCTCACCTTTGGTTACATCAACATGGAACAAATTCTGTGTTGACAGAACTTCGATCTAATTGGCTCCCAGGCTCCACTAACCCATATTATGCATTATGTTAAGTTTTTACTCCAATATTTTTAGATCAGTGATCTCCAATGGAGTGGCAATTTTAAGTTTTTTTAGGGGTGCTCAAGCACCCCTGAAAAATAAAATAAAACATGGGTATTTTTATTACAGTGCTTCCACTTCTTCAGCAACAAAGAACAAACACCACAAGATTGGCCATTGTTTTCACTGTTGCTACAGGAAGTTAATTACATCCAATTCCGTTATATGCTCTCCAGTTGTTGGAAACTAGGTGTTCTGCAAATTATCAGCATTAATCAACATTGCAAAAAGCAAATATCATGGCTTGATTCAATTTATTCATACATTTATTTATTTAAACATTTACATAAACAACCTTTCATTCTGACTGAAATCATTCCGATTGAAGATTTCGGCTCAAGGGTTTACATAGGATGTGACCTAATATAGTCTATAGTGTTTACATGGGCCGACACACTTAATTGAAACAGCTGCACACATCATGCATTTCGTAGAATAGCATTTACCAGGAGGATGTTCATTATGTGGCAGAGAGACTGTTGGGCATGTGCATGTACTTGCAGACATGTTTTGTAAGCTACAGCACAGTTGACACCGAAAAAGTTGGTCAAAAGTGTCAAGCGATGAAAAGTGTCTTATTTTGTGGGTTATAGAGCACAAAACAGTACATTGACGAGTCTAGGTAGCTAGTAGGAAAAGTGCTCACCTTGACATGACATTTATACTTGCTTGTTTTAACTGCACTGTGAATATAGATATGCAGGTGAAATGGTGAAAGGCAACTCAATCTCATAGGTCATTGAAAAAAGAAAATGACAAAGTTGTTCTATTAATAGTTTTCAATATTGTATTGAGATTTTTTAAGCAATTAATGGCAATGCCATAGTTTTCTTAGCATTACGTTTTTTTGAACATACCAACCTACAAATTCAACCACTTATTTAGTGTGATAATCTATGTAAAAGGAGATAGATATTTAAGTAAATTCAAGAAATCAAAGAGATGTATAATCAATTGGTCTGTCACGCCATCTACAGATGTCTCTTGTCCATGGAAGACAGTACAGATTAATTCAGACAGCAGTCATTAATTTATTTATTATATTGAATTTACAAAATGAAAAGTAAAAGCAACAGTTGAAGAAACAGTTTTGTACATTTTAGTCCTTTTGTGACTTTTTTTTCTCTTTTTTGAATAGCAATCCACTGTACACAAGGCTGATGAATTGTTTACCTTTTAAAAAAAACAACAAAGCATTTTGTGATGTTCCAATGCAGACACCAGAGTAAGGCGAATCTAATTCATGGACAGAGAATGGGACTGTAAATAACCTTTTGCTGCACCCCAACGGAAAGCACCCCACATCTGCCAAACAAAAATTTTACCCAAGCCTAAGCAGGGCACAGACGTTGAATCGGAAACTCACTACATTGTGCTTCCGCATACTTCCAACACAGTGCATCACCTTACAGCACGTCAACTGTCTTCTTAGTGTGATTCCATCTTCTGCACGTGTGATTCAGTGATGAATTCAGTGAACATGTGGTCATACAATCTGACTGGGCCTACTATAAAGAATGCTAGTGGACTAGTAAAATATGGAAATACTGTAATAACCATTCAAAGGCAGTTCAACAATTTCAATCTCACATCAAGCCAATGATGAGGGGGGGACCAATCACGAATGAGAAAATAAGGTTGAATTCTCTAAAAGACAATCTTAAAGCCCAGTGGAATATTGTGGCCAGTTGTTGTTGCCAACTGTGCTCATATTTGAATATTCAGACAAAAAAATGGATAATTTCATGGTTCATCCTTTTTATCGCCGATTGCTCAGTCTGAGTTGCTGACATCTAATACATGAGAATCATCATATAGCCAATTCTGGGACACCTTAAAACCATCAGTGTGAGGTGAAACCATTACAAGTTCAAACTTTTACAACAGCATGCTCTGCTATGGTAGACAGTATACCTGCTCAAGTTTCTAGAAGTATCAACGCTACCTACCAACTATGTTATTTCTCTTCTCATGCTATTCAGATGTTCTCAACTGGAGTGGTATCAGCCTTGATACAGTCAAAGAGAGACCCATGGAGTGACACAAGACCACACGGCCTCAATAGTGTCCTTTACAGAAAACTGGATCAGTGGTAAACAATTGTTTCTTACTGCAGATTTCTCATTGTTCGCGCACGGTAACCATTTTGACAAGCAAAGAGAAAAGACAAATTTAAACTGATTTCTACTTTCAACATCCACAGGGTGTCATCAAACTGATGACCGGGGAAGGACACACTGAGAATCCTCTATATTTTGGAATGAAATTATAATAAGAGCATAAAATATTTGCCTTCGTGTTCATTAGACTGGATGATATGATCCTATCTCACAGGGCACAGTAAATAGTGTAATAAATACCTTTTGCGTAACGTATAAGCACTGCCCTTTGATAAATGGACAAAACAAAAACAGTTACCAATATTCACTGATGCCCCTTGAAAGCCTTTTTTTTCTTAAGTTTGATGGTCGTGGATGGGGTGCAGACCTGTCTGAGAATGCAATGCCTGCCCATATCCTTTTCCCAGTCCTGGCAGGAGTCCCAATAAGAAGGGTCAGAGATGGGGCAACAGAAGGCATGCCTAGCTGCGATGAGGGGTCCAGCAAACTCCCCGACCAGAGGGACAAGAGGGGGAGAGTCTGGGAGTTTAAAGCTAGGATGGAGGGTGGGGTGGGGTGGAGTGGGGGGGTGAAACTATAGGCATGAGGGGTAGCTGGGGACTTAGTGCAATTTTTCCACATTAAAAGGTCTTCCTATGGATGGCACGGGCACGGTCTTCTTCATACTCCTTTTTGGACACCCACATTTTCTTGAAAGTATCCAATGAAGCAAGGATGGATCCCCTGAAGAAGAGAGCCAAAACAATATCCGTCATATGTTCGTCATATGAGCTTTTGTGTGCAATGCAGATACATGTGCCATCTCGCAACTCCCTACAAGTATGTGCAGTTCAAGTGCTTTATTTCATCTTGCTAATAAATAACACCCTCTCCCACTGGGAAATACAGTATATGAGCCATGAGCTGTCATTTTGAATTGTGATAAAATCCAAAGTGAATCATGGTAAACATCATAAAAATAGACCCCTTGACCAGTGGGTATACACTTGGACATCTTACCCTATCCATGTGGAATACAGTCTCTCCTGTGGCGCAGAAATCTGTTGCAAACACATTAATTCACATTAAGAACCAAAAGATAAACACATAAAATACAGTTGATATGCTATTATTGCATAAAGCAGTTAATTACAAGTAACCTTCTCAATTGAGTTACTTTACCTTTATTTTAACATCTTTGGGTGCAAGCTTCTTCACTTCACTCAACAACCGGTCCCCAAAACCTGTTCAACAAGAAAGAAAATAAACGGCAATAATTACACCAAGGCGTTACATATAAATATAGATGTTGAATATGACTAAAAAACAACTTAACTACATGTGCTCAAAATGTCTGAGTTGTCAGTTATTTACCTTTCAGGAGTGTTGAGCCTCCAGACAGGACAATGTTGGAAAAGAGTGTGCGTCGCAGGTCCATGTCCGATTTCTGGATAGCGAAAGCCAGCACTTCATGGATGCCCTCACTTTCATCTCCAATCAGGTCGGGTCGGAACAGGAGCTCAGGAGCACGGAACCGTGCAGGCCCAATCTGGAAAATCAGAACAGGTTAGAGTTCTGATATAAGTACCATGATATTATAGTGTCATTTTTTAAGATGTAAAAAATAAGAAGTACTAAAGAGTACTGCCAAATCAATTCAACTGATCGATCGTTATCAAATGATGACAATGACACCATTACTCACATCCAAAGTGCTCCCATCAGGAAGGGTGTATTGTGCTTTCTCGGTCTCAAGCGTTTCATCCTTCTGGGGGTTCAGGGACAGGTAACAAGCTCTCTGCAATCACAAACGTGCATTTTAAATATATATACACACCCTATTAGAAGCTGTTAAGAAACTAAAAATTCATATGGAAGAATATCTTCAGGACAAATACACTGCTGGCCACTGTCTTCTGTACCTCTTTGATGGTGCGCACCACCTCAAACTCAGCTGAGGTGTGGAAGTCATAACCTTCCTTGCGCAGGAGCAGGCGCAGATAGCGGGAGACGTCACGCCCAGCGATATCTACCCGCATGATGGAATGCGGGATAGCAAAACCTTCATAAATGGGCACAGCATGTGTCACTCCATCCCCTGCATCCAACACCACACCAGTAGTTCGGCCTGTGGCATACCTATAAAAACCAGCATAACAAATTTAAGAAATGAAAATATAACTATAGTTAACTGTTACAATTCTACAAATAATACAATACATAATTGTTTAGAAACATTACTCACAAGCTGAGAACTGCCTGCATAGAGATGAAAAGGGCTGGAACATTGAAGGTCTCGAAGAACACCTCAGCTGCACGCTCACGGTTTTTGCTGGGGTTCAGCGGTGCCTCAGTAAGCAGTACAGGATGCTAAGAAAGTAGGTTAAAAGCAACAACTTTCACCTTCCAATGTGTACGAGGCCCTCAATATACTAATAAGTACAGGATATAGTGATAGACAGATCTGCAGATAGTGAGACATTCTGAAATCCAAACCTCTTCAGAGAAGGTCTGCAATTGCTCCTTGGAGTAGACATATTGCCAGATGCGTTCCATGTCATTCCAGTCTTTCACAATGCCATGCTCCATGGGATATCGCACAGACAACAAACCTCTGTGCTCCTGTAACATCACACAATTAAAGGTCACCTTATCTTCTACACAAACATCAGTGACATGACTATACCCATGACCCCATACCCATTGTCATGACTGGATTTTGTGAGAAGAATGCACACAATTAGGTAGTGATAACACTGATCAGCTATTAAGCAAGTTTCGGTGCAGTTACCTCAGCTTTAGGTCCGATAAATATATCCCCTTCCAGGGCACCAGCCATAACTCGAACATGCTTTGGACGTCCCACACTGGATTTTAAAAAGAAAGAGCAAATACGTTATGTCGTGTGAGGGTAGAAGAGAGGGTGATTTCATAGTAAACTCTGGCTAACAACACTGTGTGCATAATATGCATATAACTTACTAATTTGGGAAGCAGTATTTGGGGATCTGGTCTCCTGCAAAGCCAGCTTTGACAACACCAGAGCCCTATGAAAACAGAATAAGAATTCAGGGGAAACACAGGAGTGGGATGTGACAAAAAGCAAGCTGAAAGAAAGTCACTGTGCGGCAGATATCCTCTTGAGGGAACACACTTGGACTCTTTAAGTCATCAAGCGCTCCCCTCTCACATTCAAGTCATGAGACAGAGCCTGAGGAAAGAGATCACAACCCAACGCCCTTGCCTGCTAAAATGGCAACAAACCTGGTTGCTTTCTCCCACCGACTAAAATAGAAAACTAACAGATTCTTTTTCACGTTTTTCTTCTTTTTTTGCATGAGAAACACAACACTTGTCTTGCAGAAAAGCCTGATGACAGAATAGGCATAGGCCTAATACTGTAATGTCACAAGACAGAGCATCCATCCGACGAGCTGATTTGATCAGATTGTGTGCTAAATATTAAGATTACTCTAATGTTATGTAGTTCTTTGAAAAGAGGAAATGTGACTTCTATCTTGGCTTTTAACCATGACAGACAAATGCCTGACTGGCAAGGCGGGGTTCAGACTGCTACGGACTTGCTAGCCATTTTAGCTAGCAACAATAACAGCATGATAATCACTGTTAGCTGGAAGGCTACAGAAAAAAACACTAGGCTAGTGGGCTTGCTGACGTTAACGTAAGCTATCCAGTTCATATTAGCTGCAGGAGGCTAATGTCCCAGCTACTGAGAAAAACACCCACTGTTAATTCACACCACTGCAGAATCGTTGATGCTTTTAAGTTATACAACGTTTTATGCCGATGTAAACAGTTGATTCCTGATTGTTAAGACTATAATGACAATCGGCTCGTTTGCAAAAAACGGCAATACTCGCCACCACACCAGTCAGACACCCAATTATGTTATCTAGCCTGCAAAAAAGCGCCTGTCACAGTTTGGCTAGCTGACTTAGCAAGCTAACGGCTTTGCTAGAAGAAATATACGCCGGATGACATGGAGCTACAACAGAACGTAATTGTTGATTAAGCCGATTTCAAATGGCAGGACACATTGCTAATTTGTGTCGATACACACACCCCCCACGTCCAGTAACAATGCTCTAGTGAACTAGCATGGTATCCTATTTTGCTTTTTTGAAACAATGATCGACACAATACAATGGTTATTCAGCATGCTAGCAGCCTCGGCTTCTTCGGTTGCTAGTAAGGGTGTGGATGGGTGACATCATACTTACATTATCAATCACAACCGGCTGGTTAGCTATAATGTCATAAGACTCCATGATAGTCCAACTGGGTTGTATATTCCTCCGCGAACGTTGTATGCTCAACCAGATTAACGGTTTTATTCATAAAAATTCCACCAACTCTGTTGGATTCGGGCTAGCGGCCAGCGGCTGTCTGGCTGTGTTGTCAACCTAACTACAAGCGAAAAGCAAAGGTAGGTGAACCAGGGTTGACAGACGGTCAAAATAGCCAATTGGCGTGCTAGAAAAGAATCCTCGCTGTCGAGCACCAATCATCGGGTGTGTGCTAGTATTTTGTGGGCAGATTTCTGTGCGTTTTTAAAAACATAGATTTTATACTGTCTATGGTAAAAATAAGAAGCCATATTATTATTATTATTATTATTATTATTATAAAAAAACCCTTATCTACTACTTCTGGCCGACAAATGAAAATGCACCTGCAGTCTTTTCGACCTCTAACGTTACCTAAGGATAGTTACCCTACTAATATATTAGTGGTAATCACTGGACCCTGTTTAGACTAGGAAACGATAACTTGGCTGAATTTGTCCAGACAATTTTGCTCCATACAGTCAGCAAACTAACTGGCCTGCTTCTCCTTTAAGAGAGTGTTAAACCGGAAACAAAACTGTTCGCCCTGGTGTAACGTCAGGTCTGGTAACGTAATGAACAAGTTGACAAGTCAGGATCGGTTTACTTTGATGTGCCTAAATTGAATCTACATGAAAAAATATATCACCCTAAGGACACGTACTGGACGTAGGTAGCTCTAACATCCTTCATTAGTTGTTGAAGCAACCTTTGGTTGTAGCAATACTGAAGGCAAACCTTTCAATTTGGCCCATAGTGCTACGCTAGTAAATATTAGATTAGAACTAGCTGGCTAGTTGTTTGCTGTATGTCAAATGGGCTGTCAAGCAGTCTTTAAAAGTAAAATTATGTCACATTGCATTTCAGACTTTGTAACGTCAACTGAATGTAATTATCTCGACATTTTTGCTAAATGTACAGATGGTTGTCACAAGCTCAGGAAGGAAACTAGCATTATCTAACGTTAGCAATGTCAGGGCCATAATATAGAGAACATTCGTGTGAAATCATCCAAAATCAGTTATTTCAATCGATTGGTTGCCACCATCAATTTTAACTGTTGTTATGCACTAGGCAGGCCTATACCCTAATATGGCAAGGATTGTTGTTATGTTATGGACCCGACGTTGATATTGACGTTACTTTTAGTTTGATACATGCCGAAGTCGACATTTAACGAGACGTTTGCTGGTGGGCTAGTCATGCCCGTAATGAAGACAAATATTATGGTTGCCCAAAAATAGTTCTGGAATAGTTGGATCACTATGTTTTTTTTTCTCCCCAGACGAGTAAAGTTTGAGCTGACTGACTCATGTGTCAACCCAAACACCCAAGCTGACACAATATGGCCTGTACAGAGGAACCCCCAGAGAAGTAAGAGATTAAACAACCCCTCATGTGAAAAGATGTATCACAATATTGTTAAAAACTGTCTAGATGTATGAAAAAGATATAAATATATATATATTTATATATATTAAAGATAATAAAAAACATTGTTTTTAGTAGTGGTATGCAATAGTAATAATAGTAGTAGCAGTAGTAGTACCAGCCTTGTAGTAATTGTCAAGTTGACCTAGGTGTTGGTAGTTCAGTTGTGTTTGTCCTGGTGGTGCTGGTAGTGGCAATAGTAAGAAATAGTCCTTTATATAGAAATAGTATTTTATATAGACAACTAAAGAGAAACTTAGAGTGTGCAGACCTCCGCTAAAACCAAATGCTCCTGGGCTATCTCTCGATGTTAATAAAAATAATGAATGATTCTGTTCTAAAATGTAATGGGTTCTTCCTTCACCCAAGCTACCCCTCCACAAAGTTCCATGAATGTCGGCCCAGTAGTTTTTGCGTAGTCCTGCAAAGAAATGGCATTGAAAATATAACCTCCTTGGTGGAGGTAATAATCACTTTTGTTTGCATGATTTTTATATACTGAAATTTTTTTTTTTTAATTAGATTAGATTAGATGAACTTTATTGTCCCATAAGGGAAATTTGTCTTTGGCATACAGTGCTACATACAGCATTACAATACAAAACACACACAAGTTCAACGCCCCATACCACATAAAAGACAACAGGAATAAAAAAGCACAGCACAGCACAGCACAGTTTTTTCGTTATTGTTTCTTTTCTTCTTTTCTTGTATTGACCACTATTGACAGCATGAGTGCTTGTCCACTTGCCTTTGGTAGAATAACCCTGTCTTCACATTCCATCTGCAGGCACTGCTGGGTATGCTTTGCCACAGAGCGGGAGGACCGGGTGGCAGAGTGGGTGAGCCCCTGTCGGTGTAGAGGCTGCACCAAGTGGATCCATCAGAACTGTCTGCAGCGCTGGCTGGACGAGAAGCAGAAGGGCAATGGTGGTGGGGCTGTCAGCTGTCCACAGTGTGGCACTGAGTACCGCATTGTCTTTCCCAAAATGGGTACATATGTCAAGTAAATTTTATTCACATAGTGTATTTATAATGAAGAATCATTAGTTCATTTAATAATTAAATATCAGGTACTTTTATTCAGAAACACTGAACTACTAGTATTCATTTGTTTGTAAATGTGCTCCTGACCTTGCGGCGGGTCGACGATAAGTTTAGCATCTTCCTGTTACTTCTGTGAATCAGCTTTTACAGGAATTATTACAACAAAAATGGTGCTCTTTGAAGTAGTTTATCAAAGACTGTTTGAGAAGTAATGCTGTTTTGCTTTTCGTAGGCCCATTAGTGTACTTCCTGCAGCAGGCTGACAGAGCTCTGTCTAGAGCCAGTCCATTTGCTGCTGCAGGCGTGGTGGTTGGCACTGTCTACTGGTCAGCCGTCACCTATGGAGCTGTCACTGTAATGCAGGTACATTATGCACACGTCTTAATGATTGTGTGTGTCATCTTGTTTGCATTTTCTCCTATCCCTCTTCTAGAACTGCCACTCGATTATATGCGAGTAGTATTTATTGCCGAACTAACATGTCCTTGTCACACTGTACCTTGATTGTCACTTTGGATAAAAGCATCAGCTAGATGACTAAATGCAATGTAATGTAAGTGTAACCTCTCTGAGACTTTTCAGCTTTGTGTTCTGCAGGTAGTAGGCCATAAAAAGGGCTTGGACGTGATGGAGCGTGCCGACCCACTGTTCCTGCTCATGGGTTTGCCCACCATACCAGTCATGCTGGTCCTGGGGAAGATGATTCGCTGGGAGGACTATGTGGTGCGGCTGTGGCAGCGACACTCTGCCAAGCTTAATGGCCTTGTCCCTGGTAAGGCTTCACTCAACAATACACCAAGTCAATTGAAGATGTATACAGAGTTTATACAACTCTGGTATCATCAATAATAGTCAAGTATATGGATATTTTTAGTGCTGTGCTATTGTTCGCATGATCATTCTGTCCATATTTATTTTTCATGAGTGACCTGAGGACTTGTATAATACGTAAGGGATAATGTATTGAATGCTGCCTCCGCTTCATGTCGGGGTCCTGTTCGCTCTCTCGGGATTTTCCAATAATGTCCAGCGGACAATACATTATCCCGACCTCCAAAGATTGGGAAGGTCTATTCATGTGAATAGAACTTTCTGCAGCACTCTGAAGAGCCGCATCTGGTGTTTAAAATGGGCATTTATTTTCTGACTAAGGTCTAATCACTTTAAAAATTGCTTTGCAGTTGCCTGTAATAGCATTATGACAGTTTTGTAAATCATGGTTCGAAAGGTTTGACCCTTATGTCAATAGAACTACTAATTGTTGGTGCATATTTCTTATTGGTACATTGGTCTAGGTAGGGCTGTCACTTTATGTTCGAAAATCGATTGCACAATCGATTGGACCAAACAACACAAGTTTCGAAAACTAAAATAGGGAATTGATTTTAACCAAATATTTACACTATTAATTTTAAACGAAATAAACAAATAAAAAAGATAGATGTAACAAAATTCACAAACAAGAATATAAGAATATAAAAGAATTCCGAAGTGCAGTAAGCATTGCGAAAGCTAAAAAGAAAATTCCCACCAAGTTTACGCACCGGGAACAGCTGTTTCAATCAGCCGCTGTGCTGCTCGTGTTTTGCCAGAAAATGGAGGACAACGCGATCAACCTGTGCGACATGTAGAGAGACGAGTGATAGGCCCTAATAACTTGAGGAGTTCGATGTGGAAGTACTTTTTTGGATTTTTGGTATATCAAACTATGGAGAAGAACAAATCGGTAGGCTACGCAAACTGTGCAATCGAGTTCTACGTTTAGTCCAGTCATTTTAGGAGAAAGGGTTGAACAAATTGCAACACAAGCAAACTTAACTCATTTTGTATCCTCAATATGTCCTGAGTAAGGGAAAAAAAGCCCCGAAGAATCCCAATAGGGGAAAGTTTAGAAAAAGACCTAAATATACCCTATTCATCATCAACCATTTTTTATTCAGGGAGAAATTGACTGAGCATCAAACTCTTTTACAGCAATGCCCTGAGTTACAAAACAACAACAATAATCAAAACAACAAAACAAGAACAATAAAAGATACAAAAGGCAAATAATAATAATAATAATAAAAATAATAATAAATCAAATAAAAATAATAATAATAAATAGAAAGAAAAGAAGGGGAATGTATAAATAATAATAATGATATAAAATGTCTAAAATATCAGTCAAAGCAAGAACATCGTGCAACAGCCATATCATCAATCATACCCTTGAATTGGTCTAGTGACACAAACCTATCTAATTTCAATAACTCTTGCAATTTGTTCCATTTATTTGATGCAAAAAATGTAAAAGCTAATTTACCAAATTTAGATTTAATTTGAGGAGTTTGAAGAGATATAAAACCCTGTGAGCGTGTATTGTGGCAGATTGATTTTATGTTCAGAAGAGAAGTTCGGTATAAAGGTAACTTTCCCAGTAATGCCTTATAAACAAAAAGGAGGCAGTGCCTTTCTCTCCTATCATAGAGGGAAGACCATCCTACATTTTGGTATAATTTACAGCGATGAGTTTCATGGGCCTATACAGTATTTTTCTCACGCAAATAGGGGAAAAAAATTAACCTTCACATATCACCATGAAAATTACTGAGTTGATTACTTACATCAAGACAAACAAAAAATGTATTATAAGTTTTTTGAAATTGTTTGTTAACATGGGCAAACAGGGCATAATGTAATTATGTATAGCTAATGTATAGTGACCCAAAACGAGGCATGGAGGAAGATAATACATGTCTTAACTGGTATTATATCTCATCTAGAGGGTATATGCTTATAGAAAATATATGGTTTATGGTGTTTAATTTGTTTTCCCTGGACAGTATAGGCCAAAATGTATCCACTTTACACTAGATTCGCCTTTACAGAATAGAGGGCAATGTATTGTGCATGGCATAGAGGAAGATGGGAAATGTCTTAAATGGTGTTATATCTCCTCCGGAGGGTATATGCTTATAGAAAATATATGGTTTATGGTGTTTAATTTGTTTTCCCTGGGCAATATAGGCCAAAATGTATCCACTTTACACTAGATTCGCCTTTACAGAATAGAGGGCAATGTATTGTGCATGGCATAGAGGAAGATGGGAAATGTCTTAAATGGTGTTATATCTCCTCCGGAGGGTATATGCTTATAGAAAATATATGGTTTATGGTGTTTAATTTGTTTCCCTTAATAGTGCAGGCCAAAATGTATCAGCTGTTCACTTGATTTGCCTATACAGAATAGAGGAGTATGTGTTATGCATGGTATGGAGGAAGATGGGACATAAGTTGATTGATGCTATATTTCATGTACAGTGCATATACTTTTAGAATATGTATAGTTTTGACTGTTTTATGACTTTGGTAAAACCATGACCCATGCATAGGCATGCATTGTTAATTATTAATCTTAAACTATATTTATTAGTATAGCATTTTTGCCAGATGTCACAACAATAGAGTCACTTGGAGGCTAACTGCAGTTATCCCATCTGCACCCTTCTGTCGAATTAGGACATGATCATGTCCATCTTCAACTTTGCCTTCACAATTTTCCTGCATTCACTAACATAAACATACTGTGCTGTCCGATTATTGTTTTAGACAAAAATTGTGCAAAGTAAAGGGGCATCATACAGCCCCCTCTGATTGGACAGACATTATATCAGTCACCCCTGGGCAAGAGGTCAATTACTATAAGACTTGCAAAATGATGGACTGATACTTTAGTGTGATATACTGGATGTTTCAGTGACCTCTAAATCAGATTACGTAAACACCAAACCACTTTCCTAGGCTGAATAATGCCTATGTGTTTGTACAGATTACACATTGTGAAACACTTACATGCAAAAAACCCACTTGGCTCTATTTAAAGATTCAACAACCATTTCCATTGATTCAAAGGGCCACAATGTAAAAATAGACACCAATTTTGCAACAAACCAGTCTGAAATAAGCCAAAAGAATTCACTCTTTGAAAATAAAAGAATGTTCCTCAACAATGCAAGATTCTAAAATTCCATGTTAAGTTAGATGGGGTCAGATATTCTTTAGAATGTGTATTCTACAACATTCTAATTACAGTTTTGTCAGTATTTGCTGAAGAATAATGCATAAAACAACCCTCATTTTAACATATTTCCACCAACTGGATTTTCATGGTCTTTTACTATGGTGTAAAGATCACCAATTGAAATATAAAAATGTGAAAATAAATTCTGTTGCAATTAGTTTTGGGTCAGACCTTTGCCTAGACTATTAGCTCAGTTAGCCTGCAGTCATGTTACTGATGTAATGGCAGTCCACTCGGCTTACTGGTTTTCGAGAATGTTGCACTTCTGTTTGTCATTGTGCACGAAACTTCACGCCAATAAATCATCAGAAATATTGCTGGCTTGCGTCTACAAGCGCCCTCTTTACGTTCGTCCTAATGCCTGTTAGTTGTTTGTGGATTGGCCTATATTTGGCGTTGAAAATGGAAACGTCTTTAGACATAAAAAATCGATTTTACAATCGATTCAATGAACAGGATTCAATCTAACAGGATTTTTTCACAAAAGTGACAGCCCTAGGTCTAGGTCCTGGTCACTCTCCCCAGGAAGCCCTGTGGTATGTGTTTTCACACCTCTAACGTCCCTCTGTGTGTGTTCAGGCCTCGGGCGGACTCTGCCCCGTATGCCAACAGATGGGGGCTATGGGGGGGACCACGTGTCCGTGTCGCGCACCCTGTGTGGAGCTCTCATCTTCCCCTCCATCGCCAACCTGGTGGGCAGGCTCATGTTCCGCAGGGTCACCTCAAACCTCCAGCGCACCATCCTAGTGAGTAGAGGGGGGAGGGAGACGTGTCATGTCATTTCCCCAGGCTATCTGGCTATCTGTCTGGCTGCCTGCCTGCCTGCCTGCCTGTCAGGGTTTTTGTTGTTCTTTTGACGCCTGGGTTCTGAAGCTGTCAATGCTCTTGCCTACAGGGAGGCATTGCCTTTGTTGTGATTAAAGGAATACTGAAGGTGTATTTCAAACAACAGCAGTACCTCATCCAGGCCAACCGTCACATCCTTGACTACCCTGCTCGGGAGGAACGGGCTGATGATCACAGCGAGGAAGACAATGAGGACAGCGGAAACGAGTAGAGACAAGAAGGCCCCTTCACTGCAGTCTCCCTCAGTTTCCCTGGGTTCTACTGTAAAAACTCCATTACCATCATAAACAGAAACAATCATGGAACTGTTTCAGTTGCAGTAACATTATTATTATTCATTGTAAGAGCCCATCAGAAATTATTGCCTATGGCCATTTATGTAGACTGTAGAGATAGTAGATTATTTGATTTTATTTTGAGATTTCAATTAATAAACTTATATGATTGTTGAGTGCCTTTTTGTCTCAATTTCTACACAGTTTTCTGTGCATGCTGATGACATCACATGTCACATCACTGTCTGGCAATTAAAGCAATTCAACTCATTCTCATACCTTAGAGTAGTCATTTTATGAAATTATTTTCTATGTTATATGCTCACACTGAAAAATCTGTGAGATTAGTTGAGTCTAATTACTCAGACATATGCTATACAATACCACGATCAATACCACCAGATGGCAGTCACAGTTTAAAATAAATTTCAATGGGTGAGACAATCTGGGAATATAATTTTTTGGTGCCATGTTTTGGGATGCTTTAATGCTTTTTCTAGGGATGCTGTGATTGTTGATAGTTTGTTGATGATCAAGTGAGAATTTCTACATGGAAGACTTGCAGTTTCTGTATCCATGTGACTTGAAACTGTGTTTCCTTGTGGTTAAAATGTGTGTTTAGGAAGACATCCTATGTAAACTTGAATAAGAATCTTTGCCCTCCTGAACTACAGTACACAGATATTGAATCTCATATACATAACTTTCACAAAAAAAGCAGAAAGTACTTAAGCAGAGAGCAATCCTGTTTGAGGACTTTGAAGACATGTATCAGTAGTTTCTCTCGAGTACAATTACAGATTTTTCTGAATGCTTAAACGCTAACCGTGATGCTTATAGCACAATTTCTAAAACTATTAATTTGTATAGCAAAACCACTAACTGAGTTTGCAAAACTAGAAGCACAAACACTGCTTTGCACTCAGTTGGCAATTTTGTAACACACACTTTGCAAAACTAGGTACAATCCACTGCACAGCACTCTTTTTGCAGAACTGTAAACACAACTCATTGCTTTACACTCAATTTCCAAATGATAAACACACTCCTAGCAAAACTATACACATGTATGCCTATTATTTACACTGTCTGGCACACTGTCACATCATGAAAACGGTTTTAGATAATTAGTTCACTTTGCAATTAGCCTAAGCAGTGTAAATAAGCCACAGGTAAGCTGTCCGTGTGGAGTACAATGGAGGGAGCAGGAAGAGTAAGAAGAGTGAGAATTAGAGGAGGCCTAGGAAGAGGATGTGGAGGTGAAGAAGTAGGAGGAAGAGAAGGAGGAAGAGGATGCAGAAGTGAGAGGGAGAGGATGACAAGGACAAGGAGGTGAAGTTAAAGGAAGAGGACAAGGAGCAGCAAGAGGAGGAAGAGGAAGGGTAAGAAGTGTAAGAAATAGCCCTTTGACAGGCAAAAAAATCAGTCTACACATATTGACCAGGCATCATGTCAGGCCTGGATACGGCATTCCAGAATATATTTTCCCCGGTGCCTTGTACTAGAGGACATTGCGTGTGGTGTAGAGAAAGTTTTGAGAGAGACGACACGATGTAGACTGATTTTTTTTTCTCAGTGAAATTGCTATTTTGTGTTTTAACTTGTGTTTGTTTTGATGTGTGTAAATAAACACCAATACTTGAAGTTTGGATCCCTGTATGTTTACACAACTATGACAAAAGTATGACCTCAAACTGACATAGCCTACCTTGTGCACAGAGAAAGCAAAAGCCAGATGTGTTTTTTCCATCAGTGTGTTGGCACATTGTGTGCTTATTATTGTGATGGCTTGTGTTTACTGTTTGATACGAAGGTGTGAAGAGTTAAGCAAGGTGTGTTAGCTTTTGCAAGAGAATTACAATGTTTTGCTGATTTGGTAAAAGGCTTATTTGTGTGTAGAGTTTTGCAAAAATAGCCAATAGTTACAAAAAATGTGCTTAAGCAATCAGAAAAAACTGTAGGCCTAATGTTTATTTTATGCAGGTGCTGCTGTCAAATATGTTGTGCTGTTTTTGGCAGTGTACAAACATGTTCTGTTTGGAACTGCTGTCCCATCTGGACAGCCAGGGAGCACTTACTGCGAGTCTCAAAACTAAAGAGAATGGTGCAGTGTTGAACAGATGTGCCTACTAATGCATGCTGTAGAAATGATTCTCTTCTGTTTTCCTCATCTCCTATTATAGTCATCCATGACAAGTCACGTAAAAAGTCACATTTAAGAGCACCATTCTGTTGCATTTTACTTGTTTGCTTAATTTATTTTCTCACATGCCACCAGCCCGAAAGAAAGATTTAGAAGATGCAATACAATAAAAAGTCCAGTGATTGAATAAGTTCATATTTCTGTACATGTTGAGAGTTTGGATGCTGTTGGCTGATGGTGAAATTAGCTAAGCAACATGTGTTTTATCAGGAAGAGAATCAGTTAGGCTAATGAGGAGGATATTGTGAGTTGAGTTGAATGCATGGCCGGATCTAGACTGGGGGGGGGGGGTAATCCCCCTCCAAATATGTCTTATGCCCCACCTATGTGGCAGACTGACAGAAATTGTGCTCAAATTCACACGCCTCCTTCTCTGTTGAATTGCTCGCGGAGTGCTCGTCGCACAGATATCACACGCATATCACTTGAACGAGCGAAACCCAAGCTTTAAAATTTACGTTTGAACTTATTGCATTCTGCACACAGCTCTGCACAACCATTATTCTCGGTGAAATATCTCACAAACTCTTTACCCAACACATGGCAAACCATATATCAAAATAAACAGCAGCCCTTACTCAATACGAAGATATGAAAAATGCCAATACGTGGTTACCGAGTAATCCGGTTTTGCAATTGCAGCAAATTTCTACATGGTCTCCAACTTTGGTCCCACCTACACAGACAAATTCTAGATAGATAGATAGATAGATAGCTAGATAGATAGATAGATAGATACTTTATTGATCCCCAAGGGGAAATTCAAGGGTCTCAGTAGCATACAGACAACACAACATGCACTTACAGCAGAAATGGTAAACATAAGTAAAAACATATAACTAAACTCCACTGTACAATAAAGACAGTAGAAGATAAGAAAGATAAGAAAACTAACTAAACTAAATACTGGCCTGCCTAGTGACATTAATGTAAAAATATGGAAAAAAAAAGACTGAAATTACTTTCTCTTGATGTAAAAGCTGACATACTTACATACTTTCTTGCTTCCTTAAAGTGACAGCCACTCAATTAGACCCACACCACCATACAATGTAACAGTTTAGCTCACAAGGGGAATAGTGGCCTAAGGTTTTTTTTTTCAATACATTATCAATAATAATTCTCTGAGCTGTGCCATTTTATTGTTTCATATCAATTTCTGCCAATAATGTACTGTAAATGAAAAAGTTAAAAATGAACACAAAAGAAAAACTCCAATAATCCTGCTGCTTGTAAATGGCATTTTTTCTCATAGCAGATGCCTTGAATCTGTTGATGGTTAGGTTATGTCATATTTGTAACTTTCAATCTGTCCATTTCTTTCAACAAAACTTGCCAGAAGTCCTCATTTAAGGAGTCATTTCCCTAAATTTTCTTCCGCGGGAACATGCCCTCAGACCCCCCTATTTTAATTCAGTTATGAACTTTCTGTGACTAACACCCCCACTGCTGCAAAATAGGGGGAAAAAATATTTTGGGTTCACAAATCAAAGCCTACATGTTTACTAGGAAAATGGTCCACTCATTGTGCCCACTTAAAAATTATATTTGCCCACCATTCTGAGCAGTCTCCGGCCCTTGTTGGATGCAGGCACACATTCTCACACAGACACACGTGTCTCAAAGGGAATCAGTTCATGCATATGGGAATGTGGGTGCAGTTTCAGAGGATACATGTGGAATCACATTTAAAATGAATTAGCATTAAGGAGGATTTTAAAGCCGTATGATTAGGGTTGTATAAACTGCACATCTATGCTATGAGTTGAGACCACACTGGTGAGATAGGTCAATTTTGTTCCAGTTCCAGTTTTGTTCCAATGATTAATTAAACATGAGTATGACCTGTGTCTCTTTTATCTGGATCTGCTTGGATTATCCCTTGAAGTCTGACAAACCATAAATCAATCAATCATCTTCAGATTGTCTGTCATGATGAATCTCTCATGGCAGACAATTAGGATACATAATTTGATCTTTAAAATATTACTCAAGCCTAGCATGAAAAGAAAACAGATGTTATTCAGTGGGGAGATGCTTATTTGAGAAAGAAAAGTAGAGTCTTATCACTTCCACTAAACATCTATTAATGCCACTTTGGAAAAATAGGCTTATTACCAGCGAAATACACTTACAAGGAGTAGGCGCAAGCATCAGCATCTTTTTCTCATAATGTTTGGTTTACGAATGCTTCAAAGCAGTGTCTCAGGGCTATGTGAGTTCTTATCGACTCAAAACAAAGAGCCTTGTTAAATAAATTAGAGATGGTAAATATTGATTAAGAAGCTGTGTAAAGCTTTGAGAAACCAGTTTAGGGCTGGATTAATTGTAAGCCTGGGGTGAAAGTCTATGCTTAAAGCTCTCTAAAGTATGATAAACAAAATGCAAAACATTTTCTTCTCAGAGAAAATAGGCTGACCCCTGGAAACCTTAAGTTAACCCCAAGAGAAAGCTATGGTTATTGGCACTTTAAGGTAAACAAAGCTCTAATTATGAGTGCCTGTTTGTGAGATCTTTTAATAACATGAAGAACGCACCTAAAGTGTATTTTGAGCCAGGTGTAACCTAGGAGAAGAATAATTGCTTTTCAGGAGATGAGAATTTTCTGTCAGACACACTATGGTCTGCTTGATTACTTCCCAAGTCCTTTTTCAAGACAAAGAGATTGCAGACGTCTCTTACATCTGTTTCTGAGCACTGACAAAAACTTCTGCTCCGTTCTCCAGCCGACATCTTCATCCTGTGCCTCTCAGCTCCAAGGAGGCACGTCCTGTGCCCACTCCGACACGATCGCTTTGAAGGAGCAGCCCGTAGACAAGGGTTGGGAGAAAAGCGCCCCATAAATAAATGATCAGGATGACATTGCTCTTATCTTTTATTTCATTATTTTTAAGGAGGGGAGAGAAAACAGCATGAATGATGCATGAGCTCGCGGATGATGAACGGGAAGGCCAGAGAGGGGTACGCGGGGAGAGCTGAGAAAGTGAAACTGACCGTGGCATTGACGAGCTGCTCGCTATACCCACTTTTGGCCCATTGTGTAAGATTCTCTTTCATCTCACATTTCATTTACTCTGTGCGTAGACGACAACCAGAAAACACCGCTCTGAATTATGGGTTTGCAGAGAATAGGCTACATTAATTATAATGATAGCAATTGATTTGTTGGTTTCTGTACTTAATAAAGATGGTTGTTCAACTTTTTATAAGACAAGAACATGAACACAATATATTTGCAGGTGTCGACATACTAGATAATTATCGCAGGACCACCCCGAGACAAGAATGTAACTGTGACCCAACCTGCCATGCACCTAATTAGTATGGGCAGAATGGTGATGGCTGGCTAGTGCTGAAGGATCCCTCTGAGCAGCTGACCCTGAGATTAAGGCCAAATGCATGTGAAAAAGAGAAAATCATCGTTTGTCTAGCTCTCCAATGGAACGCAATATACAGTATTTGTTTTTAATTATCTACTAGGTAGTATATCCTATAGCCTACTTATACTCTACATTGGTGACACCATTTTCCTTTGAATCCTAATGGTCATATAACTTACAAGTCTTGACTGTGCCATTTTTGCAGTGTATTATGCAGATCAATCCTGCCTCCATCCGCCTTGCTTAAGTTTAAACTAATATCCACTGAAAAGTGTGTGACACCAAAGAGGCTTAACTGCGCGCTCATTTGCTTGAGAGAGAAAAAAAAAGCAGAAATGGCATTTGACATTTACAGAATGACCCGTTCCTATGAACTAAAAAAAATAAAAATACATTTTAAGAAGCGCAAAGCGATGTGGTGAGAAGGCAATCCCCCTGGGTCAATGGTTAACCAGTTTATATAATCCAAAACTGCCCATCCATCATAGGCAAACCCTCAAGGATTTTGTCCACATGCCCATGGATAAACCGCTCTGATTTTGGAGTGGCAGAGCTGCGTTGGAGCTCACTGGAGAGCTCCCCCCCCCCCCTCTGAAACACTGTAAGGGTCTTCAGAGACCAAATACACCGATCGAGGAGAGCAAGGTCACACAGCCCTGGAACACATTTCAGCAGGGGCCTGTGACACACAGTATGTCCGTGGATATCATTTCTTTGACATTGCACTTTGTAATCACGGAGAAATCTACCTGGGAGTTCACGTCATGTTATGTGAGAAAGAGAGAAGAAGACCTTTGCCACTTTATGAAGGTTACATGCAAAACTAAACCAATTATTTATCCACGAAAGTCTACAATTATGTATTACATAATCAGCATTAAAAGCTGCAACTGTGTCCCAGGACATCTTTCCTACATCATTCAAGGAGAATACTTATGAGATGCTCATAAACAGACTTCCTGTTTGGCCATCTCTGATGCAGCTGGGGACCGAGGGAACTTCACCTGTGCTGTTCTTGTGTTGTTGTTAATAAAACATGCTCTACCTGGGCACGCAGCTGACACCCTAATCAAGTGTTGTTCAGGGTGTTAATCATTTCTAAGTGCGAATGTTGAGGAAAAGTACTACAAAATGCATGCAGGACTCTGATTGAGAGAGTGGCTGGACACCATCTGTTAGATTCGTTCAGCTCATGATTTGATTCATGAGTGGAAAACAGGCGATAATTGTGTTTAGCATCAGTTAAACACATGTGTGGCTTAGTGGAAAGCCAGAAACAAACCACAAAGCCAACCCTGCCAAAAAACATTGCCAAATTGAATATTTCACTCCAAAAGCCTTTAGGAAGTTGTGTTATGATCCACCTGGCAAAATTACTCCACTCAAACACTGAGTAACGTATTACATTCATTGTAACATTTTATTGTATAGTATATTAAATACAAATTTAAAATACAATTCTTGCTGTTCAGCCATTTCATGATTACAGTTCATATACCATTAAAACAGATATACTAAAGATCTTGAAATAGCCTTTGCAGTCTAAAAGACATACTGAAATACATACTTTATATGGCAGAATAGATTAAACACAGACAAATTATTTGTAAATTACTTGTAATTATTTCAACTGTAATGCAAATACTGAATTCTTTGGGACAATACAATTTATTTAGAATACTAATAAGACAACTTTCAAATGTTAAAAAGAGCTGTTTACATTATGGAGGCACAACTGCATTCTAATTTATATTCTTTTTCACAATGACACCACTACAATCACATACTGTGATCACAATACATTAAAATACTACACACAGGTATACATATACGTATGCTGTATACATATTTCCGTTTTAGATACAGGATTTAATGTATTGATTGCTACTATACATTTCAAACCATAAATATCTATTCCAAGCAAACAAGGACTTTAGAATCAGCACTTTAAGGCTGATGAGAGCACTTTGTCAGTGCATGGAAGGACATAGTGCTTTAAATCTAAGTCCAGTTCAGGCAGCATGATTGTCCTTTGAACTCTGGGTTAAAAATTTCATTGCAGCTTTATCTAGTACACATTCAGCACCACTTCTGGTGTTTTAACAGCGAGTTTCGGCTTCACAAAGCCAGATGCACACACACCTAAAAGCATTAGCTCTGTGCTAATATTACAGCATGTACTTTGCGCATCTACTGTAAGCTAGCCAACAGACAGGGACTGGGTTTAAGTCCAGAGAATCAAGTGATGCAGGAGTTCATACGGCAGTCTCACAGTATATGTCTTTGTGAACCACCTCGGCTGTCAATCATCCTAGTGTCTTTCTTTTCTATTCTTGTCTTTTCTCCTTCTCTTTTTTCCCTTTTGCTCCCTTTGTTTAAGTTTTTTTTTCCAGTTCAAACCATCTTTTTTAATTAAATGCGAGCGCTAGCCTCTGCCTTGACCTTGAAGGAATCTTGGTGCATGGCAGACACCTTGGTGACGTCCGTGCCCACGGTGGACAGCGGAAAGCTCTCGTAGCTCTCGGGCACGCCCCAGCAGCAGCGGCAGCGCTGCAGCATGGCCTTCAGCTCCTTCTGGAAGTTGCTGTTGAGGAAGCCGTAGACCACCGGGTTGACGCAGGTGGACGCCATGGCGGTCAGGTGGCACGCCGAGAAGATGACGTCGTGCTGGCAGGCGGGCAGCGCCTGGTGGTACCAGTCGAAGAGCGTGTTGAAGACGTTGAGCGGCAGCCAGCAGAGGGCGAAGGCCACCACGATGGCCACCAGCATGGCGTTGATGCGCTGCGCGCTGCGGGCCTTGCGCTGGCGCGCGTCGCTGGCCTGCTCCACCATGTCCTTGCGGCGGCGCAGGCGGAGGAAGATGCGCAGGTAACAGAGCAGGATGAGCAGCAGTGGCAGGCAGTACTGGAAGAGCAGCAGCGAGGTGGTGTAGGCCAGCCGGTTGCGCTCGGACGGCCACAGCTCCATGCAGATGGCGTGGTCGCTGAACGGGTTGAAGGGGATGCTCAGGTTCTGGAAGGGCTCGTGGGTGAGGATGCTGAAGGAGAGGAAGGGCAGAGAGATGAAGCAGGCCACCATCCAGGTGACGGCCACCGCCAGGTAGGAGTGGCCCGCCACCGGCGTCCAGCCCGTGGGGTGGATGATCAGCTGGTGGCGCTCCAGGGCGATGAGCACCAGGGAGAAGATGGACACGGTGACAGACATGCACTGGACGAAGGGCGTGACCTTGCACAGGGCCTCTCCGAGGATCCAGCGGTCCATCAGGGTGTAGATGACCGTGACGGGCAGGCACACCACGCACATCAGGATATCCGAGCAGGACAGGTTGGCGATGAGGATGTTGGTGACATTGCGCATCTCCTTCTGCCGGGATATGATGAAGACCAGGCAGGAGTTGCCTACCAAGCCGACAGCGATCACCGTGCTGTAGGCCACTATCAGGAGCGTGGTGCCGCCTACTGAGGGTGGGCAGGGGTTGGCATTCACCCACGGCAATTCATCCAAATTATCCAGGCTGCTGCTGTTGTTGGGCATCGCTGACCAGAAGTGTCGCGGTGTGTTACGAGGAGATGAGGATGAAGTAGTGGGCAGGATCGGATGATCAGGCTCTTCACAATGAAACAAGATGTCTGCTCATCATAGGATGATTGGCCAGTACAAGAAATGCCAGCTGCTTGTTGGATGATATATCTAGGGAAAAAAGGTAATTGAAATCAATGGCAGTAGATAAGACAAGAGTCAGCAGCAGATGCACAACAAAAGCTATCCAGATTTATTTATTATTTCAAATATTCAGTACACTCTCCACCTCCACCCATTAGAGGTTATCAAATTAGAAGACATTTGAAAACATCCCATCTCATGAAAATCTGCATTTAATGAAGCATTTATTATGACAGTTCATCAATCAAGTGAAAGCAAACTGCATGCAGGGAGTCCCTTGTATACATCAATAAATCATATTTGTCTGCGAAAATGACAGAAAAGCAACAGAAGTATTCCCTTAAGAAGACATTGTAGTCATCCTCATCTCTGGTCTGGCAGATGGAGGGCACCCTTGAGAAATCCCTCCTCATCCTCAATCTAAAATAGTCTTTCTTTTTTCACATCAGAATGGCATTGGTGAAAAATCTTGATGAATTGGAGATGAAATCTCTCTCTCTCCTACACACACACTCACACACTTTCTTGGTGTGTATATAATATGCATACGTTATGTGCTACATATATAATCTATGGTCAAGCTAATTTGCAAGCAAAAAGTAATCATTTCAAAGTAAAAAAAACATTAGACCTTTAAAAGAATGAATAAAGCAGCATTAGTGCTTCATGAAATGACCCCTACCGATAAGAGTCAGAAAGATGAATTAAAAATCTGACCTCACACTTGTCTGATTATATTTTATACATGAAACACTTCCTGCCCAGAATGAGCAAGGGTTTAATTAACCCTGAGGTAATATCCACCTCCCCTCTGGTACCACCTAACCAACTGTTCATGGTCTGCCCCCCCAGCTAATTACATCACTCAGCCATGGCGCTACAGATGTAAGGCACGGTGTTTCAGGAAAACCTTAAATAACACTGGCACAGATAAATAAATAACAGCGATGCAGAGAGAGAAGACAGTACTGTGTTTCCAGGACACACAAATAGATCTGCTGTCACCAATGACAACTGAGATAACACAGCGGGTGTGGAGACAGAAGACTATTACACACACCCATGCTCTGCAGCACTGTGTGTGCTGAATTGGATCCTATGAGAGAGCCTACAAAAAAAAAATCTGAAAGTGTTATCTGTTAGTGTGTTTGATAGCCTTCAAATGCTAATGCCTGTCCTGCTCATCATATTGAATTGGCAATTTGGTGTTGTCATCTTTCAAAGGGGATATTCTATTTTGGTCAGAAAGGAGTCCCTCTAGTTATGAATGGCTAACACCAGCTCTTACATCATTTGATCGTCATATTTCTCTGTTCGATCCAAGCATAACACTACCACCTCCTCCAGAGAGGCAATTTCAACGAATCAGCTGCCTTTGATTTTATGTGGAGAAGCCATGGTCTGACTAATTCACTAGGAAATGTCAGACATGCAGATGTGTGCTTCTCTCAAATGTACCTGTCAATAATCCAAACACCTTTCGCTCTTCCGCTCATCAAGACGAAAGTCCACATACATAACACATGCAAACAGATAGACATTATTTCACACAAACACACATCCCAGTCCATTTAAGTTTAAGATGGGCCAAGTTGACTGCAAGACCAATCGGATCAAATAACCATCTGGAAGAGAATGTTAAGTAAATGAATGTGCTAATGACTAGGCTGTTTTCCTTGTGGTGGCGGCAGGGGTCTGCCGGCCCTAGCATGCTTCTGGCCTGTGGCTTGGCCTTATTAATCTGCTCTGGACCGACTGGAAAATGTACCCACCCCCACCCTTCTCTCCCTCGCAGTTATGGCTATCCTCACCCCCATGTTGTGAGAGCTGCCCACAAACATGTGCAAGTTAGCCTCTCTAGAGGAAGCCATGGTACACAGCATAAACATGCCCTCTGTCCACACAAGCATGGCCTCTGTCCACAGAAGCAGAACTCTCGGGGTGTCTCTGTATCAGCATGTAGCCTATTCTCCCCAAGCCGGAATGTTGTGATGCTGTTGTGCTGTTTGGGTCCTTTCTGATTCCTTCATTTCCACACAGCAGGTGGGCTCATGGAGCGCTTAATGCAGAAATGGAACCGGAGGCCATACGTGGCTGGCCCTGAATCGCCCCAAACCTACATAGAATGAGTCACATCTCTGTTTCATCAGCCCCTGGATGAAGAGGCCATCTTATCTCTAAATGACACCAGCCTCTCACAGCCTAAGATTAAAGACACTCCTAAAGGCCCTTCATCCCTCTGTTTTGGTAAAGGTAATAAAAAATTGAGTGATTTCCACAAAACCAATGCTTCATTGCCAGCCTCTGATTTTATACCTGAGCTCCGGGAAAAAAAAGCAATTTCAGAGATCCTCTGCCTCAATGTCCTCATCGTCTCTCCCTGTCATAATGAGATGGGTGGCAGGATAATAGTGAAAGTGTGGTAGGGAGGGAAAAATGCCATGGGAAATGAAGGTGTGGGCCTCCATAGGCCCTGAGAGGAGGAAGGGAAGAAGGGAGTACTCAGTGTAATACTGCCATAAAAAGCAGTCATAATCAGGACTGCAACACATTGCTGCAACCCTCTCTCTATGAACATGCCTGAATCAGTAGAAAATAATGAATTCAGTGCACACAGATATATGGCCGATTTACTTTTTCTTATAAACCATGAAGTCAATAGCAAACCTACATAACATTAGATACACTAGGGCTCTGAAACATTATTTGATACATTTTTAGGTCTAATTCATTCTAAAATAATCTAATTCATTCCAGAACGCCAAAATGTAACACTGCGTATGTTACGCTGTGACTCTGTCATGTCACAGGATTACTGTTTTTGCCCTGAGTCATCTTGAGTTCTGTGACGTCTTGACAACTCTCACCATTTCTGAAAATGACAAAATGGCTGCCAGAGGCTCTCAAACACAGCAAAGGGCATCAGCTCACAGACCACATCCATCTTTGGATACACGCTTCCAGACAGTCAACTTTTCCTGAGAAAGGGATGCTGTCTCACTCAGATTCATGAAAGATGTGTTTTTTGAAAACTGCTTAGTCAAAGAAACATGCTGCCATTCGCTGAAACATCATATTCACATGACTGATTAAGTTTGACAAACCATCACATACTATTGAGTTCATCTAGCTGAGGGTTTCCTTCGGAAATCCAAGGTTTATGTTTTTTTTTTATTATTAGTAGTAGTATTATTATTTATTTTAATATTGTGCCAGTTGGGTCTTCATAGAATCTTGACCTATTTTACTTCACACTTCATACTTTCTCCCATATATAAGCTGCACAGAAATGATAGCCTGTGTAACCTTAGGGTTTAAGGGCTGACTGATCTTTGTTAATTATTCTAATGTACTAGAGCAGGCACCACCTACGTGTGCATACATTAGGCCAAACTCATCAACGAAAAACAAGTCCAGGCTTTATGTTTTTGACTTAAACATTTACTGTTGTCAATTTCAGCTTTAAACTGTAGTAATGGCACAACCCTGTAGCCTTTAGGCCTACCCTATGGAGAACTTAAGACCACTAGTTACATCTTCAATAATGATTTCATTGCAGCTACCATTACTGACTCGTAGGCTACAATTTTATTTTGCATAAAACTCCTGTTACATAAGGGTTTTTGATGATTCAGTGATTATTAAACAGTAAATTTCACTTGGCATGCTCTTGAAATATAAATATAAGACATATTCTTATTGGAGATTACAGTTTGGGGCAAAAGGGTCCAGATCAGGTGACATGCAGTACAGTGCATTGAAGAAAGGACTGAGTCTACACACACACACATACACACACACACACACAAAATAGACTGCATAGCCTACTACTAAAACCATATGGTGTTGGTTAAATGTTCACTTTGAATAAATTATGACAAATAAAGACACACTGGCAGATTAAAAGATGAAATCTGACTGTGCCCAAAGCTTTTATTTGTCTCTAACATGTGCTTTTATTAAGCACACTGAAGTGCTGTTAAAACCATTGTAAAATTGAGAGCATATTTTGCCTTGTCCACGTCCTGATAGACAAACAGTGTCTGAAGCGTGGACTTAAACCGCCTAAATAAAACACATTATCAGGTTAATCTACGTTTAGGCACTGTAACCCTGACCATGCATCAAACCCCATAACTTTTTATTATGTCTCCTGACATTAGGTATTGCTTCCTTCCATCAGAACCGCATAGCCTGCCTGGCGGAATTTCCCGCCTGCTTTCGCGTCATTTTTGGAGACAAGAAAATTTCTTTGAAACACTAGCCTACAATGCAATGTTTACATATTAACCGCCATCGACTGTTTTCACCCAACAGATCAAGTGGCGACGCAGGTAGATGTCTGTGAATCTGTCAAAATAGTTATGTTTACATTGGGCAGAGATACCCAGAGCTCCGACGTGAAACACCTGTTCCAACCTCTCTAACCAGTGACAAATAGCAGAAATGACACAAGTCACAATAGCAGACACACTGTTGTTGTGCATACGGTATGTTATACACCCAAAACGAGCAGCTTACCTGTGTAGAGGGAAATGCTTTGTTTGGAAGAAAATGTCTTATGATATATTGTATTTCGTACCGCTGTGTTGAACTGCTCGCTGCGTATCATCAGGACTTCAGATATCTCGAATACTTGACTGGTTTACGGTTGCTGCCGTGGGGGAGGCGGCAGCTATGGGAGGGCTGCGGGAGGGAGTTTGTGGGGTGGAGGGGGCTGGAGATTGGGTTGGTTGTTGCAGCACCTAGTTATAAAGCAGAACTTCATGAAATCTGTGTTTTTGTTGTAGTTCACTTCTATTAGGCTATAAGCAAATATGCACCGCTTAATTCAGCTGATCAGAGGTGAATAACATAGCCTACTGCAGAAGAAAATTCCCCTCAGTTTTAGCATGCTTCTCCCCCTGAATATTTGTCCTAAGATTGAATTTATGTTAATTTAAATCAGGAGGTGATTTATGTACTAACAAACACACTCACACAAGCATAAGCCTAAACACACGCACGTACTGTATGTACGTGTGCACGCGCACTGTACTGTATGTACTAACAAACACACTCACACGCACACACACACGCATGCACGCACGGACGCACACACACACACACACACACATTTTTCATTTTCATGATAGCTGCAGTAAGGACAAAAGCTAAGTCGGGCATAGACAGATGGGGGGGGGGGGGGGGGGGGGGGGCGATGGTGTCATGGGCTCAGTTTCTACTGTTGTGATGAAGTTGTTCTATCCATGCACATTTATATGGTGGAAACCATCATTCAAATTGGCCACCCTTTGACTTGAAAACAGTTTTATGTGCTTCAGATGTTCTAGAAAAAGTTATTTACTACTTCATATGTCAAAATTAATGGCTTATTTTGAATTCTTCTTTCCATAAAATGCACAGTGCACTCTACTACACGTCGAGTCCCTCAGCCGAGCACAGCAGAGACAAACAGGATATGATCATGCACTTCAGCTTCCAAAAACACCTGCTCATTTCAACACAGGCCTCTCTTTTTTCTGATGTGCTGAATGGAATTTTAAAGTGGTCCTTGGAGAGGAAAAAGCACAAGACCAGTGTCTATGGATTATGCAGAGACATTTGAGAGTCCATTTAGCTGTAAAAGGGACCCTCATTATACTTTCAACCAACAATAAGTTGGTTTAGGGTGGCCAGATGGAAGCGAGTAAAATGTGATAGCAGGTAGGAAATTAATGTCATTTCATATTTCCTTGAATATCATTACTTTCCTTGTCACCTAATTTCTCCTCCTGTCTTTCATTCATTCTCTCTCTCTGTCTTCCCTCCTTATTTTCTCCTTACCCTTGAGACATCAATGGGTCTTTTTTGTTGGAGAAAAAATAACTACTTTCAAGGTAGCTGAACATGACCATGACTAATGAACAGCGCTTGCAGAGTCAAATATGTAGTATTTATTCTTAATAGGAAAACCCTGAGGTTGATGTATACTATCTATGGCCCCGGGAATGTGAGAAAGATCAAAGACTGCCGTAAGACAGGATCAAAAATGTGGTTTAATTATGTATGTATGTCATCACCCACAGAAATATAACAGTACCAGTACAGCTCAGTCATTTGTCTTCAGCCAGTTTCTCAAATGCATCTGTGCTGTCACAAAGCGGGAGGCAGAATATTATGCGTAGCATGTCCTGTGTACACAGAAAAGTTCTCGGAAAAAGACTGGGCACAGCTGGTGGTGTCATGTCTCCTTTGTCTTTGGCGCATTTGTTCAATGAAAAAATAATCATTGCTGGATGAATGGCTTTGTTTGTGTGAAATAACCTTGCACACAGCCCTGTTTTGAAGTTGCATTCAGAGGAGCTTTGGGGTTCAAATTGGCTCCCAAATTGCCTCTACTGAAGGTGACAGTAAAGTCACTTTAGAATGGCTGAAATGAGAGACAATTGTGTTGTTGCATTGTTCAGAAGTGACGATCACATCAATTTGTCTGAATAATGAGTTTGGAAACTCTTGGAAATGGATTGCTTAGCAAAGGGGAGACAGGCTAGGAGTGTGATGTAGAAGAATAAATTGTAGTGATTAAATAAATTATGGTGAACAGTTTGTAGCACAATGAACTGTTGGTGCACTGTTGTAGAAAATATGCAGTGAAAATGAATGAGTTTTGCTGACGTCCAATATCACCACAACCTTATCCCAACATTTTTTAAGACAGATTGCTGGCTAAGGCTTCAACCTCAGTAATAAATGTCTTAACCCTCAAGCAAAACTATGAGACAGATGGCAAGTAAGATTGTCATTACCGTTTTTTCAGGAAGAATACCCTCACATCACACACACACACACACACACACACACACACACACACACACACACACACACACACACACACACACACACACACAAACACACACACACACACACACACACACACATTGTGAAAATGAAAAGCAGTCATATAGGGATTTTTTATTTTGTGATCTTATCTCTGACAGCTCCTCTTTGTTGCAATTCCTTAATTTAGGCTTGTATCCACTGAAGCTTGGACTCTCCTTCAAATGTTGTTACTTTCAATCTGTTCAAGGTATTTGTGAAGTAGATCCCTTGATCTCACTGCAAAGAAGTGGGCAGCATAGCACACACTGCTTTTTTGAGAATTAGTTTGAAAGGGCTCAATGTCATCTTCTCAGATTGTTTAGAGAGGGTCTAAGATTGCCTCTTGCAAGCAGACAGATGAGTGCTGCAGCTGCAATCTAAAAATGAGTCCCTGATGCTCTTGACAGAATTTCTTGGAAAACTCAAGATGGGAAAATATGCAGCTTGCACATTGTTATGGCCCACAATGATAAAAGCCATGCAGCACTGGACCTGAAAGTATGGGCATTTGGTATTTTAAGAACACTCCACGTTAACTTAATTTTTTCCTGGGAATTTGTTTAGCCTCTTTGTGGTTGGCTAAGCAACGGCTTGCTTCCCTTGACAAATGAGATTAAACAAAATTAGTTTATTTAGATCATTAAAAGTGGAAAATCTCTGTCTCATTGCCCAAATAAATCAACCATGCTTTGGTCTCCAGCATCCAGTTGAAGACCTCTGCCAAGACATCTGTATATATTTTGAAATAAGACACAGGCAACTCACAAGTGGAGGCAAAACAATAGTCTGTTTCCCTCCAAGGGACATCCGTTATGGAGCCAGTGAGTTTTCTATGGCATTTTTCCCACGGCTTCTCCTTGAGTGTTTGAAGGGCATGATACAAATACCATTGGAAAGTATTTTTCTGCATCATTAATATGTGAAATGTGAAAACAGAGTGAAATAAAGATTAATTTTCATGACAAATGATGCTATTTATTTGTTATTTTATTTATATTTGGCGGTTGCTGATGTGGTAAGGGTGAAGATTTTTTGGCAAGCAGACAGCTCTGTGGAGAAATTATACACTAGCAAGAAGTCAGTGATGAGAATGTAGGAAAGCTTAAGCAGAAATGAAGAAAACAAACCGCAAATCCTGGAGGACGTTTATGAGAAGGGTCTGTAATTACAATTCTTATTTGGGCAGGGCCCTTTTAGGAGGAGCAGAGGAGGCCTCTGCGCCTCAGATTTATCTCCGGAGAGTAACTGGAAGCGGAAATGTTTATGATGGCTTGATATTGTCCCTGCGCTGCACCACAAAGTCAGGCTGAGATGAACTTGATGTGAGGCAAACATCACCTAAGAACCCGCAGTTCCTGCTGAAAATCAATCTTGTGTGAGATTTGAGAGGCTCCTCTCGCCATCACTTCTCCCTCCACAGTGTGCTGCTTTCATTTTGGCTCTAAAAGCCTAATCAAAGTCACCCTCACTCTTTTCATGTCTTGATTAATGTTTTTCCCACCCACCTGCTCCTCTTCGATGGATGGACTTTTTCCACTGTCACTTATATAAGTATATGACTACTAAAATGTATTTATTACAATATAGATTACACATGATCAATATTGTTACTGTAAATGTCACAGACAGTTGAAGTCTGACTGAGGTAAACACCCATAAAAAAAATAAATATATCATCTAAACAGCACTAACTGTCATGTTGAATTACTCAAAGAAAGATCCACAGACACTTACCAGTTCCCACGTACCACTTAGAGATAATCAATAATTTCTCTCCTCATAGAAGTACTGTAAAAAAAAAATCAAATGATGATTACATTTTGTAACTGACAGAGAGAGAGAGAGAGAGAGAGAGAGATCAGTCTATCATCTCTGATCTATTAAGTGGCCAGATGGCAGAAGATGGTGGTGGGCAGCGTGCCAGAGAAGTGGGAGCTGGGCAGAAGAGAGGACACAAGATGAGGATGTGTCTCTAGAAGCCTCATCCGGGGCGGCGGAACCCACGCCAGCGCCGCATCACAGTAGCTAACCATCGTTAAGATGCCAAGTGATGATGTCACTACATGCTGTAGACAAGATGTCCCACGTTCATTAATAAGTTGTGATGTCAACCCAGACTTGTCTTCCAGACACTAGCCCATTTCCTGCTGTTTGAACACAAACCCCTGATGCCAGTGTAACTTTTAATCCAATTAATTTTAAAGCCCTTGACAAGGGTCCACATATCATTACGCTTTTGTGATACTGTGGAGAGGTGCCCTACAGGCAAACCAAAGTAATCCTAACTTTGTAAGTACAGAAAGGTTAATAAAATGACTGTGCAGTCAGTGGATTACCTAAAGTCTTCTTCTGTTCGCCCTCCATCTTCCTAGGAGAAGTTTGTACATGTAGATTAAGGAATGTATCTAAAGCTACTGACAATGGACACAAAAGGAGGAGAGTTCGGTAATGGACTTGCAGACTCTCTTCTCTCAAGATGGAGACGACTGGAATAATGGTATAAGTAATATAAGGTAATGCACTGACTGCACGAACAATTATGTTTTACTTTGACATAGCGAAACTGCCCCCAAAGGCATTTAGTTGTAAATGCATATTCCAGTCTTATTCAAAACTGCACAGATGAATTTATCCCCCAATCAAAATGTACAGTTATCATCTGTTATCATCCAAAAAAAGGTTGTTCTGACACCGGAGTTGTTTTTTAAGTAGATCACTAAACTTAATTTTAAAGTGGCTCTCTCTATGATCAGTCATGCAGGATTATAAAACATTATCCCTATGCAAGGCTTGGTGTTTCTCTAGCATACATTCTCCATGGCATATCCATCCATAGTTTTTGGTGCCTTAGAAATGAACTGAAATCATTTCAAGAATTAATACATGTTACCTGCATTTACATGTAAATAAACACTGAAATATATTACACAAGGAATTTTGATAAAATTATTCTCAGAATTCACAAATTTTCAGTCTGATGAACATTCATGTGATCAACAAAATATATTTTTTGACTGATTCAACATCAAACTGTGGTTAATACTGAATGGTATATTAAGTAGTTGATGAGTTTGATATTTTGTAGATGCAAAAATGTTTTTGAGATGATTAGGGAGTAATTCAATATTTTGCTGATGCAAAAATGTTATTGAGATGATTCACTCTGTACTCAGTCTACATAACTATTCAGTGGATATAGAAGAAAATATCTTCCTAAAAAAAAGGGTTTGGGTTAATTCTGTCGTTCTTTGTGTTTGGATGGTTATTACATTTGAACTTTGACAAAATTGACTCCACTGAAAATAATAGACAGCTCTGATTGACAGCAACCCCAGTAAACTATAGGCTTGCCCTATAACTGAATACCTATACAATGGCCATTGCATGACATTAAAAAACTCTATTTAAAACAGATTAATACTAACCTTGATATGCTTGCTGGAAGAAAAGGTCTATCGCTATAGTCATTATGCTTGACATTTGGAAAAAGCTGCATTGAAAAGTGGTAGAAAAACCAATTATGTACTGCACAACCCTCTCTTGACCAAAGAAATTAATTAAATGTATAATTTCTAAGGCTTTCAGTGGTATGAATGCATGTTCATACATCACAGGTGTCCTGATCACGAGTTGTGTAACCCAGTATTTTTAGTGACTACAGTTACAGGACTATCATATTATGTAAGTTCAATGTCTCTCTCAGTAGCTCTTTACTGTAGTATTAATGCAGTTTAAAAGGACATGGCAAGTTACTGCAAATTCTTATGGGGTGTGGGGATGTAGTGCATGGAGGACTTCTGGTATATGTGAGATTAACCCAATCCTAATGTGACATATTTCTAAGTGTCTTTGCAAGGCACTAATTTGTCCTGTTCCAAGCATTATGTCAGTGTCATAAACATGAATACCCATCTTTAGGTATTAAAGTCTACTGTCATGATCTGCTGCATATGGATTTGTGCTAATGTTGGCACAATCTCACCTTGCTTCAACAAGATTGTGTCACTTGACATAGGTGTTGTGTAAACATCAGTGTTGGCAGCTAAGGACATACTCAGATATATTAAGAAGTATTCTAATAGTATTTGATTTTAAATGCCTCCATTAAATCTGTCTGCCCCTGCCTCTTCCAGCTGTTCTCATCTTGATTCCCAATTAGGAGACATACCCACCCTGAGCAGGCCTCTCTGGTCTGTATAATGGGAAATCACAGAAGATTTTTATCCCTTCAACTTAAAGTGAAAAAAAGAGAAAGAAAGCGAGGCAAACTTGAGAGAGAAATTCTGGCTCTGGGGAAGAGCTGAGCTGAAGCATCGCAGTTAAGTGATGAGGTGCTGCAACTGCTGCTGCTCCAGGAGAAGCGCTGTGCTGTGGTGTGCTGTGCCGCGCTCGTGTGCGGCGCTCTCTCTCTCCCCAGGGCCTTATCTCACTCTGTGATCTCGCCTCCTTTTTATCGGCGCTTTCTCCGTCGGCCAGATGTGCCTGACTGGCCCCTCTCCTCCTCGCTGTTGTCAAATCTCCTAAAAAGCAATCCGGCAGGGCTTTGGCAGCGGCTGATAGGCGGCAGAATCAGGGCCTCGTTTATCTGCGCCACAAGAGGGCAATCCCTGCTGAAATACACTTTAGCCTCAGGTGAACCAGCCGGGCTGTCCGGCACTATCTACCACTCCCCTCGTCTCAAGGGCCTCTGCAATTTCACACATGATGCAAGGGAGTGTGTATGTGTGTGTGTGTGTTGGGGGGGCGGGGTCGCGGGGTCAGCATGTGTGGTTATGCGGTGCAGAGAGAGAACGAGCTGGAATGTGCAAGTGTGTGGGCATGGGCGGATTATGAACTTTCGGGCCCCTGTGCCCAGATGTATTAAGGGCCCCCCACTAATTGTCGCATATGTGGGAGGGGGGGTTTGGGGGTCCTCCCCCAGATATTTTTTTAATTTGTTTGATGTGATTTCCTGTATTCTGGTGCATTTTGGGGATGGCCAATACTACATTCAATCAGATTCATAGCCTACATCCTGATTTGTTGATATTGAGGCAATGATTCCATGCAAAAGCTTGGCTTCAGGGCCTCCTGACCCCATGGGCCCCTGGGCCTGGTAGGCCCGTGCAGTAATCCATCCCTGTGGGAGAGAGAAATTAGGGATCAGGGTTATCCAGTCATTAATGCACTTGATCAAATTAACACCTTGAAAGCGCCCCATTTCGGCCTGATGAAATGTGAATGCGATTCCATTGACCTCCCCTGAAAGTCAAACAGACCTCTCAGCGGTGAGAAAACGGATCCAACCCTCAGGTCACATTGCTGGAGCATTATCATACATTAACTCCAGAACATCCACATGACAACTTCCAGCAAACTCCCCCATCCCCCAATCCCCTCTCTCACGGCCCGGTGACGCAGTTAGGTGGATGGCAGATCGCAGTGCTTTTCAGAATGCAACCGGGGTCTAGACTTCAGGCAGATTGGTTACCATGGAGACCGAGCCCCTGCAGATTGCTAATGGCAGACAGCAGTGCAGGATAAGATGTGTGCTAATCACGGAGCATTGTTCTCAGACGTGTCATGCTGTCCTGAGGGTCCAGCGTACCCTGCTCGGCTCCCACACCACTGGAGTAATTACACATGGGTCCCACTCAAAGCCACTTCCAAGCCTATTATCGTTCACAAAAATCATATTAAGGCAAGCAAATGTAATAAAGAAAAAGAGAATAATAACTGTATTTTGGTAAATGGTTACAGCAACACTTGATAGTCAGTACAGACCAAAGCTGATATCATGTGCATAGGCATGAGCAGCAAGTTTGTGATACACTATATGTCAGATAAAGTTAATCAATAAACACTTACATGTCTTATTTGTTGAAATGTATACGCTGTTTAATGAATAATATAATTATAGTGGTGTTGGACTAGACATGAAATATATTTAATGCAATCTACAATTGCATGTTGATCATATGTTGAAGGCTCAGTGAATGGATGCGGTATCAAAACCTTTTACATTAGTTTCTAGTCTACTAGTTAATAGTAGCCTAAGTAAACTCCAGGAAACAAAAGGTGAGTATTAATAACATTATTCAACTTACAGAAATCAATGAAAATCCTGTAGATCTTTAGGGAGATCTTATTGTTGAGGCACATGTTCCACTCTCAGGTTGAGTCTCAGGTTGAATGGGGGTGGAAGCCTTCTTTGCCATTCACTGGTTGTCTTTTAGCCTTTATGTTGCCTGTCATGCCTTGCATGTGCATTCAATATGTGGCTTTCTTGATTGTTGAAAGAAGAATTCATACTCAAAATGAGTTAATGCTTTTAGTTGTTTGGCAGACACATGCGCAATCAAGGTCAGGCCTGGTCACAATGACAGCAATGTTGTGATACAAATCAAGCACTTTATCAATGAATTTTTTTTTTGTAGTTTTTGTATCAGTATCTCGTTATTTTTGTCAGACAAACTCCTGTATTCATGATGACATGCATTAACAAATACAACAATTTCTATTTTCCAATTGTATCCACAAAAATGTAAATGGCATTCATCCAGGTTTACAGCAATATGAAACTATCCTCTAAATTATCATTTGTTTTCAAAACCATAATTTATGCACATATTTGAACATCTCAGCTATAGTGCTTCATTAGAATGCAAGAAGGCTTTCTTTGAGCATGCATTCATAGGTGACAGGACTTATATGAGAGGGCTGAGGATGTGTTTAGCTTTTTTTTTGTCACACAGGTCAATACCAGCCACTTCAAGCTATGTCGGTGCATAATTACATGAGGGTTGGCCAACATCCTCAACAACAATCCGCCAAAGATAACGCCCAATCCATGTTGCAGTCTCAGAGAGGCCACTGAGTTTGGCTGCATATTGAATGAGGAGTACGACTGCACATAATCCTCATTAAAGCATGTCCCTCAGGACATTTACCACTCAAGCTAAAATGCATTGCAATACCATTTCCCCCAGTGAAGGATACGAAAATATGGACACCACCACTCAAGAGGAAGTTGTGCTCATTAAATTATGCCTGGGTTCAAACACACAGAAAACCTGTTTTAATTAATCAATTATTCAAATACCCTTTTCTAAGTAAATCTACACAGACAACTATTGAACTGTGGCTTTGTGGTGTTCAGAGATCTTTTGTATCCAGAAGCCTGTAATTGATGGGAACGCCTTCATAGCCTCCTTAGAACCAATCCATAGACCTATGTCCTCTGTAGTGGTCATAAGTCCTAGATGCATACCCCTTTACCCCTTTGAGCTATTCTATCAATTCCTGTGGTCTTTTAAAGATTTCTAATGATATATCATGTGATTGGCTGGGTTGCTGGGAACCTCCTCTTCCTGGTTCGCAAAAATGGTTGACATCAAAACAAGCACATTTTATGGATGTGTCTTCTTATTAAGCATTCATTATGATGGCAATATATGGTCTTGTTAATGAAAATGTCCGTAATCATATGATTAATTTTGAAAGAAGTTAAGTTATTTACATTTTGAAATAATAGTGACTTTATGAATGTCCATTATAATGGACACCAGGACCAAAATATTTAGATTTTTTGGGAAATTTAGGAGATCATTTGTATAGGATGAATGAGGGGGGGGGGGGTGTCAGATTTGGTGATGAGTGAGCGAAACAGAGATAAGGACTATGAACCTGTGCCTCAAGAAGATAATGAGGAAGAGTAAGACTAAAAAATGAATTATCGCAGATGAAAGAAAAACATGAAAATGAAATGAACAATCCAGAAAAAATAAATACAACTGTCCTAAAAGGCAAATAAAGTAGTCTAGAAGGATAAATAAAATGTTCCCTTATATTTGGTTAAGTTTACCCTTCATTTAATACCACTAAAAGCATAATTTGTCCATGTTTGTCTATTTTCATGGTTACCTTTTCATACTAAAACGGTCCTTTTGTCCACCACAGGGGACATGCTATAAAATTTAAAATAAAAATAAATGTAAAAAAATTAAAATTGTAAGATGTTTTTTTTAATCCTAAATACAAAGGAAATCACACAAAAAAAGAAATTGTTGGACACTTTTTTTTCTTGGTTCTCAGGAGGATAGAAGATAACAAAAGAAAACTAGAAAAGCATTTCAAGAAGGAAATGCAGTGCATGAAAATGCAAAAAATATTATGTAAAATATCATACAGAGTAAAAACAAATAAGGCAGATATAGTTGCAATCGTGTTGCTAGGCTACATATGTTGGTTGTTATGCCAAATTAAGTGGTTGCTATACTGGATGCTTGGGTAATCCTGTTGTTGCTAGGGTGTTTGACATGGTTGCTATGCTGTTGATAGGGTACTTGAGGTGGTTGCTAGGGTAGTTGTGGTGGTTGCTATGCTGGTTGCTAGGTTAAACTCATTGGTTGCTATATTGGTTGCTAGGTTGTAACTGTGGAAGTGGTTGCTAGGCTGTTGCTAGGGTATTTGACATGGTTGCTAGGCTGTTGCTATGGTACTTGAGGTGGTTGCTAGGCTGTTGCTATGGTACTTGAGGTGGTTGCTAGGCTGGTTGCTAGGTTAAACTCATTGGTTGCTATATTGGTTGCTAGGTTGTAACTGTGGAAGTGGTTGCTAGACTGTTGCTAGGGTATTTGACATGGTTGCTATGTTGTTGCTAGGGTACTTGAGGTGGTTGCTAGGCTGTTGTTAGGTTAGTTGTGGTGGTTGCTATGCTGGTTGCTAGGTTAAACTCCTTGGTTGCTATGTTGTTTGCTAGGTTGTAACTGTGGAAGTGGTTGCTAGGCTGTTGCTAGGGTATTTGACATGGTTGGTATGCTGTTGCTAGGGTACTTGAGGTGGTTGCTATGTTGTTGCTAGGTTAGTTGTGGTGTTTGCTATGCTGGTTGCTAGGGTACATGAGGTGGTTGCTAGGCTGTTGCTAGGTTAGTTGTGGTGGTGGCTATACTGGTTGCTAGGTTAAACTCATTCGTTGCTATGTTGGTTGCTAGGTTGTAACTGTGGAAGTGGTTGCTAGGCTGTTGCTAGGGTATTTGACATGGTTGCTAGGCTGTTGCTAGGGTACATAAGGTGGTTGCTAGGCTGTTGCTAGGTTAGTTGTGGTGGTTGCTATGCTGGATGCTAGGTTAAACTCATTGGTTGCTATATTGGTTGCTAGGTTGTAATTGTGGAAGTGGTTGCTAGGCTGTTGCTAGGGTACTTGAGGTGGTTGCTATATTGGTTGCTAGGTAGATGAGGTAATGTTGCTGCTGCAGCTGGCGTCTTTAGGGGAAAGTCCGTAGGAGTCGATTGCCGAGTGTGGAGTCACACGCTCTGGAAATGCACAATTTCGTTGCTGTTTTTTTTTTTTTTTTTTAAAAACATAGTCCAGTATTTCTTTCAAAATTGAAATGAAGTTGTATGGACTGGACTATGTTTTTTTTTTTTTTTTAAACGGCGACGAAATTGTGAATTTCCAGAGCGTGTTACTCCACACTCTGCAATCGACTCCTACGGACTTTCCCCCTAAAGACGCCAGCTGCAGCAGCAACATTTCCGGAAAGGTACTGGCTTGATGAAATTCATTCTGGACTCTCTCCGACCACATAAAGACCTCGGGATACTTCGGTTTGGCTTTAGAGTTAGAATTATCCGGAGTAAAATGCACTTTAGATCAATTTACGGATGATTGGGAGTACATACGTTGAGTTGACATCCAAATCATGTCATTCAGATGTGTTTTGAGAAAGTTCGATGTTACCGTTTTTAGTCAAAACTCGTTAGCGTGGAAATGAGAAGGGCATATTATTTTGCCGCTACAAAATGCTATTTTTATACCTCTTCTACAGTTCCAAACAACATTACACTTACGTGGTAGTGAGTAGAGGGTCCCTAAAGCCAAACCGAAGTATCCCGAGGTCTTTATGTGGTCGGATAGAGAGTCCAAAATGAATTTCATCAAGCCAGTACCTTTCCGGAAATGTTGCCATCTTTGCTGCCATCTTTAGGGGAAAGTCCGTAGGAGTCGATTGCCAAGTGTGCTCTGGAAATTCACAATTTCGTCGTCGTTTAAAAAAAAACAAAAAAAAAACATAGGGACCCTCTACTCACTACCACGCAAGTGTAATGTTGTTTGGAACTGTAGAAGAGGTATAAAAATAGCGTTTTGTAGCGCGAAATAATATGCTCTTCTCACTTCCATGCTAACGAGTTTTGACTAAAAACGGTAACATCGAACTTTCTCAAAACACATCCGAATGACATGATTTGGATGTCAACTCAACGTATGTACTCCCAATCATCCGTAAATTGATCTAAAGTGCATTTTACTCCGGATAATTCCTTTAAGAGAGAGACTGTATGCTTAAAGCCTGAGAAACTGACAGTTGATGCAGGTGGCTGTAACACCTGGCCTAAGATTCTAATTGCTTAAGGGCCCCTATTGTGATGTCATCAGCCTAATGTTAAGTCTATGGGGAAATTTTGAATAGTTTTTAATTAATAGCTTAAAATGTATAAACGTTATAAAGATGAAAAATACAAAGCCCAGATGTCCTAAGTAAGACCTACGTAACATAGTTTGAATGACGTTTCTACGTTAAACGGTTGAAGCTGCATTAACTGCGTTAGAAGAAGAAGAATACCTAGAAATGCAATTCCAAGGAATTACCAGGAATTTTGCATGAAAATGCAAAAGTTGTGATGTCGGTTGTTACTCTAGGGTAGACCAACTCACTTTCTGGAGGTATACTGCCCTTTTATGGAATTTGGAGTATGAATTGATTTTTTTGGCAGACATTACACATGGCACCTTTAAAAGTTGTTGATAGACAGCTAGTTTAATACATAGATCGTTTACAAGTAGACTGTTTAAAAGTTGAATGTAGATAGTTTAAAAGTTCTTGATAGACGGCTAGTTTAATAGATAGATAGTTAAATGATAGTTTAAAAGTAGACCATTTAAAAGTTGAATGTAAATAGTTTAAAAGTTGTTGACATAGACTGAAAGTTTAATGAATGTTGCTATTCAAATACTTTAATGGCTGGGTATAGGTAGATATTTGACAATAACTGAAAGTTGGAATGGCTCTAATGTTTGCTAGCAGTTATGCTAACAATTTTAACTATGCTAACAATGCTAACTATGCTAAACATGCTACTTAGCTAACTTAGCTGATGTTTTCTAGCAGTTTTGCTAAAAAAAATGCTAACAATGTTAACAATGTTAACCATGTTAACTATGCTAACCATGTGACTTTAGCTAATCATTATTAGCAGTAATGCTAACAATGCTAATATGCTAACTATGTTAACCATGTTACTTAGCTAACTTAGCTAAATTTTCTAGCAGTTGTTAAAAAATGTTAACTATGCTAACAATGTTAACTATGTTAACCATGTGACTTAGCTTACTTGGCTAATCATTTTTAGTAGTTATGCTAACTATGTTAACAATATTAACATGTTAACCATGTTACTTAGCTAACTTAGCTAATGTTTTCTAGCAGTTTTGTCAAAAATGCTAACTATGCTAACTATGCTTACCCATTTGACTTAGCTTACTTAGCTAATAATTTTTAACAGTTATGCGAACTATGTTAACTATGCTAACATGCTAACTATGTTAACCATGTTACTTAGCTAACTTAGCTTCGTTGTAACTGTGGAAGTGGTTGCTAGGCTGTTGCTAGGGTATTTGACATGGTTACTAGGCTGTTGCTATGGTACTTGAGGTGGTTGCTAGGCTGTTGCTAGGTTAGTTGTGGTGGTTGCTATGCTGGTTGCTAGGTTAAAGTCATTGGTTGCTATATTGGTTGCTAGGTTGTAACTGAGTGTTTGCTAGGCTGTTACAAGGGTATTTGACATGGTTGCTATATTGGTTGCTAGGTAGATAGAGGTTTAATAGTTGGAATGACTGAACAGTTAAATAGATGGATAGTTTAAATCAGTGTTTTTCAACCACTGTGCTGGGGCACACTAGTGTGCCGTGAGAGATCATCAGGTGTGCCGCAGAAAATTACCCAAATGTCACTCACTGGTCCAGAAAAGCAACTGTTGCATCAAAGAATTTATAACCACATGCTCTCATTGATTGTATGACTGCACTATTTGTGGTATGCAGGCATTGTACAACGGGGGCCCCATATTCATTATTCACAGAATCATCACATATCCAGTTCATAAGAACAATTAAATTATAGATATAGTCACCAAATGAAACAGAGGGCGCTTGCTTTCTTGAGCAGGTCTTGCATAGAAGCCATAATAAGGCCGTATCTGTGTATTATTTTAAATTTTAGGCTATGGTATGTTTATTTTTTCTTCACACAGGATGTTAGTGTGCCGTGGGACATTTTAAGTGTCAAAAGTGAAAAGGTTGAAAAACCTAGATGAGGTTTAATGTAGTTGGAATGCCTGAACAGTTAAATTAGTGGATAGTTTAAATGGTTAAATTATTTGCTAGGTAGATGAGGTTTAATATAGTTGGAATGACTGAACAGTTAAATAGGTGGATAGTTTAAAAGGTTAAATTATTTGCGAGGTAGATGAGGTTTAATATAGTTTGAATGACTGCACAGTTAAATAGGTGGATAGTTTAAATGGTTAAATTATTTGCTAGGTAGATGAGGTTTAATATAGTTGGAATGACTGAACAGTTAAATAGGTGGATAGTTTAAAAGGTTAAATTATTTGCGAGGTAGGCCTAGATGAGGTTTAATATAGTTGGAATGACTGAACAGTTAAATAGGTGGATAGTTTAAATGGTTAAATTATGTTGTGGACAGAGGAAACAGCTGAATAAGGTGTGTAGTCTTAATAAAATGAGACTGTATGCTTAAAGCCTGAGACTGGCAGTTGATCGAGGTGGCCGGAACACCTGGCCTAGGATTCTAATTGCTTAAAGCGATGGTTCGGAGTAATTTCACCCTATAGGGTCCTTTGCACCATGACCCCGAGCCAAACACCCTCCCAGAACCTTTTTTCCCTTGGTCGAGTAGCACTGTCAGAAACTAATGACGTTCTGCAGTCGGAACCAACTTTTATCTCGTAAATTACCCCACTAATAATGCCCTGAATGGTACGAAACTTCTGCAGTAGTAGCCTACAACTATGACCTTTAATACAATAACGAGGCATTAGAAAGTTTGTAAGTGCACCAGGAGTTTATTTAAATAAGACTTGCCTGATTATCTGCTACTATACCGCTGCGTCAACGTTTCTTCCGTGTTTGGATTCCTATGGGGATTAGGCTTCTGCTGAAGCGGGCTTTATTGCACCTTTAAAGCCCGTAAAAGTCCTGGCAGGAAGCGATTATTATGAAACATACATAGCACTCTTGTCCTAAGTAAGACCTACGTAACATAGTTTGAATGACGTTTCTACGTTAAACGGTTGAAGCTGCATTAAACGTGTTAGAAGAAGAATAAGAAGCCTAGGGAGAACAGTACAGTGCATTTTCATGCACTGTAATAATAATAAGAAGAAGCCTAGGAAGAACAGTACAGTGCATTTTCATGCACTGTAATAAAATGCCTAGGAAGAACAGTACAGTGCATTTTCATGCAGTCAGATTGAACAATAGACCTTGAATATATGAATGTTTGTTAGATAACTCAAGAATTGTTCCTGTGTCTAATCTAATGGGGGCAACCTTTTTTTCTGGACATGATTGCATGAAAAGGAAAGGGCAAGGGAAAGTCACCGGACTCTCAATTTCACAGGGTGGACAAGGCTTGCACATTTCATAAAACATGACCTAACTTGCCCACAGTCTGTGACTATTTCAAGGGCGTTTTTAGTTTAGTGACTTGTGCTGCCAATTTACTACCAGATACAGAAGTTTTTCATATCAAAGCAAACTCACAATTGTTCAACTCTATTAAGGACATTCTGGAGTTTTGCAGTAAGTTTCATGAAAATATGCAATAAACAAATGTATGAACAAAAAGGACATACTGACAAACTTATTGTATCTGTATCATTATCATAGCCCACTCTTCATCACAAAAAGCCACCAGCAAATGATGTCCAATAATGATTAGACGAATAACACTGGTAGTTGCCACAGCAGCAAAGCTCCTCCAAACCAGAAAGCTGCTCAACCGAGTTTTATTACACATACCACTGATATCTCTGGACATTTTCTCTTTTTGTGTTACTTGATCATGCACAAAGTGCAAAAAGGTTGTAATGAAGATATACTTTTAGCATTCCGAGTTTACATGAAAACATTCCCATCAAACCTCCAGGTCTTTAAAATATCTGTTTCTTCCATGCCAAAGTGCTGTTAATCAAGATCAGCTGTATCATGACCTTTAAATTTGTATGTCTTTTGGGACCCCTTTTGGGCTTCCCAGCTTGTACTTATATGAACTTATTTATGGCTATTGGTTCTTTGTTGCAATAAAACTAACATATTTTGAGAGCAGGTTTCGCAGCACTGTTTGCTACTCATCAAGTTGTTCAGACCTGAAATTAAGAACAATGACAGATTTCCCCAAAGGATTAGTTTTAACAAAAAAAAAAAAAACATCTCAATTATTTAGATATTTACACTGAGCATTCAATATAAATTGAATCAATCTGCAAATGGCCATCTTCAATTAAAATCTGACTTTTAAGTTTAAATTACCTACATGTTCTAATGTAGATGGATAAATAATTTCAAGTTCTTGCATCTAGTGATAGTTGCAAAAACAAGTTCTTTCTACATACAACCACTAGCATCAGAATATTTTTCCGAAGCAGCTACACAGTGACACCTACTGGCATTATCCTGAACACAAACATCCTCTATCAGTGTTTCTCAAAGTGTGGTCCGCAAGCTATTCCAAGTAGTCCACAAGCAGACGTGATAAAATATAATATTGATGAATGTTTTGCAATATTGAACCAACATGTTGTAAATCCAAACACTGCCTATGTAAGCTACACCAGTTTAAATCATATGAATCCTTTGACACAATACGCAAGGTGGTTCAGTGAGTAAGCCTACTGTGTAATATACTGTTGAAGTAGGTCTACTGTTTTTTTTTTTTTAAATCGGTTAAGTGGTCCCTGGTCTGAAAAAGTTGAGAAACACTGCTCTATATTTTAAGTTTGATATAAACACATTAGTTTGTAATTTTGTAAACTCCAACTATGAACCACCAACTGTATGCATAAACAAACACACCATTAACACAATTATATATTTAATATTTTAATAATCAGGAGGAGCACATGTACAACTTGTGAATACATGTAAGCAGGCTCTTGTGATGAGGATAATAAATCCACAACTACTGATTGAGGCTTTTCTTATTGATTGTGTGTAAAATTGATGTGAACACGGAATAATTTCATTTTTGGAGACAAACTGCTATGTACACACACTGCTGTCTTAATGGGGAAGCTCGTGGGAGACAAGCTGGTAATGAGACCCACAGGAAGGGCATCGCTGGGCTTCTCCTGCATGGAGCCAGAACCACACCACCGCTGTGTTGTCCTCCTCGCCTATTAAAAGAGCAGGCAAAAGGCATTGACATTACTCAGGGGTCACACCACAACATATGACAGATAAAGCTAGCCCCAGACATGGAGCTGGCTGCTAGCACAATGACCAGAGCACCATGAGATATACATTGACATAATCCCAAACTGATCAACAGCAGCAATAGCAATATATGAAATAGTCTTTTAAATGTATTTTCTGGTTCGTTTTATATTTGGTCTTCAGTAGGCTACCTATCCAAATGAACTTAGGACACTTACACACACAGCCGACGACCCTCTTATTTGTGATGGAAGGGACAAGATGTGGATCCTGCTTGGACCCTGCATATTCCTTGGGCTTCAACATGCTGTATGGATCCTAGTAAACAAACATATTTCCCACAAGTTTGATTTTATATCAAGTCACTTATCGCATCTCTAAAAACTGATGCAACCAAACAGCGTAAAAGACTATAACGTTTGCACAACAGGCCTCGCGATAATGTGAAGCTGAAATATCCCTTCAAATGCTAAGAACTTAACTTACCGAACCGTCTTTCAGTGCGTGCATAACGATTTTCTCCAGTCCAGTTGCCTGCTCCTCATCGGATGGAATACCTTTCAAACAAGACTTTACATTAGGCCTAGTCTATTTTAAGGTTACATGTTCCCAGATAAGTTTTCGGGTTTGATCACCATAGTAATGTAAACCAGAACGTTTTTTTGCTAACTGAAGTTAGCGACTACCTTATTAGCCAACTAACGATACAATGCTAACACGTCGTTTGTTAACGTACTTAAGAATTTCCACGGTTTTATTAACCACGTCATATATTGGCAACTAAAAGTAATGAACAATATAATACATTTTACGTGATCTTATGATGGATGTCAAAGGAATTCGTCTTTTACATTACTAGCTGGCTAGCTATTTCCTTACATACGCTGACGTTAGTTAACGTTAACATTAGCTAAGCGGCCACTGAGGCATCCTCCATGGCGTGCCATTGACTGCCCTTGGCCGTGTTTCAATTTGATGCTGTTGGTGATGCTAATTACATCTGCGGTCAGTTGTGTCCAGTACATATAATACCTCCAGCAGCCATTCCACGGGCTAGAGTCTTCACCGGGGTAACCCGGGCAGTAGTTGCGGCCCGAACGGCAGTACGCAGAAGTAACCTTGCAGCCATCTTCTCACAGCGCTTCTTCCCCAATGTATAGCTTGATGACGTTGGGAGTAAACGTACGTCCCTTATTTAACCGTCGCATTTATTTGACGTCATGTGTGCATCTAGGAGTATGAAAAAATGTCATGGAATGTTGCTATTTGTCTGTGATTAACTTTAAATTGTAGTTATTGATATTTGATTACAAGGAATCGAATATCAATAGGAAGAGGAAGAGGAAGTTATTCAGATAGCGTTTTTTTTTAGATTTAAACATAGATAGGCTAATATGCTGGTCAAAGCCTTACAACTATGAGCAATTGCAATTTGATTTTAGGCTATATGCTTTGTCCCGTTTTGAGACAGATTGAGGACATTGGTGGATTTAATTAGATGTCACACATTTGACATAAAGAGCCAATTAAATTGAGAGGGATAGTAGGCCTACTTGGATAATCAATTCATTCTAATCTTTCATAAGTGATACAATATTTGAAAATTAAGCTATGATCCCTTAAAACAGCACTTGAAAATATCTCAAATAAACAAAGCCGTTTTAGTCAAAGTGTTTTAGCCTTGGTTTCAGTTGTTCATCTACTTTTTTTTCCGACTCCATAAGATATTATAATGTGATAAAGCTAGGCAATGGTTTGTGTTGTGAACATTAGACCCCATTAGACTCAATTTGTCATACCATGTATAACTGTCAACTCACATTGTTACAAAAAACACACATTTTGATTACATCACATCTCACAGCTCTTGTCACATTTCTCGGTGGTAGCCTATGCTGCTGAAAACAGCTGTTCTTGAATGGAATATCTAAAAGGCTTATTTTCTGTGACCATCACTAGTCATCATTTTATTATTGTGTGTAAAAGTATGCCATCGTTAGAAAACCCTTTTGTGATGTTTTCTCAATTTAGCATTCAGCATTTGTTGGTTGAACTTGACCAAATTGTGGGAGAAAACTTTAGACAGGAGCTTCCTCAAACTTCACACAGTTCATCACTACAAGTCTCGATTAACGAGGTCAAAGCTCAAGATCACATGGAATACAGCATTTGCACAATGTCTCCCAACTGGCTTGCTATATCTTCATCAAACCATGCACAGTTAATGCAGGGCTTAAAGCAAAGAACATTTCTGAGCCTGAAGTTACCAAACATTTTTGAAGATGTCATAGCAGGCATATTGACTAATTTCAAATCTTCAAAAGCCCAGCCCATGCCTGAATTCAAGCACAGTGCCTGAACACTTTAAGTCCTGCTATTGACTACAAGGGCTACATGCACTAATTAAGTAGAGCATGAGGTCCATGTCATTGTCCTGTTTACTTCAGGGCACTGGACAGACCCAGCAGCAGACACCAATTCATGGACGGGCATTTTATTTTTCCAAGGGGGCACAAAACTGTTTCGGGAACATAAATTGATCACTTTAGTTTAAGAAAGGCCATGAATAGATACTGGGGCTTCAATTTCTAGGCCCTACTTGTTTACAATGTCTACTTGTCTACAATGTATCTAAGCAACATAACCTATTGTTGTATAATGATGCGGCCTGTGCACAAGGATGGAGAGACTGCGAGGGAGACTCAAGTGCACGTTTAGAACTGAGATGCGTATGGAGAAAATAGACGCGCTGTTGAGACTGGATATAATAGTGTCAAAGTCAAAGTCAAAGTCAAAGTCAGCTTTATTGTCAATTTCTTCACATGTTCCAGACATACAAAGAGATCGAAATTACGTTTCTCACTATCCCACGGTGGAGACAAGACATATTTTACCAATTTTAAGTCCACAGACAAACATAACATTCAAGTAAACAAAAAAGTAAGTAAATAAGTAAATAAGAGGGCACATATAATGAAAAAATAAGAGCAGCAAAATTTGGTTGAAATTGTGCATAGACATTCAATAAATTAAAATACTAGTGCAAAGTCAGGCCAATAAGAGGCTGAGGTAGTTCTGTTTGACCTAAGTAAGAAATAAAGTGGCATAGTGGTGCAAGTTATGTAAGAGCAGCAGAAGTGTTGTGTTTTCAGGACAACAACAACAAGTTGCAAAATGTACAAGTGTGCAAGTGGAGTGGTGCAGGCGGCCATTTGTGGGTCCAATGTCCAGGATGTTATGTAGCTGAGGGTGGAGGGGGGAGAGGAGGGAAAGAGTTCAGCATCCTAACAGCTTGGTGTATGAAGCTGTTGGTGAGTCTGGTAGTGCGGGAGCGCAGGCTTCTGTACCTCTTCCCAGAGGGCAGTAGATCAAACAGATTGTGAGCGGGGTGACTTGCATCACTCACAATTTTGGTCGCCTTGCGGGTGAGGTGGGTGGTGTAAATGTCCTTCAGGGAGGGGAGTGAAGCACCAATAATCCTTCCAGCTGTGTTCACTATGCGCTGCAGGGCTTTCCTGTTGTATTCAGTGCAGCTTCCGCCCCACACAGCGATACAGCTGGAGAGGATGCTCTCAATGGTGCCTCGGTAGAATGTGGTCATGATGGCTGGTGGAGCACTTGCTCGCCTGAGTTTCCGCAGGAAGTACAGGCGGCGCTGAGCTCTCTTCGCCAGTGATGCTGTGTTGGTGGTCCAGGAGAGGTCTTCACTGATGTGCACCCCCAGGAATTTGGTGCTGCTCGCTCTCTCCACCACAGCACCGTCGATGGTCAGTGGCAGGTGTTGGGTGTGACCTCTCCGGAAGTCAACAACAATCTCTTTGGTCTTGCTGACGTTCAGCAGGAGGTTGTTGTCCCTGCACCACGTGGTCAGATGGTCGACCTCCAACCTGTATTGAGTCTCGTCGCCCTTGGTGATGAGACCCACCAGAGTTGTGTCGTCAGCAAATTTCACTATGTGATTGTTGCTGTAGGTTGCAGTGCAGTCATGCGTCAGCAGGGTGAAGAGCAGCGGACTGAGCACGCAGCCTTGGGGGGCCCCTGTGCTCAGTGTGATGCTGCTTGAGGTATTGTTGCCAACACGTACTACTTGAGGCCTCTGACAGAGGAAGTCCAGTAGCCAGTTGCAGAGGTAGGTACTGAGTCCCAGTTTGTCAAGTTTGCAGATGAGTTGTTGTGGTATTATGGTGTTGAATGCAGAACTGAAGTCTATAAACAGCAATCTCACATATGAGTCTCTTTTTTCCAGGTGGGTGAGGGCTGGGTGGAGGGCAGAGCAGATTGCATCCTCTGTAGACCGTTTGGCTCGGTATGCAAACTGGAAGGGGTCCAGGGTGGGGGGGAGAATGGATTTGATATGTGACATGACAAGCCGCTCAAAGCACTTCATGATGATGGGTGTCAGTGCCACAGGGCGGTAGTCATTGAAGCAGGATGGAGCAGTTTTCTTCGGCACAGGTATGATGGTGGCAGCTTTGAAACAAGATGGGACGATGGCTTGCTTCAGGGAAGTGTTAAAGATGTCTGTGAAGACATCCTTAAGCTCCCCTGCGCAGTCCTTCAGCGCACGACCAGGGATGTTGTCTGGACCTGTTGCCTTACGGGTGTTGATAGCAGCAAGTGTCCTCTTCACGCTGTCGGCAGAGAGGCACAGGGGCTGCTCATGTAGAGGGGGATGGGTCTTCTGTGGGCAGGTGCTGTTTTGTGCTTCAAAGCGAGCAAAGAAGCGGTTCAGGTTGTTGAGCAGAGGGATGTTGCTCTCGCAGCTCTGTGGCGCGGGCTTGTAGTCCGTGAGGGCCTGAATGCCCTGCCATAGGCTTTGTGCGTTCCTGCTGTCTTTGAATAGTGTCAGAAAATAAATCTACAGACAAAAGCCCTTGTTCTTTTGCTAACCAATTTCAGATAGAGGGAAATGGGGTTAGCCCTGAAGTTACAGATAATTCGGCTCCCCTGTATTCTCTGACTAGGTCAGAAGAAAAACCAGGAAAGGTTAACGCTACCAAACAAACCCAGAAACTACTGCTAATATGAGATATAGGCTACCTGCCAGCCGATAAGTCCTATATTTGTCATCAAAAATTTTATTTGCTAATTGCTATATTGACACAACCATAGCCTATTCTAAATTTGTGTTTAAAATCAATACATTTATGTTCAGGGATTGGGGATGGTTGATGCAGCAAGTTTCTCCAGGATGTGCCGGGCCAGGCCCACCCCCAATAAATGTGTGTCATTGCATTCAGTAAGGTCAGACAATTGCTTTAAAGGAAGTTGATCTGACTATCAGTAATAGTGAAAACAGTTTGCATGTCAGTATGCCTCCACTGCTCCAGTAAAGTGACCTTCATGAAGCTATAGACTTTTGTAACAGACAAAAAGCTGTTCAGACAGTGGAATACATTTTCTTTATACCGACTTATTTTTGACCTCTGAGGAAGTGAAATTGTTGTGAGCTGTGACAGCAATTATTCCTGTTTCCAGGAAACCACAGCCCTGGGATTTATCACCAAAGTATGTTTATTACTCAAGTTAACAGAAATGATTTATTTTATACAATTTAACATCACAAACCCATGATTTGAATGACCTTATCTTGATCAACAGATTTAAAATATGCTTCCATTCGCTTTCTCTCTCACGATCATGTCATGACAATACAATCTTATGTCAGGCCTTTCTTTGTTTACAGTAATTCCACGTAATTGGCCGGGAACATTCCATAGTTGCCATCAGGGCCATATCCTCGCCACCATCCTTCATCAATCATCTCGATTCCAGTTATGATGTCATCTGGGTCAAAGGTGATCTCTGTATCGTCCGCTGTTGAGAGAATGGAACCGGCCATGAAACCTTCCACTACACACATCGTTTATCATATCTGTATGTGTACAGTGAAAATCGTGGATGCTGGATACTGAGCAGCAACAATGGGCCAGTACCCTCTCGGCTTATACTCACTAGCTTGGTAGTCATATAGAGCCCTAGCACTGATGCTCCTCCCAGCATCCTCTCCCACTGCAGTGGAGTCAGCTGCATCCTGGGCATACTAAACAAAGAGTGCAGTTAAATATTTTAATTGGCCACAACAGAATCATTGAGACCCAAATGTCAGCGATTCTTTAAGTTTCCATACAGTATGTGGTGTATTTTGCACTTGTGATCCAAGGACAGTAGTCACAAAATTAACAGAAATTGTGCCATGCGAAAATATTTTTCATGATCAAAAAAGTGGAAAGACAAAGTCTAACTTGGGAGGCATCATCATTGATTTCAGCAACAGTCTCATAGAGTTGATCTTCGTGTGTCCCAACCGGTTGTGTTTCCTCTCCTCCAGCTGTTTCTGATCCCTCTGAATCTACAAAGCAACATTATATGGTCACTGAAAAGCCGTGGCATGGCCTACTGGTTAGTGCTTTGGACTTGTAACCGGAGGGTTGCCGGTTCGAACCCCGACCAGTAGGCATGGCTGAAGTGCCCTTGAGCAAGGCACCTAACCCCTCACTGCTCCCCGAGCGCCGATGTTGTTGCAGGCAGCTCACTGCGCCAGGGATTAGTGTGTGCTTAACCTCACTGTGTTTACTGTGCGCTGAGTGTGTTTTACTAATTCACGGATTGGGAGACCAAATTTCCCTCACAGGATTAAAAGAGTATATATACTTACTTATACTTATACTTATAAAAGGACAATCTGTGGCAGGACTACAGTGGGCAGATAGGCCACCCCAGTTTGCTAATCAACATTATGCTACATGGAATACATGCGTTTCACACAAACACAAACAACACAAAACGCATTCATAAGTAAAGTGACTCAGCAACAGATGGGCATTTCAGTCTGACTAACTCCATACTAATTCAATAATCTATTAAACTCTTCCAGTCTCCCATGATAGAATTTATAGTTGACAGGGTGTCCACTCATAATCATACCAGTAGGTATCTATTTAAAACTAGCCTCTGGCCAAGTTTCACCCTCACCAACATCCTGTACTGTAAAAAAGTGAAGTGAACTAAAAGTGAAGTGAATCTTGTGTATACTTGACTGTATGTCAGGTTGAGAAAGGGTTATGGACCCTGGACAAAACACAAATTAATTGTTGAGCCTGTTGGAGGAGTCATGGGCCCAATTGAACAACATAAGGGAAACTCATGTCAGGCCAAAAGTGAAATGCCATGTGGTGTGAGTAAAAGGATAAACTGGAGTTTTGTACACAGTTGCAGCAAACACCTTCTCACCTTCTCTCAAAAAAAGTTTATATAATAAAATAAATCGAGGCCTTGAAAACAATCAAGCTCTGTGTGCTGGTGGCCAGGTTAAGCATTAGGACAGTCAAAGTGGCACTTATCCGCAAGCCTGTAATATTGATTTTTCAATGAATGTAGATGTATAACTTTAACTTTGAATGTAACTTCAAAGAAAACATGAGAGACATCCCTCATGAGCCTTGGAAGAGTTTGTTGAATAAAGCATGGGCAGCACTCATGATACTGGAGATGTTGTGAACCAGCTGAAACAACGAATAGCTGTACACATGCTCCCAACAGATACTCCTTGTGGGGTACCATTTCTCTGATAGACGAGGCCAAGGTTTAAAACAGGTACAACTAGCAGTGGGAGTGGACAGAGAAAAGCCTTTCGCTATGTCACACAAAGTCATATCATACGTACGCCTTGAGCACACAGAGCCAGATAAGAACAGGGCAGCCTGAACACAACTAGCTCTCTTTACCTTGCCCTTCGTCTGAGTGAATATTGTATATTCAGACTCCCATGAAATATTTAATATTTAACATCATTACAGTGCATGAAAATGCACTGTTCTGTTATTCAAAGTCTTCTTCTTCTTCTTCCTCTTATTCTTCCCACCAAATTTCTGTGTCTAATTCAGCTTCAACCGTTTAACGTAGAACTTCGTTCAAACTTTGTAACGTAGGTCTTGAAAAGGACACTTGAGGAATGTATTTTTCACCTTTGTAAACTTTATACTTTTTGAGATATTAATAAAAAACAAGCTTATTTTTCCCCATAGACTTTGCATTGGCACTATGACATCACAATGGGCTAATTAATTGATTTGCACCTGTATCAACTTCCAACTGCTCAACTAGGCCCCATCAAAGAGCCAGTTTAACTGATTGCACCTGTATCAACTGCTTTCTGCTCAACTAGGCCAACTCTCCCAGTGTCTCCCCATTCTACAAGGACATAAGGCACATTCCATCCAACTTTCTATCCATTCATCCTCTATCACTCATCCACCTATTAAACTATCCATCAACATCCATTAAACAATCTGCCTATCAACGTCCATTCAACTTTCTGTCTATCAACATCCATTACACTATCTACATTACATTTTTAAACTATACACTCTGTCTCAGGCTTTAAGCATACAATCTGGCTGAGAATTCCAGTGTGAAATTGACCTAAAGTGTCTTGAAACATGATACTGAGTGTGAACGTATGTCTCATAGCCCATCTCGGCTTGTCCCCTGCACTCCAAAATCTGGCGCTAGTTAGCCGATGCTACCAAAAGCTTTTTCAATGGGGGTGACTCGGCATCGACCTAGCCATGCAAATAAATCACTGTTTTACACCAGGCTCAACGTATCTCCACACTTCATTGGTAGACTTCCGAGTAAGAATGAACAGGTATGATAAGGGATCAGATTCCAAAAAATAATTCTGTGGATGCATGGATTCCAGTTGCTGCTACTGGAAGAAACTGGAATCCATGCATTTCCACAGAATTATTTTTGGAATCTGATACCTTATCATACCTGTTCATTCATACTCGTCGCTCGACTTATCGTGACTAAATTCAAGATGGCTGCAAACCCTAAACTTTGTGAAGATACTGTCTGTATAAATAGTTTTGTAAGTAAACTACCAGTGCTTTTCATGGTTTCAACTCGGTATCATGTTTCAACACACTTTAGGTCAATATCACACCAGAATTCTCCTTTAAGACTACAGATTCTGTTCAACTATTTCCTCTGCCCACAACTGTTTCAAAATAAATGTCCTCACAACAATAATTCACTATTAAATAATTTAAACTATTTAAACTACTCAACTATTTAACTGTTCAGCTATTTCAACTGTCAGTTGTTATCAACTATGACTCCAGCCAACTGTTTCCTCTGCCCACAACTGTTTCCAAATAAAAGTTTGTTTTGTATTTTATGTTAATATACAGCATGTTTTGCATTTTCATGCACTGGTAATTTCCTTGAAATTACATTTTCTAGTTGTAATATATTTCTTGAAACAAAAAAAGACTCAAAAATACCTTGCCATTCATCATCAAATTCCTCCACATCATCATGAGTAAAGTGATCCACAGCAATCGGCTCTGGTACAGGTTCTGGAACAACTTTAGGCTCTGTAAACAAACCATAGATGACATTTTAACAGCACCTTATTTAGTGATCAGCGCCTTACTTTGACAGGTAAGGTGCTGGTCGTAGTGCATAGAGAGCCTTAGATTTGTTTCCAATTAGGGTTATTGGGGCAGATTGTGGTTAGAGTTAACTTATGGTAAAGAGTTTAGGGCCAGTGAGTATTTATGACTTTGTAGAAGATGTATTGTTTGTAGAGTTTGTAGAGTATTTTCTATTTTAAACAAAAACTGAGCAAGAATAATAAAACTGAATATGAAAACATTTTCTTGCCTGTACATGTTGAGAACATGAGACTCCAATGTACATTTAGCTATGATAAGATAGGACAGGATGGGATGATGTGTATCAAAAACATCAAGAGTTTGATACAGAAAGGGATTCCTACCATATGGTGTTGTTTCTTTTTCTTCAATAAGGTATCCAACAGGATCAGGTTTTTTTACACAAATAGGCTGGGGAGATGGGGGTCTCTCGTCGCTGGACTGTTTGGACAGGAATGGGCTTCTCAAACGCCCTACAGGAAGTGGACAGGCTGAAGTGAATTAGATGGCTCGGCAGACAAAGAGGATGGCAGTCATTCTAGGGCAGTCACTGGGAAGGGCAGTCGGTGTTGAAAGTCTGTTTACCTGGCTGGGAGACAGATGTCGCGACCCCGTTGCTCCCAGACGGACTTCTCTCCATCTGTTTAAACAAATCCCTTGGGTTGACAGATCGCTGGGAGATAAGGGACGCAGCCTCCTGAAAAGGATTTTGAGGTCAATAAACCCTTTTTACTAAACAGCTCTGCCCGTAATGTCTCTCAACCTCACCACCCACACCTTCAGTCCCACTCACTCACATTGGCTTTCTGAACAGACTCGGCTTTCTTTATCCCCCTTCTCTCTGAAGCCTGCTGCCTCTCCTGCTCCTCCTGAGGAAGCAATTAGATGATTAAGCAGATCCTGATATAGATATATATATAATATATATATATATATATATATTGTATATAGATATAGAGATTGTATAGTGTTATTTCCCCAGGGAGGCAAAGGCAGCAAAGAGTAATAAAAGTCAACGTCACCAACTGTTGCCGTTCCTTTTCTTGGTTTTCAGCCTCCAGTTTCTTTTCAAATTGTCTAAAAATAAATAAATAAATAAACCATCACCACCCAACTCCTTTCACTCTGTTATGATGAGGGTTTGTAGAGTTTGCAACAATAAGAGCATCATTTAACTGCTGGGATTAAATCTCAGGATGATGTCAACATAACCCATCAAATAAAAAGGAATTCATTTTACCTCTGTTGGTCAATCTGACTACCTCTCTCCTTTTCTCGCCGCACACGTTCTGCAGCCTCCTTCTCATCCCTCTCTTGCCTCTCTCTCTCCAAATGCTGGCGGTCCTCGTTCACCTTCTTGCGCTCCTCCAGGCGACGAGTCTTCTCATCTTGCTAAATCAAGAAGGCCACAAGAAGGAGCAAATAAGAGGAAATACTTGACAGAGAGAAAAAAAACTGAAAAAGACAGACATACATTTCATAAGATAAAAGCTGTATATACAAGTCATCACATACTTTGAAAATATAATTATCTCACCTCTGCCTGCGCCCAGAAATTGTCCCTGTTTATTCCTTTGATCTCATTGATAGCGCTGGTCTTCTGGTAGACTGAACCCTAAAGAAATACCAATGTGTTTAATCCAGTGTGGAAGTATTTATTCAATACTACACTATTCTATACAGTTGCACTAATGAATTTGTAGACTTATGTCAAGACACATGTGATTTCTGTTTCCTAAAGAGGGGAGATATATTCCTTCATCATCTACATTCAGCTCACCAGTAAAAGAAAATGAGCTGGTTCATTCATTATCTATATGCTACACAAGGCATGGTCTCACCACAGGAAGTCCAGGACCAGAGTCTTTGTATTTGCTGTTGGAATTGGACTCTTTGTGGATACTGTAGTTTACACCCGCAGCCTTGGCCACCTGCTGCATTATTTCCTCTGGCTCAACATCGTCCTCTGACCGAGCATTGATGGTCACATGGGCACCCTATAATTGTACACAAGTTTGAAAAATATAAGAGGATATTTCATTTGTGTAGGCTATCTTTTGAACTGTTTGCATTCTATGAAGCAATTGTTTATTGCATAATGCCTATGGATGTTTAGACCACACAGGGATCTCACCCTCAGAAAATTAGCCATGGATCGGACATGATTGGCACAAGTTCCTTTTCTAACTTCTTTGACTCCTTCTCCAGTCTGCAACACAACATAGTGGTTTAATGATGAACTATCATTATAGAGTATAATAATACACACACCCATCCTTATAGTGTATAATTATACACACAATGCCAGTGATGGTGGTAAGGATTTGAGGGGGGTGAGGGGGCAATGTAAGAGAGAAAGACTGAAGAAAGAAGACTGGGAATTTACCCAATTTATCAGGACATATTTTGGCACTCCACAGTTGTCATCCAGGACCCGGCAGAAGGCATACATCACTTTCCCACTGTTAAGCTCTTCCACCATCTCCTCCAGTCCACCATCTACAGTAACACATTACATGCAAGAACACACATATCCATCACCCACTTATTAGGTAGACACCCCCACCTCCATAAATGTATACAGTTGATCTATATTTATGTAGGTTACAATGCCCTGGTGCATGATCTGTGTTCTTGTAGCAAGATGCCACAAACACACAGGTTCTTTACTTGAAACTACAAACGAACAGACACGTCCTCACTCACCTCCTGTTCCTGCCACTCGGATGTCATTTGTATTTCCCTCATATGTAAATAGCGCCCTAGTTGGATAAAAATGCGTAAAAAAACTATATTATGATCATGTGCTCAGTAGGGCTCATCCTATGTCATTAAATCATTATCATTCCCACACGCAATAACCACACCCTCTTTAGAATAGAACTCTCCCAGCTGTTTGCACAAAATAATCAGAGGTTTCATTTTATAGTCATATACTACAAAGGACAAATTAGAACATTTTGCGTAAAAGTCTGGAAGCGTAGCCTCTAAATCTGTTAAAATCCCTTGCGCTGATTACAGGCTGCAAGGAAAACTGAAACTGACGGACTTAAAGTTTCAAGTTCCGACACTATACTGTGGTGCAGAATTTCACTCAGTAGATTAAAACCATAATGATCAGGAAAGAAACGACGTCTCTTACCAGTTTGTGCTACTTTTCCTGTCCAAAACTTCACCATAAGCGGCCGAAAGCTCCGTACCATTTTTACTCAGATTGACAGACATTGTAAAACTTATTGTTCTCCTAACTAAACGACTATTGAACGTTTTCAAACAGATGAAATTAACGTTTTCACATCCCCATCGGTTAATTAGCCAAGGCCTACAAAACGTCGTCAAACCCACAAGATTGAAGGTAACCTCAACATTTAAGATCTTTCAATGAGACAATGAGAGACCAGCCTACATAAATCTGGTTCGACGAGTCGAGGAGATTTGCAACACGGAAGATCTGCCACTGGCACGAAGTACCTCGCCACACCGCACCAAAACTGGCTACCCAGTATGGTATTACTTTAGCTAACCACTTTTTTTACAGAGAACAGTGACATTCAGTAAGCAAACGTTAAATGAAACATTTCGAAACTAGGCCTACATCAACAACTCTGCATGCATGATATGTTTGCGCGTGCATTAACTGATAGCCTATGCGTGGTTTAGAAAGCAGCTGGTGAACTATTGAAGGACAAATAGGCCTACAAAAGGATTCCAACATGTGTAACAACATATTTTAACGCGCTATTTACAGCACAGGCCATTGGAATATTCATGACAGGCTACAACCTGGAGCCAAGGGCAAGCTATGTGAATTCAGTCTTAATAATGAATAACTTATTGAAGGAATTCTTCACTAGCCTATAGGCTACTTGTCATTACATGATTAGAATGTATCACACTACTGAGACAAATAGACACCAGAAACTAGTTAAGCCAGATAGGTCACATTACTAAGTTACTGCGACATCTTACTTGTGACAGTGGACATTCTTTTGTTGTAGGCTATACGCAGGAACATCACCATCACATATCTTCACTGGAAACACAAATGATGGGGGTCTATGCACATTTGTATAAGACCTACTGTAGGCTACATATCCTAGCCACTGGATGTAAAGCAGATGAATTAGATAACAGATGCAATAGATTTGTTATCCAAAACCAGATGAAACTGCCTTGTGATGATGACACCACCACCACCTGGTGCCTCACCCATGGTTGAGCATGTTAGTGATTCAGATTGTAAAGATAGCTTTGAATTGATGAATATTTTTCATTAATGAATATTTTTAATTTATGAGCTGGTCAAAGTTATGATAATTGTATACAAGACTATAGTCTTCTCAAAGTCTCCACGACTACACCCTTAAATGTTCTCCGGAGGGAAGGATTAGAAGAAGAATATTGTGTGCAGAAATACCTGACTCGCCATCTGAACAGTCAGTTAAAGCTATGCTGTGGGTGGTGTCAGTGGTACTGACCCGGTTTGGCTCCATGGCAGGTTTTGGACGCTTCCTGATTGGTTGATACGTGGGCAGCATAGACATTTTTACTTGCTAATGACAGAGCTCAGTCCGAGAGCTCCGAGATTTTCTCTGTAGCATATATTTTAAGAGGTCTAAAACAGGTAATTCTCTTACATTAAATATGGAAGATGTATAATTGTCACATTGATTTTTGACATCGCCTATAACTGATGGAATATGCTGCTTAGGCTACTGTAACCGAAAACTTTAGACCGGCAGGGGGTTTGGAACTGTCCTGGGTCTCACATGAGTCACAATTATTGTGGAATTACTGTATGTGAAGTGCTCCTATGCAGACTATGTGGAAACAAGACATTCAACAAACTGCCTCCTTCCACGCCTTAGGCCTAGACTTCTTTTTGATATTAGGCTACATTATAAAGGCAGCAACTTTATGCTTAATAAAGTTCTCAATATAATTAACAATAGTTATACATTGCTATCTAAAAACAAAGAGGCTGATTCCTTTTGTTGATATAGATCAGTGTTTCTCAAAGTGTGTCCGGGGACCACTGGTGGTCCGCAAGCTATACCAAGTGGTCCGCGAGCAGACTTGGTAAAATATAATATAGATGAGTTTGTTGCAATATTGAACCAACTTGTATACATCCAAACTGCTACACTGCCTATGTAAGCTACACCAGTTTAAATCATATGAATCCTCGGACACAATAAGCAAGGTGTAAAGACAATAAACAAGGTGGGTCAGTAGGCCTATTGTGTAATATACTTTTGAAGTAGGTCTACTGTTTGTTTGTTTTTTTGAGCTAGGTGGTCTGTAAGTTTTTTTTATTTTTATTGGTAAACTGATCCTTGGTCTGAAAATGTTTGACAAAACACTGATGTAGATCAAGGCCATGCCAGTCTCAAGGTCAGTAGGCTATTAACACTGTATCACAATTGGCTTTGTCTTTATTTTCTGTATACAGCTGTCGTCATCATGGTATAACCAAAAATGCCCTTCCATGCTGTTAAAAATATTGTTAAAGTTAAAATAAAATGTTTAAGGCTCTCGTTTAAGGATCTCGTCCCTCAGTTGTGGTTGCTGATGTTGAGAGAATATGACTGTTGTTTTCATTTTCATCACCTGAGGGCGCTCTCGGAAAACATAAGACTATCAACACTGCTTTGCCACTGTTTGAGGGCAAGTGTCCCTGATGCGTCATGTACAAATCTGAATTACTCTTTAAAGGTGCACTGGGTAGCCTACTCTTCCACCCAGCAATAGTACAGTAATAGTTCTTAGAATAGTTCTTAGAATACCTAATTTTGGTAATTTCTATATGACTCAGACTATTGTACCTATATTACCGTTTTTCATTTGAATCGCTGAATAGAAATTAACATATATCTGACTTTTTGGGCTGGATGAATCTTGAGTCATTTTTCTACATGTAGGCTAATGTTAGATCTGATTGTCACAAGTATTTGAAAATGCCCATGTAGAACAAAGGAATGCATGTATGACTTATAAACCCAAGGAACACCTGATGCACATGATGCCACATCATCTAGATAATTTTCAGTGAATAACCCCCTGCTCCCACTCACATATTCACCATTTGTTGAGAGGTGGCAAGGTTCCTTGCATGAGAAAATGAGTCAAATGTGTTTGACCTTTTCATTTATTCTCTCTCCACAAAGAAACTATCATTGTACTAAAAGGTTGTATGGTTGTAAAAGGTGCTTCTTTGGGTTAATTCATTACCAGTAACAGCCTTCTCACTGATAACTGAATACATGTAAATGTAAACTGCAAAATGTCTGTGCAAATTGTATGGTGACTATGCATTTTCCCCAAAAAAGACAGAGCCGGTCACCATGTCACTGTATCACTGCCCAGCACGGGATTGTCTGCACTCCAGCCTTAGCCACCAGCCTCTGGGCAGGTTTCTACTCCTGACTATGAGCTTCAGAGCCTTTGTCTGGCCACGACAGACCTGGTTTCTTCCGTTCTCAGGTTTCGTGGTCTTCCCCCTTTGCCGAAACTCTGGTTGTCTCAGTCGAGCTCGAGCCCTGTTGACAGGTATGATATAGGGAGCGTCTGCCCCTGTGGCCTCTCACACTCTGTAGACAATTGAGTGCTGGGGCTGTAACTGGAGTGTAAGCCCTGAAGGCCCTCTCCGAGCCAGGGCAGGGCAACGCTCCCATGTCACGTCCTGCACGATGTCAAGGTTTGGCTCTACGAGCTGCAGCACTCCCCTCTACCCTAGTGACACAGTGCTGGTTTTTCATTTTTATTGTTGTTTCTGTCTCTCACTTACTCACACACACACTCTCTCTCTCACACACTCGCTCACTCACTCACTCACTCACTCACTCACTCACTCACTCACTCTCTCTCTCACTTACTCACACACTCACTCACTCTCTTTCTCTCTCTCTCTCTCTCTCTCTCTCTCTCTCTCTCTCTCTCACACACACACACATACACACACATTCTCTCTCTCTCCCTCTCAGATTTTGTCTTTTCCACAGCAGCAACAACTTTCCCTGAAGGGAACTTTATAAGTAATCTTGTCCCATGCTAGCCAAACAAATTTCTGTAAGTCAGAGACAGAAAGGGATTTGGGAGAGGGACAGGGAATAAGCAACAATTTTCAATGATCAAATCCAGTTCTGAACTCTCCCTGTGGTTTGTCACTTTGTAATGACATTGAAACTGGTGACCTCAGTTACAATTTTCATAATGGCACAGAACTTTTGTGGATTACTCACATGGTCAACCAAAACTATTTTCTACCTTGTGCAATTCCTTGCTGTAGACATAAATAGCGTTAAATCCTGTTTTTACTCATTGTTTGTAAAGAGCATGGAAAAAAAAACAAATGTTGTCATCTCAGCATAGGCCTCTGTTGTAATTTGTGATACTGAAAATGTTGATCCCTTCATAAAAACAATTTGCAGAGTGTATTTGTTATTTACAATTTCCTTCTGGTTCAATTTTCTTTATTTGATAAAATGTCTGAACCAATTTGTCCCCCATTGTCATAGTGTAGAATCCACACAATCTTTGCCTAGACGTATAGATCCCATTGGACTTCCTAATTTAGGTGCAGCATTATCCTGTGTGTAAACATTATTTCAAGGCCCATTTCCTCCAGTCTGGGTTAAGTCTGTGAGTCAACATTAGCAGTCAACTGGTGGCCCTGTCAGCATGCAATTGTGAGAACTGAAAACAGACTATTCAAATAGACAGGAAAACTGAAGTGATTTAGTTTTTTTTAAGTGACAGGGTTTAACAGGGACAGTTCCACAGGTGTGTAATTTCTGAGGTCAGGTCTTGTGAAAGCATGCCTACAAAACTATGATGATCTAAGTGATCTCAAAACTAAGAAATTACAAAGGGCCTTTTACCTGAAACTCTTATCAGTAATTTCCCTTAAACACATTTACCTTACAGAATTGAAACTCCTCCCATGAAACACATACCCCCCCCCCACACACACACACCCTTTCCACTAACATCTGCTTTAACATAAAAATGATGTTAGTAAATGAGTCAATGGCTAAAATGGGTGTGATTAAATCCCCCATACATACCTTGACCCCAACTGAGCCAATCGACAGAATGCAACTCAAGTGCAAACACTTCCCTGGGGCTGGCCATTACTCCCCCGTTACCCCCAACCAAACCATACCTCCATTCCTCCCCCCTCCCTCCCTCTCTCACTCAGTCTGCCCTTTACTCTATCTCTCTCTCCCTCTCCTTCTTCCTCCTGCATATGACTGCCAAGCCAAGCACCATGCACTCGCTTTATCACCTTATCAGCCCCATCCTTAATTAGGGCCCATTAACATTCCTCCTCACACCTTCCATTGAGCTGGGCCTGCTCCCTGGGTGCCCTGGCCCCCACCGCCAGGCTTGAATGGGCCAGTCAGGCCATGCGCACATCCATTCAGCGGCCAGATGCAGCCTGCTGGCCCCAAGCCGTGTGGGGGCCAACCCCCTTGTTTGTACGCACGTGCAGAGAGAAAGAGAGAAAGAGTTAGTGATGAAAGAGAGAGAGAGAGTGACTGTAAAAGAAAGACTGGGAATATGTGGATGAAAAGCAAGGTGCACGGAGAGAAAGATTGACTGTGTGTGTGCGTGCGTGCGTGCGTGTGCGTGCGTGCGTGCGTGCGTGTGTGTGTGTGTGTGCGTGTGCGTGTGTGTGTAAAGGAAGCGCGTGTTTTACCTATTGACAGCTGTTATCAACTTCTCTCACAATAAAGCTGCATTGTGGTAATTAACTCCACTGTGTTTGTGTGTGTGTTTTCTTGGTCATGTTGGGAAAATGTACTCCGTCCACAAACCATATTCATGTGAGACCTACACATGCCTTTGCATGCCTTTCTGTACCATTTAAGTGCACTGGAAAACAAGCTAGCATTGTTACATGGAGATGTCTCTCAATGAATGACCCGCCAGTAAAGCCCCTGTAAGTGATACCTTTTCACAATATTCCTGCAAGCTATCTTTACATTCTGAGAGCTAGCTCACATGGCTGGTGTGAAGAAATGGCTCTGAGACACTTTAATGGCTTTAGTCTGAGAGAATAAAAAGAAATTTCATGGTGGTGATTGTATTAATCAATTAGGAAAGTTTCAAAGAGACGGGTATTCCTAGAAGACCGTTACATTGTGTGTGCTCTGTGCTTTATTTAACTGGATGGGTGGTGGTTAAGACTGGCAGAAGTAAGAAGTGTTAATGTCACATGCAGAGGTTTTAAGTTCCTCTCGCACAATCCAATTAAATAAACAGTTTGGGATTGTTTTCCTTCAGCTGTTTCATTGTTAGCATTGCCATTTTTCTCACTTATGGTTTAAGGGTTTTTATGCATTGACAGTTTGACTGTTGGGTTGATGGGTGGCTGCTTGGGTGTTACTGCAACTTACTCTGGCACTTTTCAGCAGTGACTTTTACAGCCCAGTGGACGTGGTGGGCTAAATGACATTGTTTGTTTTGCCTGTGGTCAGTGCAATACCCACAGTGTTTAATTGCCGTTTGGGTGAGAGGCCAAGGAGGGACAGTTTAGACGGAGCTGCTGTTTTAACAGCAAGACTTTCGGCTTAATAGTACCCCATTTCCTTTCCACACTGTGGTGTCTCTAACAGTGCAGACCTTCTGTCCAAGCCAAACAAATCCCTCTCAAAAGTTGCACAGACCATTACTAAACAAAGATCTTGTGAAATATATGCTTGTGGTATTCACAACAGCAATTTTATGCTCACTGTTTATCATGAATCTGTTTTTCATGAAATTGAGGAGTCTGTTTGAAATAGTTTGGAAACAGAAAGCAATTGATAATCATGTATTCTTTAGAGAACCTAAGCTCCCTGACATGAGTGTTTGTGACTGTGTCAACATAACCTCAAAGCTCAAATTAAAACATGAAACAGTATCCACATCAAAACCAAACATTACCACACGTTTGCGTTAAATAATTCAAAACACATCGCATGAAAAATACATCAAAAATATAGTGATAAATTAGTTCTGATCTCTGTGTTCCTTTTAAACGGGTGTCCATAGGCCTACAGTGAGAGTCCTAGAGGCTAGCTCACGGGGAGGCCAAATTAAACCTGCCCTCCCTTAACACCGGTGGCCCGGGCTGTGTCTATTGTAGTCAACAGGATTACGCCAGTGGGTTCCCTGAGGAGTTTGACATGGTGGCAATTAGACGGCACAGCCCCCTTCTCCTCTTCTAATGCAGTAAGTGCTTAGCCGTGAAAAGCTGGCCTCATCCACCACTGTTTAACAATCTAACGACCCCCCCAATGCATGACAAAGAGGCTGAAGAAAAAAGTTTTTTTAAACAAATGAGAAGAAAATCTTACACATATCTAAATTAAAAGCCAAGGAGTCCATTTGTTTTTACTTAGCAACAGATATTGGAAGAACTTGAAAATGTGTTTTTTTGGGTGGGGGGGGGGGGGGGGGTACTTTTCATGGATCCCAATATTTTTTTTTTTTTTTTTAGTCTTGACAGCTCAAGATGTCCTTATCCAAACAGGTTTATCACCAAAGGATTGGCAGGCCCTCCCCAGCTGTTTGAAATACCATGACACATCCTTCCGCCTCTACCCTTCATTTCTGTTTCCTTGAGGAACAAAAGAGGGATTTCCTCCTCTCCTGATATATGCCACAGCTCAACAAACACTGTCTGGAATTACAAGCCAGAAAACGAGATATTAAAAATAGCCTGCGAAATTGAAAGCTGTCTCCTGCCAACATAGTGTCAGTGGCGATTTGGGGTCACCAAAGTCCGCAAAAATATACCAGGTCAACTTCTTTGGTTGTCTGCTATGATTTATGAGATCATTCAAGAAATAGTTTTAAATGAAAACATAATCGATGTTTCTGCCTGTCATAGCATTGGAGCTGATGTGGAGGGCTGATTTCAGAGCATGTGCCTTACAGCAGAACGATATAGCAGACAAGGCGTCTCTGCATAGGGCCTCTTACCCCCAACCCTACCCCACCCCCACCAAACCCCCCTCTTACCGTCTCTCGGTCATTACACATGCACATGTAGCAGTAGGACCCATCCAGTAATCCCCCTGCTCCTGCCCCTACTTCCTGTGGCCTTTAGGTGGGGGTGGGGGTGGGGGTATGTGGTGGTGGTCAAGGGATTGATGGGGAGATGGGTCCTGAACAGACAATGATAGACATGCCCAACAGCTCTGCCAGAAACACAGGCCGGCTTGGGAGGGGAAGGGGAGAGGGGGAATCCTGTGTATAAATTGGCCCTGCGCCAAAATACCTTATCCTCCCTCAAGACAGCAACCATTTGTTACCATATGCAGTAGACAGAAGTTCCCCTTCATGCCAACACACACACACACACACACACACACACACACACACACACACACACACACACACACACACACACACCGTTTTACTGTTAAGCTACCACTCATCTACTGTTCTTCAATGATGAATTATTAGGCTCAAGCTGCACAATTTATGGTTTAACTGACACATTTAAACAGAAACTAGCTGTGTTTTCAGTCAACTACCTAGTGAATAGGCCTAACTAAATACCCTTAAAATATTATCCTGAATCATATTTTATAATCTGATATGTGAAAGTTACTCTTACTAATTGCCTTTGTCCCTAGGGTGCTTTAAACCAACATGAGTTTAGGATTGTGTGGAAGGCAATACATGGAATTTTTTATTGCTGCATCAATGATATGGAATTACGCCTGTATTACTTTTACAGTTCTGTACTTTCAATATTTAACCCCCTCCGTGAACTATTTCAAAGGTAGCCATGGGAGTGGTCAGTCACCTCATAATCAGAATAATACACTTCCTGATTGCCCACACAACTTTTTCTATTTGCCTGTTTGCATAGGGTTTTTTTTCTGTCTTGGTCTGGTGTTTCTTTGTGTGTCTGTGAGCACCACAAAGCACTGACTTCCCTGGAAAAAAGTAAGAAAGCGCTTTCCCACAAACATATTTTTTTTTTTCATTTTTGAATCAGGCTTCCTACCCATTACTGGTATAGAAATAAACTGAAGCAATGAAAAATAAACATCCCAATGGAACTTGGCGCTATTAAGCTGATATCAAGAAGATTGTGAAGAGGATGGGCTTCCCATCTTTTATGCATCATTGACCATTTTTAAACCATGCACAAGCTGGTGGACAAAAAAAAGAATCCCCAAGCGTCCAGAGAAGTCATGACTAAAATCTGTGCATTCATATCAACTTCCCGGAGCACACCCATAATTAAACTCCAAGACTGAGCTTTTATGGACTATGTCATGGGAGGTTAGTGGTAATGTCTTGATTTTTTAACACTAATTAACATTCTCCTGGTCAATGTAAAAGCGATCTCAAGAGAATTATAATTGTAAATGCAAAGCCGTCACTGTGGGAGTGAGTTTGACACAAAGTCCCTTACAAAATGACACAGCAAGCGATGATCAGAATAAGCTGGGAATGGACACTTTTAGTTTAATGGTCTTAAAATGTTGAGCAGATGAATTTTATAATGGCAGTCAAAAGTAGTTTAGTTCACTGAAATTCTACTCAAATCCTGTGGCCCTTGGTCTATAGTCCTTTTGCAATTTCAGTGTCTGCACCTTTTCACTGGCTGAAGTGTGGAATAAGGGCTGAATCACTGAACTTGTCTCAGATTTTTCCAGAACCCCTGAACTCAACATCAACACGACCCCATTAGGCTTTACTACTCCCCTCCGTGACAAGGCACACATGGGACATTTATCATTCAGTCAAACAAATAAGACTTCTGCTGACTTGTATTGTCTCTCCTTAAGACTGATGACAGGAATCCGAGATGAAGGAGAATTCCGCTCCTTATTCATGAGGGTTTGAAACTTCACCTGAAATTGAGTTGAAAACCATCAGGATCATGATGCATTCTGTTGCAATACTGTGCACACATCAAACTATTCACACTCATGAAAAGGATCACAAGAAATCAGCCAGAATGAGTCTTTCCTTTTACTTTTAGTGAACTTTTTTTTTAAATAGTCATTTTGTAACAGTTGCTCCTCCTCAAAAGTTCAGGGGTTTTGAGACAGGAGGGAAACAAAAATCTGTGGATTAACATTCCCCTCTCACACAGCTCTTAACCAGCTGTGTCAGTTTGTGTATAAGAGCCAACTGCAGCTGCAAAAAGTATTGTCAAGAGGGAAGTCATAGCTGGACAGTCCCTTCCATTTGCTTTATGCTAACGGATTGCCTACTGCCCAGGAGTAAGTGTGAGAGTTTATTTTACTTATTTTAACAGATGGTATATTCCATGAGGTGTTTTTGGTGTCAGGGATTTTTGAAAAGTGCCACCCTACTGTATTTGAAGCCAACACACTACAGCAATAATAATAATAAAAAAACACTGCCAACCCACAAGATATTGTCATACTATATGCAACAATGCAAAAAACTAATATTCTTAATAAACTGATGTCACTCAACAGAATTGATCAGGAGACCAGGAGAGTCAGTGCTATTTTGACTCAGTTACTGAGACGGATATACCCAGCCCTCTGACAGGGTGAGATTGACATTGGAGGAGGCTGCTGCTTGTTAAGGTTTAGGAACACATCACTGATTGGAGCTATCATCAAGATTAATCCCTCATGTTCCCCAGGGCAGGTACTCCATACTGATACCCTGTAATGTTTGCGCAATGTTGTGGAAACTTGAAAATGCCTCAGGAGCATTGCAAGAATGTCAGGCATCAGATATATGTGAAAGACATGTTTGCAAGAGGAGTCAAAAGCTAGGAATGAGTCTGGCCCGTCGTCTGTCATAGCTGTCTGGCCTCAGGTGTTAATTATTAATCCATTTAATTCTATCAGCTACCTCTACATCATATTAATCTTTATAAAGCGATTTTCTGACATTTAACTCTTTAAGATGTCGGAGCAGAAAAGCGGGCTATGCAACGCAACACTGCATTTAACATAAATGAGCTGAGAGGAACCAAACACACCATGAAATCAGCAAAGTCCTCTCATACACTAATCTCTTCTCCTCTCCTCCTCGCTCACTAGTATAATTCCATAGTGTATCACGAACACAAGCCAGAAATTATCCTGTTTTTCTTTGGCTGGTTGGGTTTTAGCAAAACTGCGTTCTTACACACACAACGCCTTCCTTCTTGGTGCTAAAAATAACAGAAAATGATATAATCTTGAGTTGGCCCTTGCAAAATGTTTTCCCTTGACTTATTAAGTGTTTTTATTAGGGCCTGCGAGAAAAACATTAAATAATGTTGAAGTCGGGTCCACACCCAAAAATGTGGTGCGCACAGAAAAAGGGAGTAAGTAGCAACAGATATAGATGTTCACTGTTGGTTATGCTGTAATTTTATGTTACAAACTTTTACAAGGCAGCACATAAAAAGTGATTGTTAGACTCTGTTCCTTACTGCTCCAATAAAAAGTGAGCAAAAAGGTGAAACTAAACAAAGAAAGTAAGAAAAAATAATTTCAATGTATTGCTTACAGTACCCTTACTTACTATTTTTACATCTTAATATTTGAAGTCATATCCCATAGTTCTCTTTCACTTGTTTTCCCTCTTGCTTTGTAAAACTGAATGCTGAGGGTGACAGATGATACGTGTAATTTATAGTAAGGTAGACACCACTTCATCATGTTATGATAAAGGCCGATTATGGTTGTTATGGCTTGGCCCAGCCACCTGTAGCAGACTCTGCTCAAACTACCTCCCAAAACAATAACCACAGCACATCAGTGCACCTTAACAATACATGCACAATATTTACCAGGCTGAACATCAACAGGGCATATTTGAGGGGACGTTAATGAAGATATCTTGGATGGAGGAGACTGGATTCACATAGGGCCCTCATAGACTGAGACAAAGGAAGAATTCTTCCCCAGCAGAGCCATGGCTGGAGGAAGTGGCGCAGATGCCAGCACAGATAAGCTTGCTCTGGGTCGGGTTACCGCCAGCTGGCTGCACATAGTTTTTGTTGCATGTGGAATTCACATATAGTGCAAACTGCAGTGCGTGTCTATGGGCAGTAGCAGCAGTCCCCTGCAACAGAAGCCACTGCTCTTCCATGTTTCCCATGCAGAGTGAAGAAGTTATTTTGCATTGTAAAGACACACACACACACACACACACACACACACAGACAAACACCTGATGTCTGAGTCACTCAGAGTGAATGTGGCTTCCCTTCTCCAGGATGAAGTCTCCTGGCAGACTAACCAACCATCTGATCCAACATAAAGACTGGGCTGAGTGCACAGAGCTGAAATCTATGAGAAGAACACATGTATATGCACTCAGGCGACATTTATGAGGGAAATGTCCTGTTAAACCTCATGAGGAATCAGACATTCATCTTTGAGTGTTGGAGTCAAACAGGAATGATGGGTCCAACCAGCGCTTTGTCTTTTTACTTTGCTTGTAAAGTGAGAAAAGACAGTGTTATTTGCATTTATTTTCAAAGCAAATATCATACATCGTACAGTCCATCTGCTGGAGACCTTGGTTTTAAAGAAAATAGTTTGGAGCTGAAATTCCACAAAATAGCCTCACATGACAGAACATAGAACCCTACCTGTGGGCTTTGTATACCTCTCTGCATGTGTGTGTGTGTGTGTGTGTGTGTGTGTGTGTGTGTGTACTGTGTATATGTGTGTGTGTGCGTGCAGAGTTTGCTGATGGGATATCCCAACCCAATTCTTTTAAATGGAATGATTTTAATCTTTGTGCCACTAATGTGGACTTTACCCACCTATCCTAAGCCAGTTATGATGATCCTATTTCACAGACTTTCAGACATTGTGTTTAAAACATTTGAAAATGACACTGAAATGAATATGAGACTTCTGCAATCACTATTTTATAACATACAGTTTAACAAAATTACAAAATTCCATTTATACAAGATGCATTTGAGAAATGTGGATTCTCAGGTGACCTGTTTTCTGGCTTGGTACCTCATGGTACATGGGATTTGCAAAATGCACTGAGGTGTAAAAAACATCTGACAATTTGAGTGCTGATATTAATACGGATAAGCAAGACCTCAACAACTAATTTAAGTAAAGCTTTCTGGGGCATATTATGGGAATTCAGTTTTATGCACATGCCCTCTGAAGTGAACCTAGTATACATGTGGTGAAACAAGTTACGTTGGTACGAGTGGACAGGGAGGAACAGAAAAAGAGTAAAGGGGGAACTGACAACTGGACTTGAGTAAATTATACATTTGCCTTCATCTAAAAATCTAGCCCCAAGCAGTTTTACTGTTTTGGTCAAACAGAAGTTGACCAGAGGGATCAAAGAAACAGAGAAGTGCAAAGGTCTATACATTGGATTAGTTTGTCTGTGATCTTCTTATAATAAATCCCTGAAGCTGTAGCAACATAGAGAGGAGTTACCCAAATTAAAAAAATACTGTTCACCCACAAAGCCCCCCCCCCCCCCCCCCGCCCAGCTTTTTTCCAAGTACAGTAGCGCTCCACATCCTCTCTCTCTCTCTCTCTCTCTCTCTCTCACACACACACACACACACACACACAGACACGACACATACATTACCTAAGTGTTTCTTTAGTCAACTTACACATTTTCCTCTTTAGCTAACAAAAACATGTACAGATGTGATGAGTAAAAAAATCCTTTGGCATCCTGTCTGTTTTTCATACATTTTACAGCCCAGGGTTTTTTAATGTCCTGTTCAGGTGAAACTACAATCCATTATTTATGGCGCTCTTATAAAATGTGCCTGCTCCCACGAGCTGCTGAAAGTTTTATTGTGTTAATTATACATTGGAGCTAGTCTGGGGGCCTCTCTCTGGCTCCCATGAACGTGAAGGTAATTATGTCAATTGGGAGGCTATGCACAGGAACAAATCCAGAGCACGTGCATACGCTTACAGCAGACTGCTGTATTTTATCACATATACAGCGTGTTTACACTCTGTCCAGTTTCAGATGGTATAGTGGCTGTCGGAGAGTGTGACGGATGATCTCGTGTGTGGTGTGTCCTGCTCAGACAGATAAGAAGGACCCTTCAGTAGCACTGTATAGTCAAAAAACCTGAGGCCCAATGAGAAAGCCCCTCGGCTAGCTGGACTCGACAGGTATAAGTGAGTCTGTTTGAATGTGTAGCTGGTATATGTGCACACACACACACACACACACACACACACACAAACATTACATCTACAACACAAATACACTTTCTCTCTCTGTTACTCTACTGTTCAAAACACAAACACATGCATGCGCATGCACACACTCATACACACACACTCAAATGCATGCAAATTCAGCCGACACACTCACATTGAACTAGTGAGGGTTTAATGAGGCCCATGGAGATCTAGGATTGACAGTCCATTGGTGTCCTGCTGACAAGCCATCAACAATCAATAGGAGGCCAATTGCTGCCTGCTCACAACTGGTAAATTCATATCTTCCTCACTTGGTATAACTTCGTAAAAAAACATAAAGCCTGGGAAAAATGGTGTCTGTTATTAGTGAGTAGTGAGTCAATACTGGGGTTTCATATCTGAAAGAAAACCATCTGCCAAGTCTGTGAAGAAGTGAAGAGTGTGTGAGAAAGCAGCAGCAAAAAAGCCCGTTCAGGACTGAGAACTGACCTTTCACACTTTAAGGAAGGAGAAAGCCTTGTTTCAGTGTAACAGCAATCGCCAGTTCCTCATCTCACTCCTGATTTACTCATAATAAGTAGGAGGTGGCATGGGAAAGTTTGCTGTCCTCTGTCATGTCTGTCCTTGTTTTACACAGAAACTGTTTTCCTCAAAAATTTTCCTCAAAAATTCAGGGAAAATAAAATAAATATTATATTCCACTAGACACAGAAGTGCTTTGCTTCAGCCTCACAAATGTAAATGCTCATTTCATCTTGGTGAAAGTAGGGTAGGGAGAAGGAGAGAGTCAGAAATGGCAGGTAATGCAATATTCATGTGTGCTGTGGCAGACGTCCTCTTGCTTCTGATGATTAGAGAGAGAGGGCTGCTTTTCCAAGTCGTCCCTGGAACAAGGCCGACAACGTGTATATGTGCCAAGCTGTTATGGGGGATGCTTCGGAGGCTGGCGAGGGAGAGAAGTGTTACTTCACAGAGTAAAGCCTCAACACTTTTGCTTCACCTTTGATCTGGCGCAATCGGTATTTGTGGTTAACCCAGCGCAAACCAGCATATAGCGCTCTTCCTGTTAGCTACAGGCTCCGCTTGAAACAAAACAATGCAGGGCAAGCATGAGAAAAACAACAGCCACAAACCTTAAAAGCAACAGTGTGCCTCCATCTAAAAAAAGCAAAAATAAGATATGCTGTCCATATTTCTTATTGTGCACCAACAGAAATCACTTGCATTTTTCCCCCTTTAGGTTAACGACATCCATGTTGCTAGAGGGCACTCGACAGTCTGTATATATTATATTCTGGAGGTGCGCCAGTCATCAGTCTGTTCATGAATCTTCTTTATTACAGAAGTGGAAGAGTGGAACTGTTTTTAACATGCACCTGTTCGCATAAGTGCTGTTTTATTGATGTGTTCTCTTCGTTATTTATTCATAATTTTGTTGGGGGAGGCCTGGTTTGAAGACTGGTGGATATGTTATTTATCTGTGGCCAACAGGGGAGGAGATGGTGGGTGAAATTCCCATGTTATAGATAACCACAAAGTCAACATGTCAATAATTCATCTTTCATATGATTTAATATATCAACACATGAATAATGCATTCCCTCCTCATACCTCTCTCTCTTACTCCCTCCTTCCCTGATATTCATTTTTTTCTGCTGTGGGTAGAGTTATATATCAACCCAAGTTTCCTATGCACTTCTCTAAAATATGAAGCACGAGTGTGAATAACAGGTATCAATAAAAATCATGATTATTTCAGATCCTATGGTTAATCATAAATCAGTTTTCTCGTGTGAAAACAAAAAAGAAAACTATAACAAACCAAAAAATGAGATGTGAAAGAGTGGCATTTTGCACACCACAGCACAGAGAAGAATGCACAATTCACATGTAAATCATTGTGGAACCTGCTCTTTAAATTAATGCAATTATCAAGCAATTATTAAAAGTGAAAAGATGTTACATCATGACTAATTATATAACTATTTGACAGCAATAGTTTAGCCACTTAAACGCTTTGGTGTGACTGGAAGCTGCACAGGGATCTTTGCAGGAGAACTACATCAGTGAGTTTGAGTCATCTTCTATTGTCCGAAACTTTTCTCAGACCTCTCATCAAGCTCCCTGTTAAAGAGGGATGAATGGAACTATACCAGAGGGAATTCAATGAGTGCAAAGATCAAGACGAAACAATTAATTCATGATGACATCTAACAATAGAAGGGGAATGTGAGGGATGGGGGCAGGGACAGAGGAGACACAAATGGGCTGAGATCATTACTCTCTTACTTCAGAGCACACTAGCGTCTTAGAGCTATTCTTTGTGTTCATTTTCTCTTAGGTAAAAGACATAGCAAATCAGGCACCTTGTCCATGATGAGCTTTTAGATCAATGTGCTCCTGCCGGATCATCAAATCCCAATGTGAGGTGTACAATGCTGCTGATAACTTCTTTAAGCAGATGGACGCGGATGGTCAGGGCATGGTCCCTGTTGTGCCCCCGTGGGCTAGAGAGGGTGCTTGGTGAGGGCAAGCCGCAGCAGCCATCCCATTGTTCAGGCTCCGCAGACCAACGTGCAATTAGACGGCAGTGGTCTCATTATTATCCCCACGGTGAGGAGCATCCAGACACAGGAGGTGGCAGAGATGCCAGTGTCTGCAGACAAACAGAGGTCAGAGGGGGCCTGGAACAGACAGCGCTGCAGCACGCATGTTGGGCGAGAGGGAGGGAGAGAGTTGTGTAAGTGTGTGTGTGTGTGTGTGTAAGTGTGTGTGTGTGTGTGTGTGTCAGGGGGTAGGGGGGGATGGAGAACAGAACATTCAGACTTATGTTTCAACCATGTGGTTTGAAACATCAGCGGTGGGTTAACTACAGCCTTAAAACCTGCTGTCCTGGAGAATATCAAACTTATTGGATTATCATAGCCTACAGTGTAGCCTGGAAAATCGTTTTACACATAAGCATTATAATTTTTGCAGCCTGGAGATATTATATTTGTTGTAGTTGGTAATATACAGACCTATCAATAATGCATAATCATTATGACAGAAACCATTTGTGATGTTTTGTTGATTTGTTATCGTGGTCATAGACGTGGTTTCTGAGGTGTGCCTGTGCCTTTAAGGGTACGGCTAGTTTGTCAGTGGTGAATGGAGTGTCAGTTTTCAACTCTAACTCCTCCTCTGTATTCTAATGAGGGGGCCTCTTCCTTCCACTTCATTTCAGCTAACCAAGTACACTTACAGCCCCTTTCTTACCCCTAGGTCAAAGGGGCTATTTTTCCTCAAGACAAAAAACAAACCTTGTGGAAATTTAACAAGCAGAATCTTAAAAGCGTAAAAATGGATCGGCATCCTGAAAACAGGGTTTGAGATTCTGGATGTATCCGTCGGTCATGCAGATTCCATGTGAATCAACAAGTAAATGAGTGGAGCACAGCAGCACTGAAACTTTCTGGACAGGGACGCCAAGACTTGCGGCAGCACACCAGACGAGCAGAAAACTTTTCGGAGGAGATATCTGCTTTTGCAGAGGTGCCCGATCGAGACGCTCGTATGGATTTCGAAGGATGACTTTTTACTTGCTCGGTCTTTCAAAGCGCGTAGAGTCCAAACTACCTCCTAAAGACGCAAAGAACACCGAGGCACAACTCCGTATGTTGTCTAAACTAGTAAATACAAGATTAAGGTGTTAGAAAGTCATAGCTAGGCCTTCATTGGTATTCATTTTGTGGTTTAAAATGATCGTGTGTGGAATTTTGAATCTGTAGGTTTGGGATACCGATTTTTGGAGCTTTTCAATATACGGATCATAACATTTCGAGAACTCCATATAAAAGTTCGGATTGCCTCATTTAAAAATGCCACAGCTTAATGGTGGTGGAGGAGATGATCTCGGGGCAAATGACGAACTTATATCATTTAAAGACGAGGGCGAACAGGAGGAGAAAATATCTGAAAATGTATCGTCGGAGAGGGACTTGGACGACGTGAAGTCCTCTCTTGTGAATGAGTCAGAAAACACCAGCAGCTCATCTGATTCCGAGGTAAGATTATTGAAGGGACAACATCATAACATAACCTAGTTTTCTAGAAATATTAGAAATCCGAGTGTATTGTGGTATCATAATTTCCCGTTGTTTTGTGTGCATCAGCAAACGGACAGGCGCCCACTGCCCAGACCGGAGCTAGAAAGTTACGAGAAACACAGAGAGTACTTGGCAGAAGGTAATACTCTTACTATATGATCACTTGTTACATTTAGTTCGGTGTTGTGCCTTAACTTATCTGTCTTACCTTACTATTAATCTGTTTACTGTCCCTATAGCTTTGAGAAGACAGCAAGATGGAGGCTTTTTTAAGGGCCACCCTTACCATGGCTATCCGTTTTTAATGATCCCAGACCTCACCAATCCATACATTTCCAACGGATCCCTGTCACCAAGTGCAAGGACGGTGAGTGTCGGTTATTACTGTCATTTTCTAACTCAGTAACACTCCAGCGATTTTAAGTGGATATTTACAGCCGCTGTCAGACATGCTCTTCAGCCACGCGATAAAAAGTTGTCAATGTAGCGCCAAGCTGTGCGCCATATTCCCTTCAAGTGGCCTCTTAGGAGCAGTCCTTTGTTTCTTCGATGTGACATAAACCTCAACGCGACATGCTGTTGTTTTTGTGTTGGTAGGCGCCAACATTTGGACAACGTGTAAACGAAAATGGACATAATATATTTTGGAGAGGTTTAAAGACTAATGATTCCCAGGTCACTTGTTGAAATATGCACATGTCTCGTATCGCATTACTCCTGTTTGTTTTTAAAGTTATTATAGAGAAGTTTTTGTCTGACTGTTTCTCTCGCTGAAGTCAAAATAGGTGTTAAGCACGAGTGTTTCCTACAACGTCCCATGGAGCCACAATTAACAATCCCCTATTATTGTGATAACAAGACGAATAGGCAGAGCCTTGCGCTGGTGACAAGTCCAGACAGATATGATTCATCCATCCTGTGGAAACTGGAATGCGTCTAGTAGGCTTTTGTTTCTGCGCGCTACAATGTTGCTCCTTGTGAGGATGATTGCAGTGTTGTGAATTATCACGTTTCAGTGGGTAGATTGACTTCGTCAATAGTGTGGAGGTCTTGGTATAGATTTTCAATTAAACTGTAATTCTCTGATTGGACAATGTGTCCGTTTCCAGACCAAGTTTCTCTGTGATTAGCGTATTGTTTTTTTTTATAAACATTGTTATTGTTATAGAAACTTTTGGCCAAACTGATTTCTGTAGGCTACATGTGTGCTTACATGAGTGTAATTTGCAGTGTAATACCTCATTTGAAAAATGATGTCCAGAATTCTGGCACGACACTCACCAGTTATCCAGAGGGCCATTGTTGGTCCTGATTGGGAGTGAACTGCTTTATTGCTCTCAAGGTCAGACATCTGGGCTTCGGTGACAGTGCAAAGTATATTTAGCATGCATTAATCTTATATTTTCCTCATGAAATATAGTTCCACAGATGCTGGAGCATTCTAAATCAATCCTGACCACTGAAATGAATCCTTTTTGCTAACTTGGTTGTGTTAAAAAGTGCATCTAAGCAAGAATGGTTCACATGGTGATTGAATGCAATTGTTTGATAAGTAGGAGTTCTATTATATTTGCCAAGCATTCATTATGGTTTGGTAGTAATTGTGTAGATGAGGTATAGGGGTTAAAAGTTTGTTACAGTCTTTATTTTTAACATCATCAAGCAACATGGGAAGCTATAGTATTAACTCTTTACTATTGAATGTGTATTAGCACAGATGGTTGGCAGTAAAAGCCTCTCAGGGTGAGTGGATGTTTGTTACAGATCTGAGAATAAGTTAGCTTGCTGAAACCCTTAGCAAGGTGATTGCTTTCTACTTGTCCCTCTGCAACCCCGGCTATGATGTCAGGGAAAGCCAGAAGCAACAACATAAACCACATCTTCCTCATTGTACAATGGAAAGGTTGTGTACATTTAAACATTTGAGCGAGCAAGTTCTTGAAGCGCCACTTGGTCTTTTCGTGAGGTAAACATGCAATGCTACTGAACCATAACAAAAAATGTTTATAGTACTCCTTGGCACTCAATACAGAACATAAACATAACCTGCAGTTGAAAAGGGTTCTCCAGGTCTTGTCTGTTTCCCCCCTGTTAGTGCCCAGAGTTGAAAACAGTCTAAGTGCTGATAGTGTCATCAGCCTCCTCACATAACAGTGATATAGTGATACTGGGACACTTTTGACTGACAGGAGATAAAACCATAGCAAATATTTTTGAAACACCATGTGTCCATTTATTCAGCTATTACACCACGTACAGTAGCCTGCTGGTCAAAGAGCATGGGTCTCCTGATAGTTTTATAATGCTAGCCATAACCCCAGGTTATGTTAATAACTGCTGAGGGAGTTCTTTCACTCTCTCACTGTCCTCTTTTAGCACATGCAGATCCAGCAATTTTTTTACTTCTGCATCGCACTCCGTTTCATCTATTTTTGACTGATAAAGCGCTGTGGGGACCTGTTTCACAGAGATTTTTTGAAACCATAATGTTGGGAGTGGCATGCTCCTTCATATACGTACATCAAGACATCCTTGTTCAAAAAAAGCTGTTGTCAAAGTGTAGAGGGAGGTGACCTCATGCATTCATTTATTTACGACATTAGTTAGCAGACATTATGACTTTTCATTGCATATCACCATGACCACTATAGGCTTCTTAATTGCTATGGTTTCACAGCTTACTAAGTTGCTGAGCAACACACAGGGATGGGCCTCAAAATACAAATACAAGAAGGCACGTTTGAATGTTCTGAGGAAAGCTTAGCAGGGATTAGTATGTGCAATTTGTAAAACTTCAGTTTAGTCACAATTTATCCTGTTAGATGACCTTTAAGTGAAATAGCCATAGATATTTGCCCTCATCTGGTGAAGTAGAGTTTGTTTGGCCTTTCATTCACCTTTGTTTTGTTATGAACAGTTTGTTTCACCGAGGAGCCAAGCATTAACTGTAATAATCTTGCAATGTTATTGGAATGAAGTGCTCTGATTGGAATGAGTGGCTTCAGTGACAGTGAAATGAAGAGCGATTGCATAGTAATTCTGTTGGAACATGTAGTTGTTCTTTGGCTCACGACTCACTCTCTTTCTCTCTCTCTCTCGCTCTCTCTCTCTCTCTCTCTCTCTCTCTCTCTCATTCTCAAGTCCTCCTCTCTCACCCCCCCCTCTCTCTCTTTCTCTCTCCAACTCCATACACTGCTATGGTATTTTAAGACCTCCGAGACAATATAAAGTAAACAGCGGAATTGTCCTGCGTACTAGAGGGCCTCATTTTACATAAACAAACAGTGCTCAGGAGAGCGGTCCTGTCAACAGGCCGGGCCTTTTCCACACACTCAGCACTCGGAGAAGGGTGGGGTGGAGAGAGGCAGGGAGGGAGGGAGTGCCCCCCTTCACCTCAGCCACAGAGGGGACATTGTCCAGGCCTTTAAGTTAGGGCAACATTCTCGCACTGCAAGACGGTAAAGGAAACCTAAAAGCTAGTGCATGAATGTTTGTACAAATGACCAAGTAAACATAGCTTTACATTTTTATCCAGGTTTAATGTGTTATGGGAAGGGATTTTTTTGCCTGTAAAGCCAAACTCAACAAATCCAAATTAATTTGAAGGCATTTGACCTTCTTTTTATTTTAACACCATTTAGCCATTGATGCCCTTAATTCCACATCTGGTTAGCCAGCTATACATAAGAACATATGGCATATGCACATATGGAGCATATGCAAAAATGTAAGGGGAAAGATAGAAAGACACACATGCAAATGTGTCTTTCACATTAAATTGTTTGTTCATATTCTATCATCATGTTAGTTTGAGATTTATGCACATCTCCATGGTTTAATTAGAAACACAAGCCCAAGTTAATATTGCAAACCATATTTTCTGTTGCGTCATTGCAGACATTCTATTGTGGAATGTTTGTTCTTAATCCTTTGTGAGTCTTGAAAACAACTTGATTGATTAGCTTTCAGTGTACTGTCTCAGTGTACCCACAGTGGATATAAAAGAGTTGGATATGTTTTGTAGATTGTGGTTGTGTTTTGGAGTTTGATAAGATATGGTGGTCAGAATCGAGAAGGGAAAGGAGAAAATATCACCCGACGATTAAACTTCATCTTGGAAATCGTGCTACCCTGAAACATGGTCTACTGTAGTTTGTGTAGGAAGAGTTCCTGCAGAATTGCATGGCGAGACCCACTATTGTTCAACAGCACACTAATGTTAAATTAGCTGAACGTTTGACCTCAGATTTGCTTCATTAAAAGATTCAAAAGAAAAGTGACAAAACAATCCATCATGGTGGGTTGTAGATCCATGGAGGAATTTGAAAGGCTGTATTTTGTGGTTTGGCTTAGTTTTGATCCCTGCATTCGCTTGTCATACTCAAGGCTGTGAACTCAAAGCAATGCTCCTCATGCAGGGAAAAAAAGCACACACACACTCACACACAAATCTGGAATGGGATATAAGTAAATGTTTGTTGTAGGGAGCAAACTTCTGTGAGTGCATTTGCAGAATGGTTCAGCAGTTGGCAGCATTGTAAGGAACATGGCTGTGTTTTCTTTAGAGGAAAGCTGACTGGAGCCTCGCTGAAGTCTCTGTGTTAGTTCAGCCCCCACGTGTGAATGAGGGCCGAGCCTCTGACCTCATTCTCTATTGATAAGGCTTTTTGTGTTGGCAGATGATAGAGATGGGGCTGGGCCTCCTCCACTATTTTTCTGCACAAGTGTTTTTTTTTTTTTTCCCCTCTTCTTCTTCCTGTCTTCATGTGTGGTTGCATGTGTATTGGTGCTGTTTATCATTCCCCTCCAGAGAACATGGCAACACTTGGCGTTCGAAGCCACATACTGACTTCATGCATCAATCCATACTAATAAAACCTGATTGTGCAGAGGATAAAGTGGAGTTGGAGGGTGAGAAGGGGGGAGTGGGGGGTGAATGGGGCTTCAGGCTTCATCAGTCTGGTATTTTTAACAGCTGTTTTCAGTTATAGCCTCACAGTCAGAGCTTCCTGGGGCCTCTGGAGGGGGTGGGGGGGGCTTTGGGTTGGGGGTGTGGGTGCGGGTGTGTGGGAAAAAGTGGAGCAGGACGCTTGGAGGGAGGGAGGGAGGGAGGGCGGGAGTGGAGGGGAAGGAGGGTGAGTGGGCGATCGGAGGGTGAGTGGGCGATCGGAGGGGGCGAGGGGTGGGGGGTAGTAGGGGTGGGTTGACGTTGTAGGTGCCAGGTGGGCAAGGGATGGGCAAGTGTCCATCAGCAGATGTTTTTTGTCTGCTTGGCGGCCTTCCAGTCCACAAAGCCTGTGCCACTGTTATCTCGTCTGCACCTCTTGTGCCCTGACAAAGATGGGCTCTGTCTTCTGCCTCGCCATGCCATGCCAAGTCGAGAAAGGGCTGAAGGACACCTGATATCATCAGACATAATCAAGATTTTCTTGTTGAGAGAGACTTGAGCTCACCAGTCGTCAGCTTGTACTGACAATCAAGATATTCTTTTATTATTCTTTGAGAGTAAGTAAGGCCAAAGAGCGCGAACCTGCCAACTCGACATGCAGATTCTTTCAGGGCGATTGTTCTTCCTCGTCTTTTCAAGTTAAATGGAGCTATGCTTGTTTTCAGCCGGCCCTGCCAGTGAAATGCTTGGGTCTAATAAAGACGGCGAGGAGCGTTTCCTCCTGCATGCGGGTGGATGCTAGATGATCCTATTTAACCAGCTTCCCCTCGGCTACTGTTGGACTTTCAGACCTCGTCTGTCTCTCTTTGTGACGATAATGTGAAAGGACTGGCCCTGCTCACTGCACCTTGAGATATCCAAACAAAACAGAACAAAAAAGCTGAAGGTTTGCTTTGTGGCCTGCTCTCACTTTGTCTTCACCCACTCTGTGTGTGTTCTGCTTAAGAACATACAATATGGCAGCTGGCTTAAACTTCTCTGGCCTTATTTACTTTATAACATTTAGTTTTCTATTTAAAGAAAAAAAAAAAGCCTTGAATTGGTTCAATGAAATCTGATGTGCTGAAAATGAAGAGCCTCTATTTCCGTCTTGCATTTCTATTTTTACTAACGGTCTTGCAGTATTGTCTTGGACGCTGTGGAGCAGCGCAGCAAATTTGTGTTTTTGCTGTTAGAGAACCTGAACATAGATGCATGACATGCACCCAGTCCCTCCTAATACCCCCAGCCATTCCGTGTTTTTTTGGCGACGTTATTGACATGTTGTGTGCCTGGTGGTGGGCCGATCAGGCCCATGCACTGTCTTAAGAGGCCAGCAGTGGAGAGCCCCCTTTGTGGGCAGGATCTGGGGGTGGGCTGGCCGTCCCGGTTCTCATGTGAAATGAGGGACGTTCTATAGTGACTCTTGGCCGAGGCGACAGGGAGTGTATGGGAGTGAGCATGAAAGGGGCCTTTCAGCGGTTCAGTATAGCCTGAAAGGCCCAACAAAAGCCTGGAGGGTGGTGACGGAGGGCAGCGCTGCTTGGCCCAGAGAATACTTCCCTTTTCGCTCCGCCAATCTCCTAATCCCCTCCATTTAGGATCGTTTCAGATACTGTAAAACATTCGTAATGAGCCATGCCAAATGTAAAGATCCTGACGCAGAAAAACCCTCAGGCCCCCCTCTTGTTGAAGTGATTTAGAATATCGTTCGTCACAATTCTCGAGTTTTGTGTTTATTTTTTTAAGGGTTTCATTGTGACCCATTTTTTTTTTTAGACTTTGTTGCAGAAACAGGTTTGACAAGCCCCACTCAGTTGGGACATAGGGGGACACCTCAGAGCATTGTTTCAGACTCGGGGTGAAAGGTTAGGGTTCAGGGCCTGTTGACGTGACTCACAGATGAGTGGGCACCAAAGCTTCTGGATTCTTGGAGGGGGGTCATCGCGGTCTCTCTCTCTCGCGCGGGTTGGTGGCCTTTTCCCAGCTCCCCCTGTACGAGTTCTCCATTAGGGCTGACTCTAAGCTGTCAGACAGCTTGCACAAAACAGACGCAACCCACCCCCCCTCCCTCTGCTCCCTTCTCCATCCTTCCACACACACACACACACACACACACACACACACACACACACACACACACACACACACACACACACACACTCACACTCACAGAGCTTCTCCCTGGTCCCTAAAAGAAAGTGCGTTCGAAGGCGTAATGATTAATTAGAAAAGAGGAACAAAAAAAAGCAAAACAGGGAAAAAACGCTCCAGTTTTCCCCTTAACAGACTTTCATTCAATGGCCTGAGTCCTGTACATTCAGATTGGTGAAGTGGAAGTGACATAACTGCTGGCACAAAAGCTCGGCCAGCATGATTGGTCAGGAGCACGGCATTGTGTTTCATCGGGGGGCCTGTTCTGCCTCAGACTGGGAGAAGCCCTTATTTTGACCACCGATGGAGCCGTGCATTTGGAGACTTTGAGCGATTCTATTGTCACATGATGTGTATTCAGTGGAAAAGTAGGCCTTGTGTTGTAGTGTAGCTCTGTTTTTTCCTCTTTTCAAAAAAAAAAAACGTCCCCCCCCCCCCCCCAACTCACTCCCCACCCGAGTTTAGTGCGAGTGTATTTCTTATCCAGCTGGGTCGTGTCGGTCAAGGCATGAAGCACCCCTCCCCGTTCACAGCTGCAGCCGTGGCCCAGAGGCGCAGTGGAGGCCTTGTGAAAACCCCCAGAGCTCTTCCCCATTTCTCCAGATGAGTGCTTCATTGTGATGGGCTGAGCAGGAGAGGGCCTTTTTCCCCTTACTGGGGAGTGAGGCTGTTCAAAATTTTTGTCCTCTCACATCGACATTTCATTTTTTTTCCCCCCTCTGGATGTGCCTGAAGAAACAAAACTCTCCTTGTTTTTTAAGACGTTGATATCAGTTTTTTTTTTTCTCCCCCTCTATTGCAAATACGCAGTTCTGGGAAGAAACAGCCTAGTTTGATTAAATATTCATGTTTTCAATTTGCAGCGGTGGCGCCAGTGTACATGTTGTTTAAGTTTGACACATCTTGTGAACAATTGTAAACAATTCTCTGCAGAGCTGGATATCTGAAAGGAGCTCAGTTTGTCAGGACCACGGTACCATCTATCTGACACGGTTCCCTCTTCTACCCCAACCTTGTGAAAACCGCAATCACAGCCCAGGCCACACTGCTCTTAACTATGCTCATCTGCAGAGCCCCCACTTCCAGCTGCAAGCAGTCAAATCTGGGTTGTGTTAGCCCCATACGCCATGATTTATAAATTGTTTCTCAGACCATAAATTCCCACAATAATTGCACTCCAAGCCCCCCCCCCCCTGCCTTTCTCTCACCCCTATGTGCTCACACACTCACACTCCCCTCTCTCCCTCTCCCTCCATCTCTCCCCCCCCCCTCTTTTCCCCACATCCTCACTCCTGAGCTCCTTCTGCAGTCAAACATGCACAACCTCATACTCACACTTGCATCCACACTTTTAACAGTGCTTGGGTAGACACTAATTGTTTGCAGGAGGGAACTGGTTTGACGAGGTGTTTTTTTTTCTTCTCTCCCCTTATCGTGAGCATGATGGGATTCAGGGTGTAGCTGTTATGTTGCAATCCATCATAGGTACACACTTCCAAAGGCACATTCTGTTTACTAATCTGATATCATTTTAAAAGGCTAAATGAGAAAACATTGAAGAACCCTTTTGCAATTGTGTAAGCACATAATGTTATCTGAAAACTGCTGCCCTGATTAAAAAAACAATGCAACTGATCTCATCTGGTATTCTGTCTATAATGGAGTGGAATAGAAATTTCTTAAAGACCCCAAACTTCTGAACGACAGTGTATATAAGAGAAATCTGTTAGAGATCCTTGTGTATTTTGGATGTAGTGGTTTTTGGTTTTTAATTCGAGTGACATTTCATTGGAGTGACATTTCAGTCCTTGTACCACAGGGTGCAGTTGGACAGTGACACGAAACTGTGGGTCAAATTCTTCTCATTCTTTTTTAAAACAGATAAGCATAAGTGTATAAAGATAACTAGATTCCTCTCTGGGTTGTGGGTTCTGACGTAATGCATTTCCATATTGTTGACACTAGGACAACTCGGCCATGAATCTATTTGAATCAAAACCTATATGCCAATATCTATTTAATCCAAGATTCAAATCTGAACATTGGTTGTATACATTGTTCTTCCCCATTCTGGTCCCTCTAAAGTACCCTCTCATATTACTGCTAGTGTAAACTAAGAATCCCTTGAAAGAACGTGATTTTGCTAATCTTTGTGCTCTCTTAATAGCCTTCTTTTCCTTGGCAATACTATTTGCAATCCTTCACTATTGTTTAGTGTTCTTTTTGCAAATGTGTTGCAGGTCCTCATAATCACTTTTAAAAACTGGCCCACATTTGGAGGAGTTATTCATTTCTGGTTTCAGAGCCATGTAGTTCACCAGGAAGAGAATTATTCCTGTATTCAGTGGACGTCTAGTATCATCTTTAATTTGAGCGGACGTTTCGGACATATGTTGATGAGTATTCAGTGTGTTGGAATTAACGTCCATGTCTTCTCTGCACTGTGCTGTCCTCTTGCCCTTCTGGACCACTGTGGTCTGTCATGGCTGTTTTGTGCCTGCATCAGGCTGTAATGGAAAAACGATAAACCAAAATGCTGTCATAAGGCTGGGCCAAATCCAGTAGTCTCCGAAGGTCACTGGAGTCCTACTGATGTGTCATGTAGAGTTCTCCCTTTAACCCCTCAGCTAGGGCTGGGAGTGCTGCGTTTGGGGTGTTGTGGTCGTCAGTTAGGCTTGTTTTATTTGCTATGAGAGGACTGCACAGGGGGGTTCAGGGGTGGGTGTGTGTGTGTGTGTGTGTGTGTGTGTGTGTGTGAGTGTGTGTATGAGAGTGCTTGTGTGTGGTGTGTGTGTGTGTGTGTGTGCGTGTGTGTGTGTGTGTGCGCGCGTGTGTCTGCGCGTGTGTGTGTGTGTGTGTGTGTGTCTGTGTGTGGGTTGGGGTGTCTACAGAACACAATAAGCCCTTTGTTTTCATTATGCTTTGCATTAGTATGAGGCTTCTAAGGCTTTCTGTTGTTTCCTTGTCTTCTTAAAAAGTGCCTTTTCCTCATAAAATGTGGTCTTTATACACATGTTTAAATAATTTTTTTGAAAGATGACATTTTTTTTTATTCACATCCCATACCAGACCATTGTTACATTCACAGCCACAAATGACAAAAAAGGCAAAGCCCCTTAAAAAAAAGCCATGCTATTTTTTTTTTAAAGACGCAAGTGTACAAAGACAATGTGAAGTTCTGTGGGCTGATGGACTGATGCATTTGTACATTTCAGGTTTGAGGCTGGGGAGGTATGAGTCTATGCAATGTGTAGTTAACCTATGCACAGCTCTCTGTTTCAGAGCTGTAACCAGATACCAAAATACTGGAAACCGCATAACTGACTTGTAATTGACTTTAAGGAGGATGGCTGCATTTTCCTTGCACAGGAAAACAGAACTCTTTCCAGGCGCCTTATTACTTTCTTGTGGTCCTAATTATGTGTTCGGTTTTATTTGACCTACCGTTTTGTCTTACTGCACAATAGCGCTCTTATTCTTAAATTCTCCCCCTTTCTCTCCCTTTCTATTGCTGTCTGTATATGTGTGCATTGGTGTGTCGAATGTTTTCAGTCTGTCTAGAAGTGTATACATGAGAATAGATCACGTATTCAGGAGGATTAGTGACTCACTCACTTCTTTTAAAAGTGCTGTTAGGCTGTATTTATTTGTCTCCATGATTGAATTTCTCTTTAGAAATTTGATGCTATTGCACATAGAATAAGCCCCAATGGCCTGTGCTTGTGGGTTATACTCCAGACTGGAATCAGTACTGTAATTCTGTTTTACGGGAAGAAAATCTCTGCTTTGCCTCCTGGGATTTGGGGGCTTTGGGCTTTTTAACTGGGCGGGTATTCTCCCCTCTCTCCTTTTCTGAAGACCTTTACATTACGAGCTATTTGCTGAATAAGAACGCGCCAAGGGGCCCTGCGCTCATCCTAAATGGGCCACAATGCCATGGAAACCCCTTGCTCTCGGGATGGCTGACCTTTGAACCAGTTCTTTTGCTGGGCTGTGAATGAAGGAGCCATGTTATCAGTGAGGTCACAATGGTATCCAAGGGAACTTGGGGGGGTGGGGGGGAGAGAGACCGTCAGTCATGAGTCTCTCCCCTTTTGATAGTGAAACAGGGTCTTCTGTGAAGCCCAAAGGCTGGGAGTGAGGGCCACTTTAACACACAAATGTCTGTGAGTTTACCTTTCTCTAGCCGGCCAGAGACGTGGACTGCAGGAAAGGACACAGCCACGGCATTTACCGCCACTCATCCCCCAAGTCCCCCTGTCACCAGTGATTTATTTAGATGTCAGTCATTGATCATGCTCTAAGTGTGCCTTCCATGCAAGAAAAACCCATGCGTGGAACCTCTCTCTCTCTCTCTCGCTCTCTCTCGCTCTCTCTCGCTGTAGAATAGGGTTCCTTTGTACTTTGTGGTCTTATACTGTGAAGTTGCTAGTGAAACAAAGACTTACTTTTATGTTCTTTTGCTGCAACATGCAGTTAATCCCAGTATTCATCTGACCGTTCTGACCACTTGGATCTTAGTCAGATGAACTCAGGATTTTCCTTCACTTTACGGCTAATGTGATTATATTTGTCAATAGGAGATTTGTGGGTATTTCATGGAGGCTTTACTTGTTGCCTCATTAAGAAGGCCCTACTCACTAATACCAGCATAACCCGTACAAGTGAACTCTCCCTTCAAAAAGCCTGACCTCTGATATACTGACATGCAGAGTGCTTTTGCTAGCTTTGTTATGCATGTGTGCAACACTGCACGCTCCTCATAAGGGCTGTTTTTGTTGTTTTGCACTCTGACTCCATTCGGTATCAACGCAAGTCGCGAGACAGGAAAGAGTTCCTGCACCCCCCCCCCCCTCTCCCCTGTGCTCTTTGCGGCCCTGCGTAGCCCAAGGCCAGGAATGCCGGCTCAGGAAAACTCCCCTGTCCCTCTCTCTCCCATCATATTAATTTCCAATTAGCACAGCGACGGGTGTCGTTTGCCGAGGAATTGTTTACTTAATTATCGGAAACTCTCCCAGCGCTAAACAAACAATGGGCCTGAATGGGCGGCCTGGGGTGAGGGGAGGGCTGGAAACCACTGGTGGTCCATTGTGTCCACCCCGCCGGCTGCCTGAGAAAAGACCAGCGAGAGGTGTCAGGCGCATAAATAAAAAAAAGCCAGGTGAGGCAAGCCCCTCTCTGTGCCAGTCTGTTTGAGCCTGCCCCGTAGGCATACATGTAAGTAATCTCCAGGCCTTTGTGTGCTGCAAACTGCTCATGTGGTGTGAGGGGGGTGTCCTGAATCTCCATTGTGATCATTGTGCTCTCCCTTGTGGTTGCAGAGCTGTCTGTATATCTTTTTGTGTTTGTTGTTGTTGTTAGGTGTGTGTGTGTGTGGAAAGGGTGGTGGTAGCGGCGGTAGCGGTTGCAAAAAAAGGAATGGAATTGTGCGGGGTGGTTTTTAGGCTTACTGCGAGTGATTGATATGACCCACTTGGCTCCACCCGACAGCGGCCTTGAGAACTTGAGCTCATTCAGAGGTGAAGCAGGTCGGTAAAGCTCGTGGTTTGATGATAATGTCACACACTCACTCATAAGCTGTGACTCGGGACTTATCATTGTGGTTTTGTTTTCCCAGAGCAAGGGATGGTCCTTAGAAAAAGCCACGGCTGTTTGCAGATTTGTGAAGACATAATGGCTGATGACGATCTCCATACAGGTTCTGTCAGGGCCATTGTGTGGTATTCTGAGTGGCGAACAAAGCCGGACCTGTTGGCTTGCATGTTTTAACTGGAGATTCAGTATCATCAGTATGCTGATGTAGTGATTTGATACGCGCTGTGTTATCGCGACCAGTTTTTGAGATTCCAGCGCTTCAGTGGAGCTGTGTGAGATCCTGACAGGTATTTAATCTCGCCACTGGCCTTGGAGCTGCTCCGTTTCCTTGACATTTGCCGGCATGGCCGACGCAACCGCTCCTCCCTGTGTTTAGAAATCATTATCTATCTCGAGCTGCAAGCTTATCGCCTTGAAGAATTTCAATCAGCACCTGACTTAATCTGCACCTCTCTCGTCTGACCAGACTCTCAGTTGTTTTCTCTTTTTCCTCCTCCTACCCCTTCCCTGGTATGTAGCACCTGTCAGTGAAGAATGCTGCTTCTAGTTTAGATGGCAGTTGAGCTCAGGACATTTTCACAGAGTTTCGCCCAAACAACTTTTTTTATTTAAAATGCATTTCTCATTTGCATTGTGAACAAAAACAGTGATGGTGGTCACAGTTCAGAAGTTCAGTGTGAAAGAGGAATGTGTGTGTCTATTCCCACTGACCTCAACATGAAGTCCGTATCATGTACGGTCAAGCGTTTGCCGGCGCAGTATTCCAATTTAACATTCAAATGCCCTGGCTCCTGTGTCATTTATTTTGGCCTCGCTCTTAATGCCTCCGGGAAACGCCATCCATGTTTGAATGAGTGTCTCCGTGTGTCTGCATGGGGGCAGAAAGTGATTGGACTTCAAGATAAGCGCATGCAAAGGTGCGGTAGTTGAAGAGACGCGCTTGGTGGTGTGTGGGCAATGGCGGCAGGTCGTCAGTGTTTATGCGCCCGCGAGCAGAGGGAGGACAGCCATGTAGTGTGTGTGTGTGTGTGTGTGTGTGCACACACACACACAGGGAGACTTGAGATTTTGGCATGCAGGAGCAGGGGCCTTTCTGAGAGGCCGTCCAGTGTGCCAGGCCCTGTAGAAATGTGGACGTTACTCTGGGAGAACGGCCTCGCCGTTTCAGGCATGAGATTAGGTTGCAGGCCTCTGCAGTGCATTCCTCAGCATGCGCTGTGTGATTCGTGCCACGGTTGTAGTCAGCAGAGGCTTGTTCACAAGAAGGAGAAAGCAACCTCCACGAGACCATTTTCTGTCACAATATCGCCACTAAGGGCAGCGCGTACTTGCCAAATCCTGCCATCTGCGAGGAAACAATACTGGTATCGGCGTACAGACTCACTTTGTTTTTTCCCCTCTCGCTGACACCTCCCCCTCCCCCTCCCCAGCCCCCCCCCCTCTCCATCAGGCCCATAATGTCTTTTCCATTTTTAGACTTCAGTCTTATCCAAACTTCCTTCCTTGCAGCAATCCCACTTGTGATGAATGAAGTTTTAAGGACCTCTTAGAGGCATTATTAACCCATTGCATACCCAAGGATGTGTAATAAGGTAATAATAGTTTGTCATACTTTACAAATAGTGGTAAAATATTTTGGCCACTGCTCAACACATGATGTCAAGTCCTATTTGTTATGTGTTATATAAGGTCAGATGGCCAAACTCTATCTGTAGACTCTGTATTTAAAATTCTGAATCTTTGGAATTTGTTGGGAGATACTCCCGGGCATGGAGTATCTAATCCAGAATTTTCTCAGACATACAAACCAGATGTTTGCATGGTAAGGACCAGAGAGCTTAACCTTTTTTTACAAATGACTCACTGGGTGGAGAAAAAGCAGAAAACATGCGAGATGCTAAAAAGAAAAAGAAAAAAAACACATCACACCCTGACAGATGCATAGAGAACAATGGAGCACTTAAGAATAAGCCATCCACTCAATCTCTCACTCCCTCTCTTCACTCCTGGCTTCTACTCTCTCACTCTCTCAGTCCATTCCCTCCCTCTCTCCCTCCATCCCTCACTACATAACTCTCTCCTTCTCTCCTTTCACTGGCTCATTTGTTCTGTTCAAGTCAATAGACCACAGACGCCCCATGGGTGGGTGGGTGGGTGGGGGAGCTGGTGGTGTAGTATAGAGGGGAGCACCATACTGTACCATGGGCCCCGCTGGATCTTCTCCCTCGCAGACTGCCCCCGGCCTTCCTCTTCTCCCAGTGCCTTATGGGACTTCCTCACAGCTGTTCCACCCCCTCTTTCCCTGACACACTAGACTTTTTTTTCCCTCCATTTTCTTCCCTTCTGCTGGCTTTTGCTGAGCCGTATTTCGTTGTCCCAACCCATGTGGATATTTAACCCCAACCCCACCCCGACCCTGTTCCACCTCCCCTTGTAAACCTGTGCTCTTCATATTTCTGACCAGCTGTGCAGACTGATGTGGCTCATGATGTGGCCTGCCCAGTGTTTACTCATACTTCCCTATCAGTCTGTTTTTTTGATGCCTTAGCCAGAATATCTGCATTACACCACTTGTCCACTTCAAAAATAGACACTGCACTGAGTTGACCTGTGTGCATTAGAAGACTTCCTGAAACATGCTGTTGTTGAGCTGGACAGAAGAGGAGGCCTAGCGCATGAATGAATTCCTGTTTATCTTAAGTCCATAAGAACATTGTGTTCCACTCTCTTTCTAGCCTGTTTCTCATCATTCTTGTTTTTTTTTGTTGTTTTTTTTCATATCTCTCCGCAGTACCTGCAAATGAAATGGCCTCTCCTCGATGTCCCCGGAGCAGCTGCCCTCAAAGACGCCAGGTCTCCAACCCCAGGGCACTTAGTAAGTATCCTCTACCCTGCCGCTGCCGCCACGTAGAACGGATACAAGCGAAGTCGCTGTGCACTGCCCAGCATTACTCATAATAAATTATATGGATCATTTGGAGAACATTCTCTCTGAATGTTTGCCACTTAATAATCTTTAGTTTAAAGCCGGGGTCTTAATTAGGCTTTTCCAGTATGCATTAACTGGAAATGTAGCATAGCTAGACAAGCCAAATAGAATCCTAGATAGATTTGCCTGGGGTCAGATTAGGAGTAAATGGATGTCAGGGCAGTGAATCTGCACTGGCTGACAGTATGCGGGGACTGGGAGGGGGTCGGGGGGGGGGGGGGTGTTGGGCCAGAGAAAGAGGCACGCTGTTAAATCTGTGTTTAATTTTGCCCACACAAGCACGGGGCTTTTAGCTTTAGTCCCACAGAGGCCGAGGGCTTAGGCCTGTCGCTCAGAGTGTCAACAAGCGGCAGACTTATTTTCACACCACCACCACCCTCTCCCCAGCTCCCCGCCACTCATGCGACCCAACTCTTGACCTACATCACCCCCTCTAGACACCATGGCGGAGAACCTCAGGAATGCCTCGCTCCAAATGGCGACTAATCCATTCCGGAGACACTCCAACAGCACACGCACTCGCACACACACACACACACACACACTAGCACACACACTTTTTCGGCTGAATGATTGTGCCCATGCCATGGTGACAATGCGATCATTGACTCAAGGACTGGTCAAGGCCTGCAAAATAGACCCGGAAGATTCCAGAATGGCCCCTCAGGTGACCTGAGGGCTGATGAGGGAATCCAATTTAGGGGTTTCATTACAATGAGTGCTGACCTAACAGTAACCAGCAGCCTGCACCCAAGTCACAAAGTGAACAGTGTTTATGTCTAAAAATCACCACTAACGTAGTTTTAGCCTTGTGTATATCAGATTACTGCTTTGAATAATGCTTCTGACGACAAGCCAACTGGTTTTACTGGTTAATGTGGAATAAGTTTCTGTGATGCCAATCTTTTACTAGTGTGATGGAATGCTGAAATCGTTTTTAAAAAGTGTTCCCGAATGGTGCAGCTTTGATGAAGTCTCACCGAGTGTTACGAAAGTAGGCCCTATCAAATCAACATGACCGCTGCCAAAACGTTTGCCTTGTGCTTGTTGTTGAGTAAATCAGGCTGGGAAGGGAGCATCCGGTGTGTGTGTGTGTGTGTGTGTGTGTGTGGCACACGCGCGCCGAATGCTGTGGCAGCCCGTCCTGTGTCTGCAGATCGGGTCCAGACGGCAGTCATGCTAATGAGGTGAGCCAGCGAGGTCCGAGATGCTTAATTATTCAGGAGACAGGTTTGTTTAGCATTCGGCTGGCATCAGCGTACCATGAGCTGAGTGTGTGTGGGGGGCTGAGGTAGGACACCCCCCCCCCCCCCCTCGGGCCCCCTTCAAACACACACACACACACACACACACACACACACACACACACACACACACTCTCCCCACCCTTGCCAGCCCCCCTTCCTCAGATGCATGCCCAGCATGCAGAGCGATGCGGGGGTCATGAATAAAGCATCAAACGGAGCGGAGCGGTGCGGTGCGGGGGCAGGTGATGCAAGGCATTGTGGGGGATACTTGGGTCCTGCCGGTTTGGAGCGGAGCAGCGGAGCGCCGGCCGGGTGTGGGGGCGGGAGGAGGGAATCTGGATCTTTGGCTTCCTCCCGACTTCAAACGCTCTGCACGCATCTGCTCGACGCTAATGGATTCTTCAGACACGACTAATTGAGCCTGATCGCCTGGAATCGGGCCCGGGCGGTTCGGCGAGAGAAGGAGCGTGTGGTATGGCCTGCCGCTCCGATAAGAACGTTTGTTCTTTTATTAAACGCTCTACATTGTGAGGATATGATGAAGTGATTGGTCAGGCCAGACCAGGCAGTGTGCACTAACCCCCCCCCCCCTCCCCTCTCCAGTCATGTGGTGCGACGTGTCAGGCAGAAGGCTCGGAGGGTGCCAGTGGAAATCCCTCTCCGGAGGTTTAACACTCCCGGGTCAGCGCGTGTGACCGGGGCCCATCGCCTCCGAGCCTCCGAGCACTGACCCGTATCAGTGGAGACGGGGGTGTCAAACTTCACACCACTGCCACGCTGCTGCTGCTGAGCTCAGGTTAAAGCTCACCCTCCCTCCCCGCACTAAAAAAGAGCAGTCAGCTTTTACCCTCCCTCCTTTTCCCTCTCCCTCTCTCTGTCTCTCCCTCTCCCCCTCTCTCTCTCTATGGTTCTCTCTCTCTCTGTTAAAGAATTGGTGTTTCAGCCATCTGATTCAGGGATAATGGCCCATCCTCTAATTGATGGCATGACTCTGTAATGCTAAATGAAAGATTGCCTGAGAGGGAGCTGTGCTCACAAGGTGCATTGTAGTGGACTTGTGTGTCAATGAGCTTCCGATGAATATTGGGATTTATCATCTTGTTGCAAGCTGTTAGGCTGTGTTGTGAGCTACACAGACTGCTCTTTGAAACGGGAGAATGTCCTGCCTCTTACAGCTAGGCAACTCTTTACAACTCGTCTCCAGAAATCGGATTACAAATAGCAGTTCTCACTGTCGCCTTGTTTAGTCAATTGACAATTGGAAGTTTCTCGGCACTGACATGGGATGTTTTTCAGTGACAGGAAAATGGGCCTTTTAAAAGGCCCTTATGGGAAGGTCTTATCATGTGCTTTTAGTTGAGCCAATTCAAGCATCCTGACCTCGGCATTGAAAGTGCTTTGATTCTGTTTTCTATCATATTAGTTGATGTTTAATTGCATGTGACTAGCCGGCCTTCAAGGCCCATTCCCAAAGTTTGGGACTTTCCTTAAATTGTCATCAGGCGATACACCAAGTATCCCAGAGAGTTCATGTTCAGACATTTTATGATTGGCAATGGGCTTTTACAGTGCATAGCCACATGTGAAGTTAATTATTTGCTGCCATCCAGTCTAGCAGTATATAGCTTTATCTTATGCACAGTTATCTTAACTTCATTCCTGTTTTAACAGCCACAGGGGTTGATCCGTTTATACCCTCTGTGCTTATCTCACAACTGATAAAGTTGCAAATCTCAATTTTGTGCCAGATTTTTTTAAAAAGCTAGTTATAACTCCATACTATTATTTGTATATATACATAATTATTTAATCTAGTTTGCATACATAATTTATTTAATTTAACCAAATGCCATGACATTTCATATAATAGACTATAGTATTTCCTGTACGCAACAATCTGTAAAGCACTAGAATTGTACCCTGACTCTACCACTGAGAGGATTTAAATGTACAATGTCCCCTTTACCGACGTTAAGCACATATTAAGTGGCCTCTGAGACGTTTGTCAGCTGCCCACTGCCGTGGTCTCCGTGGGCTGGCCCCTGGCTGACATAATTAAGATGGAGATGATTTTAGTGGCCCTATTTAGTGTGGTTGGTCTGGCTTGAGGCAAACTGGTCATCATTTTTATAGCTAGGGCTTGCTGAGAAGGGCACCAGAGAGCTGAGCACTGCCCCCTATAGGACACCACAGGCAAACACCAGTCTAAGCATGGCAAGCATTCAGTGAAAGAGTTAAGAGTAAAGACCTAAGAACTAGTTCTTGTCTGATCCAAATAAAAAGCACAGCAATTGAAAATGAAAATGATGTGGTTTGGTGAGAGTAGATTACGTACGTTTAGAGTGTGTAAATAGAAATGGAACCATTTTTGTTTTTCTACTCTTGCTCACGCCATGGGTGTCTGTGAGACATTGTGTTCTGTGTGTGAAGCGCCTGCTGGTCTGTGGCCTGAGCCTGCATAGTGGAGTGGAGTGGAGTGCAGAGGAGAGGAGAGGAGAGGAGAGGAGTGGAGAGGTGCCGCTTTAAAAACAGAACGCCGTGTCTCGTGGGTGCTGATATGGATCCTTGGGATTCCTGGAGTGGCCAGCCTCGTCCGATGCATTTGGCATGGGAGAGGGCCCGACTGGCGGCAGACTGCGCTGTGGGTGTCAGTGTCGGCAGCAGAGGCTTACGAAACGGGCTGAGTGTTGACACAGCAGAGATTTTTTGGCACCGGGAAAAGTAGGGGAGGAGAGGGAGGGGTGGGGGGGGTATGGAGGAAGAAGAAGTGGAGGAGGTGGAGGAGGAGGAAGCGGCGGCGGACCTTCGGCACACCATTTGCCCCTGCCTGGAGGAGCCAGTGTGGCAGACATGCGGCTTGACGACTACCAGGCTTGGAGGAAGAGTGTGAGTTTTCACACACCCGCCAGTTGGGCTGACCTCTCGGGTTTCTGCTCGTCCTCTCACATGGACTGAACCCGAGAGCACTGCGCTCTTTTTGTGTTCCTGTTTGCCTGCAAAGTAGTAAATGAATCTTGCTGCTGTCATCAAATGTCAACAGATGAAGATAGTTCAGGCCCAAGAGAAGCCAGGGCTGGTCCGTTTGTGTGTGTGTGTGTGTGTGTGTGTGTGTGTGTTTGTAGAGAGAGATGGAGAGGATGTGTGTGGTGTATGTAAGAGAGGGAGAGAGTATGTTTAGTTTGTGTGTGTAAGAGAGAGAGAGACATATAGTGTGTATGTGTAAGAGAGAGAGAGAGTGCGTGCGTGCGTGCGTGCATGCGTGCGTGCGTGCGTGCGTGCGTGGAGAGAGGCGGGGGCACGGAGCGTGAGGGCGGAGCTGAGGCATGCCAGAGATCTGGATCTGTTTGGGCTGCAGGAGTTGGGAGCCAGTGCAGCTCAATAAAGGCCTTGTTCTTGTCGCCGGCTCAGTGGTTGGAGCAGAGGTCAAGCCCACAGCCTACGTCGAGGTGGGGGAAGGTTAGCGTGTAGGAAACAAGACTGCATTCTCACTGCGCGCTCCCATGTGACATCCTGAGCTAACAAGCCCCCTATTCAATAGACTGCCCTGCTCGACAGGGCCTCGCCAAAGAGCCCGGACTATTATTCTTATTAATTTGGGTATTAGATTCTGCAAGCGATGGTCGTAAGAGCAGGAAATGAGTCGTCGTTTGGACAGACCGTGTGCTGAGCCCTGGATGTGAATGCCCTTTATTTGTTCGCCCCTGTGTGAGAGAGAGAGAGAGAGAGAATCCTTTCAAACACTGTTCAACATGAAATGCACAAGTCGTTATTTGAAGCGGTTAATGCTAAATCAGCCCCCATTGCCCTAATCCAGGTCGCACACACAAACCTGCTCTTTATTCGGCCTCCCGCTTCCACAGGTCAACTCTTATTCAAGTGTAAATTCTAATCTGATGGACTCCACCACTCAGGCCCATTCAGGCAGGCAGGCCAAGCCAGTTAATGGGGGCTGATTGGGTGACAGGTGGTGCACTTTGCAAGCAGGCGGTCTCTCTCCTCCCCCCTGTCGGTCCGCCCTCGGAAGGGTTTGGTGATGGCGTCAGCTCTCCCATCATAACACACCGGGACTTGCGTCATTTACAGGGGCCAGTGAGTGTAGCGCGCCCTGAGCTCGCCGGCCTCTCCCCCGTCATAAACGGACGCCGGGCGTCTGCAGAGGCCAGCACGGGACGTTTTTTTTTTTTTTTTTTTTTACGTGGCAGCTGGGGGCTTTAGGTGCGAGTCCTCGCACTCGCAGCTCTCGTTCTGCCAGTTGCCCGAGCGCTGTTTACTTAGCGAGCCGAAGAAAAGGGGAAAGTAAACAGAGCAGGCGCACACTATTGTTGGGAAGACGCACAGGCGCCGCTCTTTATATGAAACGGGATGGAGGTCAACTGGATGTCTCCAGCGAGGCAGCTTGTTATTATTTGCCCTCTTTTGTTTCAGCTTTTGTGCTCTAACTCTTTCTCCCTCTCTCTCTCTCTCTTTCTCTCTCCTTTTCTTTTTATCCCTCTCCCCCTCCCTTCTCCCTCCTTCCCCTCTCCTTTTTTACTCTCCCTCTGTCTCCCTCTCTTTTTCTCCCTCTCCCCCTCCCTTCTCCCTCCTTCCCTCCCTCTCCTCTCCCTTTTTTTACTCTCCCTCTATCTCCCTCTCTTTTTCTCCCACAGTCCAACAAAGTCCCAGTGGTCCAGCATCCCCACCATGTGCACCCCCTCACTCCCCTCATCACGTACAGCAACGAACACTTCTCTCCCGGCACCCCTCCCTCACACCTCTCCCCTGAGATCCTAGACCCTAAAACAGGTATGCAGCTCTCTTCCTCCCCGGCTCTCTCTCTCTCTCTCTCTCTCTCTCTCTCTCTCTGTCTCTCTCTGTCTCTCTCTCTCCTCACTTCCCAGCGAGCCGTTTCAATTACACCCACACAAAATGTCAAGCAGCAGAATGAATGCGCAGTACAGTGTGCATTTTAAAGCGATGTACTATATGGGGAAACCATAAAGAATGTACCGAGTTGCACGTAATATGCATACATAGTTAACCATTATACGGCTAAATATAGTCTGCTTCTGTTTAAGATGCCTATTATGGGTGGGTATGTATAGTTTGGCTTCCCAGAGGTTCTTTTTATATCATAGCTATTGTGTTGCAGTTTGTCTGATTCAGACTGATTTCACCATATTCCATCTGTTAGGTATTCCACGGACGCCCCATCCGTCTGAACTCTCCCCATATTACCCCCTCTCCCCGGGGGCAGTGGGGCAGATTCCTCACCCCTTGGGCTGGCTGGTTCCTCAGTAAGTCTCCACTTCACTCTCTGTGTCCACCCTACATTATTGTTATCACATTTGAATCCTACTTTGTACAGTACACACATTTTTTGTTTTTGTTTTTATGTTTCTAGCGTCTATGCATATTTTATCAAAATCTTTATCTTGCTGCATATAAAATGTTGAGTAGCACACTGTGTTGTACTCTGATGTGGCATGGACATAATGTTGATTGTCTACTTTTTTCTCTTCCCAGACAAGGCCAACATATGTACTCCATCCCCCCAGGAGGCTTCAGACACCCGTACCCAGCTCTGGCCATGAATGCCTCCATGTCTAGGTAGGTTAGACAAGCAAACACTGTTTGTACTGCCACAGCCATCTCTCTCTCTCTCTCTCTCTCTCTCTCTCTCTCTCTCTCTCTCTCTCTCTCTCTCTCTCTGTCTTTCTTTCTTTCTTTCTTTCATTCTTTCTTTCTCTCTGCCTCTCTCTCACTCCCTGTGATGCTGCTTGCTTCTGTCACAGACTTGCTGACTCTGAAGCCAGGGAAGTGAATAAATGATCATTTGCGCCGTCCTGGTGCTTGTGTACCGTGCTCCGGTGAACAAACCAAACGAACGCTTGTCAGGCTTTCTGGGCTCAGCCCTTTCTTCTCTCTGAAATTGCACAAAGAAAAAGTTATGCCGCTAAATTTTTCATGTATTCCTGTCAGAAGCCACGTGGCAGCACCTTTGTTTCTCATCAGCATGGAGAGAAATGCTACAAAAATGGATAAAAAAAAAGTCTTTTGAAGTGCACCCCTCCCTACTTCTGCGACTTTGAGTCTATTAGCTCGTCGTGTTCAGATGAAAGGATTGCATAATCAATGGGGAGTTGAGTTCGTACATCAATGAGGCAGAAGCGAGAAGCCTTGAATGTATTATCTGACTGCAGTGGGTTTGAAAGTCATATGAGAGGCTAGTTGTTCCCCTAAAGAGTTGATTCTCTCTCTTTTTTCAAAAGCGATATGAAGTGCTAGGGTGCATGTTGTGAGAGTTGACAACTTTATACAGCCAGAAAGCTGACTCTGATGTAGATCTCCTGTAAGATCCCGTGTCACAAGAGAAGGAAACATTATTCTGTTGATCCTGTGCGTCGGTGTGCATTCTGTGCACATATTTGTATTTTATTTATCAGCTCAAGGTATATTGTTTTTCTCTTTTCTGCTATGATGTGGAAAAAGTGTCTACCCTTGTGAGTTCCAAAACCAAAAGCACATACTGTCAGACCCCCCCCCCCCCCCCCCCCCAATCACACACACACACACACACACACACACACACACACACACACACACACACACACACAATCTCTGCTCTGATCCTGGTATAAAAAAATCATGATATCTTTTATTTAAGAATGCTCTCTTCTTTTTGGTCTGTTTGACAGAGTTTTGTCTTTCGTGTCATAGTGACCTAATAGGAGTCTGGTGAAAACATGGCTTTAAATGTGGGATCGGGGATAGAGGTGCTGTTTTTTTCCTGACGCAGCTATATAACAATGTGCTATTGTGTTAAGGATTGAGAACTGGGCTTGGAGGCTCTGTGCACAGGGTTTGTGAGGTACGACTGCTGTTTGTTGGATTCTTCATGTGTCCACAAATTGTGACTGTTGGACAGAAAAAAAAAATGTAATCCAATAATGTTTGGGAGCGATTGTGTATAGTTGACAGTAGCTCTGTGCTTGTTGTGACTGATTGCCCTTTGGTTACCCCTTGCTTGACCATGCCCCCCCCCCCCCCCATCTCTCCCCAGCCTGGTGTCCAGCCGCTTCTCTCCCCACATGGTGCCCCACCCGTCCCACGGCCTGCACCAGACGGGCATCCCGCACCCAGCCATAGTCTCGCCCGCTATCAAACAAGAGCACCACGGCGAGGGCGGCAGCAGTTCCATGCACGGGTATGTTTTAGTCTTTTTTCTTCTCCCCTCTAGTATGAACACAACACAACAGAGCCTCTGTTGACCTGATTAAGAGGCCAGGGGTCAGAAATAGGGCACAGCACACACACACACACACACACACACACACACACACACACACACACACACACACACACACACACACACACACATACACACACAGGCAGTATCCAACTACAGCTAATGTCATACACCAGCGAAACACTGGGGCAGCTGAAAGCAGTGAATCACATGGTCACAGTACTTGGCACAGCCGCTGCTGAAACATCCTCCGTGAGCACAGACAGACATGCTGCACAGTCTTGTAACCGTCATCCTTTCTCCCTGCAGGAAATCTTCAGTACCCGTCAAGAAGGAAGAAGATAAGAGGCCACATATCAAAAAGCCCTTAAATGCCTTCATGCTCTACATGAAAGAGATGAGGGCCAAAGTGGTGGCGGAGTGTACACTTAAGGAGAGTGCGGCCATCAATCAGATACTGGGCAGAAGGGTGAGGACACTTTCTCTCTCTCTCGCTCTCTCTCTATCTCACTCTCACTCACTCACTCACTCACTCACTCACTCACTCACTCACTCACTCACTCACTCACTCACTCACTCACTCACTCACTCACTCACTCACTCACTCACTCACTCCCTCCCTCCCTCTCCCTCTCTCTCTCTCTCTCTCTCTCTCTCACACACACACAGAAGTGTTGAATTTCTTATCAATCTGTAATTTATATCTATTTCTGTCATATCTGATTTGTAAATCAGAGGGAACATATTTTCAGCTATTGTTATGCAACTAGTGTGCCTTCCAAATAACTTTAACTATTACATAAAACTGTTGGTCACATGACATACTGAGAATCTGACCGTTCACTTCCGTGCTTGTGTGTTTGTTTTTTTATACAGTGGCACTCCCTGTCTCGTGAGGAGCAGGCCAAGTATTACGAGCTGGCGAGGAAAGAGAGGCAACTGCACCAGCAGCTCTACCCCGGCTGGTCGGCTCGGGACAACTACGTGAGTGTTTCGCCCCATGACAGGACTGACCGCAGTGGTTTCAGCGAGAATGCTTTTCCTGTAAGCGCACTCCTTAATAAAGCTCATTTGATTCACCGTGCACGTGTTTGTCTCCGCAGGGCAAGCGGAAGAAGAGGAAGAGAGAAAATAAGCCCGACGGCTCACCACAGGGTAGGTGGCTTCTCTGTGTCCATTCTTTGGTCAGTGAGTGGACAAACTGTTGCATCAAAATATAGTGTTGTGGTTGATGTGATCCATTTGCAACACGCCATACAGTAGATTGCATCACTGTTGGCAGTGGAAAAAGCACTTTGAGTGTAAAAGTCCCCCCACACACTTGTGCACTTCTTCTCCAGTAGCCCTGAGTTGAGCCTTTCCCTCTCCACCATTTTACTAACCCATGTCTCCTCTACTCTCCCACAAGCAGCATACGAGGTTCAGTGCTAACACTGGCTGGTATGTCTGCTCCCCTGAGCTGCTTGCTCTAGTCTCATGATCCACTCCCAAGCTGTTCACATGTCTCTTTCTCTCTCTCTCTCTCTGTCTGTCTCTCTCTCTTTCTCTCTATGCTTCTCTTGCTTTCTCTTTCCCTCTCTCTTTCTCTCTCTCTCTCCCCTCTCTCTCTCTCTCTCTCTCTCTCTCTGCTTCTCTTTCTTTCTCTTTCCCTCTCTCTTTCTCTCTCTCTCTCTTTCTCTCTCTCTCTCTCTCTCTCTCTCTTTCCAACTCTCTCTGTGGGCCAGTGTGTAACATGTGCAACAGTGTGTTTTTCCCATATCTGAATGTTTCTCTGGGTTTTCCTGTTCACATTGGTATGTGCCCCTCTGTTTTATAGTGTTCTGTTTGGGGCATGGCCTTCATTTCACCCACACTCCTCTTTTTTTTGTTTTATTCATTCATAATTCACCAGTTAAATGGACATGCAGTGTCCGCATCCCATAAAATGGTAGTCCACCACTGTCCACCACCTGAATCAAGGTTTGGAATCAGGGGATCCATTGACTATGATTGTGCTCATCCATATTCTCGTGTCTTCCTCAGAAGAGAGCTTCTCGCCGCCGCAGAGCAAGAAGCCCTGCATGCCGTACCTGTCCTCCGAGAAGATGTGCGACAGCCCTACCTCCTCCCACGGCAGCATGCTGGACTCCCCGGCCACGCCGTCGGCCGCACTGGCCTCCCCGGCCGCCCCCGCCGCCACCCACTCCGAGCAGGCCCAGCCCCTGTCCCTCACCACCAAGCCCGAGGGACGCTCCCACCACCACCCCCACCACTTCCCCCTGCCGGGCAAAGCCTCCACCAGCAGCTCCTCCTCCTCTTCCTCCTCCTCCACCTCCTCTTCCTCCTCCTTGTCCTCCATCTCCTCTGCCTCCTCCGGTCACCCCAGCCTCTCACTCCACCTGGGCTCCGCTGGGGGCCAGCACGCCTCCCTGCTGTCCCGGCCCATCCCCTTCACCTCCCTGCACCCCTCCATGCTCTCTCCAGGCTCCCCCTACCACCAGGCAGCTCTGCACTCCCACCATGCCCTGCTACAGACACAACCCCTCTCCCTGGTTACCAAATCGTCGGATTGAATCAAAATGTTTTTTGTTTTTGTTTTGTTTTTTCGTTATTTTCGACAAAAAAACTTTTTACAGCTGTATATTGCTTTTTACCTTTTTATAGATATTAGACCATTTTTAAAAATAGTATGAAAAGGAATAATTATTGGTCAATATTTGACCACCCCTCTGTTTTGCTTCTCTCTATGAAACAAAGTGTATTTTTTTGTAAATTGCCATACAGTTACCTTTTACAATTGCATTTCTCCAATGTTCTCTTTGTAAAAAAGACAAATGTATAAAGTTTTCCCCTCCATCATTTTTTTAAAAATGAAAACAAAATACCATTTGTAGTTTTTAGTTCAATCTAATGGTAGTTATCAGTTTAGGAGTGTTCAGTACTGGCTTCCTGTTATACTTTTGTGAACCACCTCACCCTTTCCCTAACCCTGTGTGTGTGACTCTCCTAAGACTCCATAGATAATAAACCTCAAGTTATTTCTAAAGACTCCATTGTGTTTTTAAGCGAAGATGCTTCATGTGATCATGCCCTGTGTGTTGAGTAACTCCACTCAATTTAGCCCAAATTACAGTGTTTGACATTGCTCTTGTAAATCAAATCAGGAATTCTTAGTAGTCTTTAGCTTGCAATAAATATGTCCACCCCTGTGGATTTTTATTTTGTAAAAAAGTATCACTGATGGAGGAAAAAGCGCTGCGCAGTAGGTGGTGAAGGATTTAAACTGGACCCGACCCAGCATATGTGGCACTGCACTCCAGCTTTTTTACAATCATATGTTTTCCGAACATTTTCTCGGCCCCAGCTTGAAACTCAAACCCTGAGGATATAGAAACTCCAACTGTAGCTTCTTGTCTGCCTGCGCACAACTCGGCATGGGGTCCCCCAAAAGTTTATGGCCCTCCACGAGTGTAGCCCCCCCCCCTCTCCATTCCCTCGTTCGTTTCTGGCCCATTTATCTGCCTTCTTGCTCAGGGGCTCGGCGTAAATCACGCCACGGGCCCCCAGACCTGCGGGCCCCCAGACCCCGGGGCACAGGCCACAGCTGTCCCCTCCATCACTCACACATAGGCGGCGTTGCCTCGCTCCGCCCCACCCACCCACCCGCACTCCCAACGAGCTCAACAATCACTCGCTTGTTTGTCAGGTGAGAGTTGGCCTGAGAGGTTTACCCTCTTTAGCCTGAAAAAGGGCTAGGATGTTCGTGTTGTAATCAAGTGTACTTGAACAGGAGGTGTGTGGGTGAATGTGAGTCATTACATTAACAGATTGTAGTGTTCGTGTTTTGTTTTTTTTCTGTACAAATTGGACCAAGTGATCAAGCATAATCCAAGGGAGATTACAGAATATCACAAAATAATATGTCTCAGGGTTTACCGTATTGAGCACAGCGTTGAATTTATACATTAAGGCAGTAAAAAAGATTATATGTGGTCAGCGGCAAAGAAATGTCCAAACAGAAAATGTTCCCACAAAATTCTCGAGATCTTTATTGCGCCATTATTTGTAGCTTGACTCTCTGCCACAGCTTTAATGAAGAGGTTTGGAGAGGTAGCCCTTGGAGACCTCATTAGCTATTTCAATTAGCAAAGAGCATGGAAGGTAGGTTATGAGTTTCTGTGGCCCTTGGGATGCTGCAGGCTGCCAGGGAACAACCAATTAGGCCTGCGAGAGAGAGAGAGAGAGCTAACCGGGAGATGAAGTGACCCAATAAGCCATCTACACACACACACTCACAGACTGGGTGTAAGAGACAGACACGAGAAATAAGTCCTCCAAGTTTTTGGATACTGGGTACACATTTTGAGTGCTTGAGTTTATTTTGATTTACATTTGTTTTGATGATGATTTGAGGTCAGATAATTTAATTAGTCATCTAACTGTATTTAGAACATTATACTGCAGTCCATATATTTAGCATCCAAATTACCACAGTGAGAAATACTTGATATTTGCTTCGCATATCAGTTTAAATGTGGAAGTTTAGAGTGCAGTGGTCACCTTTCACCCTTACAACCATCATGTCTTATGTGAGCTTCTCACCTGAACACTGGAAATGGCCTTTTGCATTTCACCACTCTGCCAAGCTGGAGGGGAAATCGATTGCTGCTTCCTCTCGTCAACATCCCCTGGACTCCAGGGGCTGCTCTGTGGAGGTTGGCTACCCTGCTGACCAACACTGAAATAGTGCCTCATAAATGTTTTATCCATAGCCTTTTGATTACCCCTGAAGTATCTGACATTAATGAAAGGGGCAACAGTTAACTGTGAGTGGTGGTGTATTTACTGGTGTATTGGTGTATTTACTGATCATTATCATTTATGCATAAGGGCCAGCTCTCTCTCATCAGTATGTTGCCATGATGTAACTCAACAAGGCAATAAGCTTGAGTCCCACTCACTGCAGTTTATAAATTGTGTTTGGATTTCCATTCTGGTTACATAACAACATAGTTGTTTTTTTTTTAAGTGCATCCATCCTTGAAGACTTTGTGAAACACTGACATATACACTCTCTGTGTGACTAATAAATTCAGTTAATAAATGAATGCTGGCCAGGTTAACGATGACTGTCACACATGAGACCTGGCATGGATTTGCAACCACCCGAGCTTAGGAAAGTGGATCAGTGAGGAGGAACTGCTACGTGGCGGGCGGCGCATTAGAAAGCCGCGCGTAGGCCTACAGCTCTCCGTCATCTCCGTCTCTCTGGTCTGTCCTGGCTGATTCCCGCTGAGTGACGGCACTGAAATTTTAATGGCCGAGACATTTGAAGTGAGCACAACAAACGGACTGAGAGATGAGGCCCCCCTAGCGAGTGCTGCTGCAGCCCAATGGGACTCCTGGGCCCCGTAAAAACCTGAGCAAGTACAACTTTCCCCTGATTTAGTCCATTTTCCAGAAAAGGTAACTTTTTTCCTCCGTTTTCTTGTCTTTTCTTTCCCCCTTTCCTCCAATCAAGTTGGTGAGAACATCTTGTGCCCATTTAATTGTGCCATGTGAAAATATTCAGGGGATTGGAATGACTTTGTCAAGCTGTTTGTTGTCTGTTCTTTTAGCTGTTGAGGTTTAGCAGAATTGTACTCTATGGCTGATGTTGTGGTGAAGACAGGCAGAGAGTTACTTCAACTTTAACCTAGACAAGCTTTGGTCTTGCCATGCACCACCAAGGAAACTGCAGAATGGACACAGCCATAATTTCAAGATCACCAGGGCAATCAATTCCGGGCACTGTGGTAGACTGAAATGACAGGTTTTGAGCTCAAATGACAATTCAGCAGGCGGCAATCAAGGTGCTAAGAATGGCTCAAAATTGTGTTTGGAGAGAGATGCGTTGCTAGGTACCAGGCTTTATGCAGCCTTGTGGGTGTTTTTGCATTCAGTGGGATATGCATGAATAAGCGCTAATTTGGGAATAAAATGACACAGTATAGGTATACTAGGCACTTGAACTTGGAATGGGGTCATACATGAAGTTGGAGCGGAATCAGACATTAAAAGCACTTACTTTTCAGAGGGGAGGGATCTGACAACTGCTGACTCAGAGAGATAACATTTCTGAGGTCTGAGACTTTGGAAATGGAAATCTGAAAATGGTCGCACAGATATTACTGGCATACCACAGTAAAAATGTCTGTAGCCTTTTTTTCCAACATAAAATAAATCTAAGAAAAAAGTATTTTCCCCCTGTGCTGTATCTGTCTGTCACATTCTTCCCTGTTTCAGAGATGTTTTGGCATAGAAGACAAATGTAATATGTCCTACTGTTTGAGGTTTGGAGTAATGATGTTGACCAATCCTTCATATTTTGATCCAGTAAATAGTGCATAGTGTAACATTTGTGTATAAAACAGTCTTAACCAAAGCATTGACCAGACTCTGAGGTGATTCATGAACTCAAATCCTCTGCAAATCATAAAAGGTTTGCATGAATACTACTGCATGGGCAAGACTGACATCTGCTGTTCATTGCAAGACATATAGTTTACTGGTAGCATTAGGTTGCCCTCCACTGGTATCAGAGTGAAGAACACTCCAAATCCAATCAGTACCCATGTCAACAACAACAACATTACAATAGAAAATGTTTCAAGAAAATGTTTGAAATGCTTACTTTTTTCCCCCTACAAAATGATTGTATGACCATTCAACCAAGGTTAAGTTGAACACTTATGTGTAGTTTTCATGCAAAAAAGGAATTGCACACATTGTTCATCAGTTCCTGAATTATTTATACTGGTCTTTCAACTTAAGATCTCATAACTCCCTGAAGCAATCTATAATTTATGAGTGTATGCCATTAGAAATGTATTCATATTTATTGTACAATTTACCCTCGTTGCCCTAGTCTGCATTTCATATTTATGTATTACACAGAATAATTTTTCGGCCAGTTCCCATAAGCCTAGACTAGCCCAAAACTAAAAGCTTTTTTGGATGTTTCATTTAAGTTTTCTTTTAGTCTAGGACTAGGCTTGACTCATGTCTGGGAAACAGGCCCATCAACTTTAGTTGATCAAGTTTTTACGTGCCCTGTCTGTCTCATTAAAGGCCCTCAGGCCAATGATACAACATGTTTCCAGGGCTGCATTTCCCAGCACTTGTGGGCTGATGCACCAGGCCATTAATTATGAGCGCCTTATATTCCAGGCAACACCAATCCGACGAAACCAGAATTTGGTTTTGGCAGCTGCCTTCTGAGGTTGGCATGTATAGCTCTAATGGCAATCTCTGATTCAAGACAACAGACTAGTGTATTTGGTTTGCATTTGATAAAATGATAAAGGATTGTTGGCAAAATGTGTATGTGAACTTTCATCTCATGTAACAAACATGTGTTGCAGTCACGACATGCACATGTATAGAACTATACCCCCATGTTGCACAGATAGGGAGATGCAGTGGAGTGGCCAAGGAGCTGGACTAGCAGTTATGTGTTTGATGGCTGCCACCGTTGTGCCCTTGATCAAGCCACTTAACCCTGTGGTGTCCCAGGGAGACTGGGTATCGCTAAGTTTCTTTGGATAAAAGTATCAGCCAAATGCATAAATAAATACGTTAAGATAAATGGTCGACACACATCGGCAAACCTTATGAAAACAAAAGGTTGTTTAAACCCCTGGGACCTGTGTGTGTTTTGTGACGCAGTGAGGACAGAGAACACAGTTGAGAACCAGAAAGTTGCCATAAGTGAAAATGATATTAAGTTTAACACATGGTCTGTATGTTTTGGAACTATTTCTCCAGTTGGCCGAGTTGGCTGTATTTTTCCATATATTTTGAAAAATGTGGGTCTCTATTGTGCTGAGAAAGCTGTATTCATGGCAAGGGACTTTATTTAACATGGAAATAATGTAGTTTTAAACTAAAATGTTTAATGTGTATGTTACATGTTAAAGAAACCATATATAAGAAATGTATTTCAGTTAATCATAAAATGGCCCTGATATGTCACTAGACATTAAGAAATCATGTTAATTTCAAATACTTATATCACTGACAACAGTAGTCCGGCCAGGATATTGCCATTTAAAAAGTGAAGTTGCAGCCCTCAACTGATGTTGATGTTGTGTTTTGTCATGTAATGTTTTGTTTTGGCCTGATATGCCACCCTCTACCTATCTACTAATCACAAAGTCATAGTGTTTTGGCATCCGGGTAATTTGAAAGTGATTGCAGTACCAGTTTTGGCCACAATCTTACATATGGTTCCTTTAAGTCCAATCATAAACATAATGGAAACAGAAATATATATATATATATATATATATATATATATATATATATATATATATGAAATAAATAACTCACTTACCTTGTAAATTACACCAGATTACAGATTATTCTCAGAAGTTCATTGAGTGCAGTCCTCATTTTCAGTGATGCTGACATTACAACAAAAGAAATAGTTGTAGTGTAGACCAATGTAGACTAAAGATCTACAAAATAAACCAAAAACAAAATTAGCAATAAAATACTAATATTTTATTTGTAGAGGGGGAAGGAAGATTAAATTAATAAAAAAACGGTACAAATTGACGTAGGAAGGTTTGTGATTACTTATCTGAATTGACCATAAGCAGAGAGTTCATTTTTACAGTGTGTTAAAAATTAATTCAGGAAGTATGTTCCCTGAGCTTTCCCAGCTCAGCTTTGTAGATTAATGTATATGACCAACCCACTTTATCATAAAGGACACAATGGTGAGTATAGCCATCACCTGTAATAAATCTAAGGGCAGAGTGATAGACTGTGTCCAGGGCCTTGAGTTAAGAAGCAGCAGCATTTCTAAAGAATCAGGGGCCTCATTACAGAAACTTCCTAACTCTGAAATCCTATCCTAACTTAAGTTAGGAAGGCATTTAGGGGTTTTGGTATTACAGAAGCAGGTTTCCTAACTTAACTTAGGATGAGATCCTATCTTATCTTAAGATAGGAATTTAGCCATTACAGAATCATCCTAAGTTAGGAAATTCCTAACTTAGGATGCCTAAGTTAGGTTGCCATTCACCCTGTCCTAAATCAAAATAACTGTCACTAACTGAAAAAAATATGGCAGCAGCACTGCTTGTAGGTATCTTTGACAATGAAGATGAACACATTAACAGAAATGTAATGGCAGAAAGGCTACTTAGACCGCATAATGATGTGTTACATTTTCCGGACCGTGTTTTAATTTCATTTTATCGTCTGCCAAGACATTTAATTTTGACTTTGGTGGAAGAACTACGTCCAGTTCTGGAGAGGCCTACAAGGAGACATGGAGCCTTGCCAGTGCTTGTGCAGGTAACAAATGCTCTGCGTTTTTTTGCCAAGGGTGACTTCCAGACTGAGGTTGCAAGCCTGTCTTCGGTGTCACAGCCGTGTATTTCACGCAACCTCATGGAAGTCACCAAAGCCATCTGCAATCTGGCACCAAATTATATTCAGTTTCCGCGTGGAGAAGAGCTTCTGCGGATAAAGGAGGAGTTTTTACAACAGAGTGGAATGCCAGGGGTAATTGGGCTTATAGATGGGTCACTTTTTCCAATCAAAGCTCCAAGTGGCCCAAGTGAGCCGGCATACGTGTGCCGTAAAGGATACCATGCCATTAACGTTCAGGCCATAGGGGACCAAAATATGGTTATACGGCATTTGTTGGCAAAGTGGCCTGGATCCATCCACGATTCATTCATATTCAACACCAGGTAGGTCCTTGACACTAACATAAATTATTGTTTTACAGACTTCATTATAGGCTCCACTCAAATACTATTTAAAATATGAAATGTGCCCATTTACAGTGATATCAATGCTTACCTGAGTGAGGGCAGGGCAAGTGGATGGCTTTTGGGAGACTCGGGATACCCCTTGAAACCCTACCTAATGACACCAGTCATGAATGAGCAGACAGAGGCAGAGAGGAAGTATAATGTGGCACACAAAAGGTGCCGTAGCCGTCAGGAGAGGCTTTATGGTATATGGAAAGGAAGGTGAGACATACTGCTTTGTTGCATTCAATAGTGTAGATAAGGAGTGTGTAGTAACCCTGAAGAAGAAGCTAGTGTTAAACTATACATTTCAAAAGCAATGTAGCAAATGTATAAGTTTAATATTATTTAATATTAATATGGACTATAACATCATACCAAAAAGTAAAGCATGTTACCATGATGGCAATACAAACTAACTGGTTAATTGGTGCACTGCTGGTTAATTTATGTTGTTGTAGATGGAGATGCCATGATAAGAGTGGGGGATATCTTCAGTATTCCCCTGAGAGAGTGGTGATGTTTGTAAAGGCCACTGCTGTGCTGCACAACATATGCAGGATGGCTAATCTCCCGGACCCTGAAAACATCCCGGTTGAAGATGAGGAGGAAGGCCATGATGGCATAGGCCTACATGATGGTGCACAGACTGGCAGAACCGCCAGAAACAACTTAATTGCACATTATTTTACAAGATAATTAAAGACAAAACATTGCAGTTTTGATTTCAAATATTTATTTTTGACAATATTAAATAAATAAATTTAAATAAGTGTGCTTTTTTTTTTTTATAGTTCAGAGAGATCAACAATGTTGTTCCCTCGATTTTTTACATACTCCTTCATGAATTCGAATTTTTCTTTTTCCAATTGCAGTCTCTCCTTATCAATATTGACCTTTTCTCTCATTACCCACAGCTTCTCCTTCTCCAACTCCAGAAGCTCCTCTTGTAGGCCTATGTGCTTCTTCTTTTTAGCTGTAGAGAAGAATCAAAAACTGTGAATCTTAGATTCAGAACCTATAGGCACCTTTCAGTGAACCGCATAGACTAAACGGGACATTATATACCTCAACTGTTTTTAAGGAGTAGCCTACAGTTGAGACAGCATCATTGTGAAAATGCACCTCATAGCCTATTTATTTTAAATTACCATCAACGTTGAATTCGACTTACCAGGTGATGGGATGACCATTGCTGGTGGCAGATTCATAGTGTCACACTCTGAATCCATCAGCGTTAATATGACCCTTCTCGACTCAGGGTCAGACGATGTCGACTGACACACCTCGCCACATTTCTGCTCACACAGCTCATCCAGTCCCACCTCCGTGCCGGTTGCAATGCCTATGATACACAAATGATTTCACGTTAGGGAGTTGTCAGCGTTGGCTTTTCTTTTGCGGTCTACATAGGCCTACATAGACTGTATTTTGTCTGGTTCGACACAAGTAACATGTAGCTTCTGGTGGCCCTATTCTAGGGTTACTATGTAGCCACTCCTCCAAGCCAGTTATCGATAGCGCTGGCACTAGCAGGTAGCTGCTACGCTGCTACATTTTAGATTATCATCGTTACATCGTAGCACTAGCTAGCAGCTGGCTAATTTGCGATGGAAGCTAGTGCTGAAATCAACTTACCTTCGGTGTAAACTTGACCCATGACGGCCAGGATCTTCTCCTCCAGTGAGGTTAGGGGCTTCACTTCGGGCAAACCAGCCCCCGTCTTTGCTTGGTCCCTCCTTTGTAAGACCCCCCTGATCTTAGCATCACTTGCTAGAGAAGACCACTTTTTCTTAGTACTCTCCACCGTCCTCAGCATCCCACAAACCGCTGAGACAGAGTCCGCCACCTCTTTCCAGTGTCTGTCTTTAGACTGCGCCGTTACGGTCATTGAAAATTTTCCGAACAATACAGTTTTCCTGTCTTCCACCGCCTGAACTAATGCCTCCAACTCGTCTTGGCTGAAATTAAAAGCCCTCCTCTTCTTATCTGGACCAGCCATGACCTTAGCTTGCTGTTTCGTTTAACTTTTTCGTTATAGCTTTAACGTTAACGTTTAGGCTCATTTGTCGTTACAGTTATGCGTTCTATCAGTCTCGAGCACATTCTAAGTGCAGAAAAAGACATAAACTGTTGATAGCCGTCGAAAAATCAGATTGATAGAACATTTAGGATTTCATAAATAAAGATAAGATAGGAAGCCACAGATAAGATAAGAAACGGACATAATGTTAGGCACTGCTTCTGTAATAGGAAGTTAGGATTTGTCCTATCTTTGGTTTCCTAACTTAAGTTAGGATGAGCAGTTAGGATTCTTTCTGTAATGAGGCCCCAGATCACATTTCCATGGTCTGACACTGACATAGAAACGGCTTCAACAATTTGTTTCCTATAGGGAGATTGGTTTTGCTCCTGTAGAAGAAACAACTATTATACATTGCAGTGTTGTGCCTGAACGCGTTCATTGAACGAAAGTTCATGAACTCGTTCATATTTTGAGCGAACGTGAACTGAACGTAGCCTACTGTATTACTGCCTGATGAACGTTACTGTGAACTCGTTCATTCTGGTGTCTGTGAACGGCACGCTCTTTCAGTTTAACTTCGTTCAATAGGGTGTCAGATTTCTACACAGCCTTCCACGCGAAAACCCGGCTAAAACACACCGTAAAAAGACCTTAATATGGCAGCATGCAGGTCACCATTTCTCAAACTATGGGCCGCGGTCCGCAACGTGGACAATGCTGGTCTGCAGAGTGAAATTATTCCCGGGGCATCGTCTGATAATTTGCTGCGCAAATTTCTGCAATTAGTAGGAAATACTTGTTAATTTGGTGTCATCAAACATAGAGGCATAGAATTAAGTCGTGGTATGAGAGTTTATTCAATGCATGCGTGTGCACGTTGGTAGCAAAGCTAAGCTTCAACCTATTGGAAGGCTATTTAATTATAAAACGACATTTAATAGAACGACGTGGATTTACGCAACTTCCATAAAAAAACAGAGCACAGACTATATAAAACACTGTCTAGCATTAAGTATTTGCCAAAGTCAGCCAAAAGCTATTAATTAGTCTTAGTTAAAGATAGTTAAAGATCTCCAGATCAGTGATTTACGCATGATCTGATCCGCCATTTACCATTCACAAAAGCTGGTATTGTGTTTCCTGAATCCTTACATTCAGGCATTCAAATGAAATGTAATTAAATAGCATATAAATATTCTATCAGTGTATGATGCTTGCATGAGGGAAACATCCCAAAACAACGGCAGTGGCACTCATATAATTGCTGTTGTTTTGATAAGTATTTATCATGCAAGCATCATGCAACAATGCAAAAACAATGAAACTATTGTAGGTAATTATATTTTACATTAGTAAAGCAGTACTCTGATGTGCATGTTTTTACAAACGTTTGTGAACAATCTTAGCACTTTAAACATTGACTGTTTTGAAGTGCATGTATAGCAATATAGTATATAAATAATAATAACTGTGATATCATTATGATAATTTGATGGGGGGTGGGAGGAGGGGGTGGGTTCATGTAGGTGGGCCCTATGACCCCAAAGTATGCCTTGACTGGGCTTCAGGTCAAAGAAGTTTGAGAAAGGCTGTTGTAGACGACAAAGCAGCAAGGAGGCGTCGTACGATCATTTAAACAAGTTTTATGACAAGGTCGGTGAGGATGGGAAAAATCGTACATTTCTGTGCAAACTTCGCACTTCAGTCACATCCACAGCAAACCTGAAACGGCACATTGAACTTAAGCTGGCTAGCCTTTCAAGGTATGTGCAAGCCAATACAAAATCAAATGACTGTCAAGACAGATCCTCAACCCAAATGAGCTGCATTCTACTGTATATGGGCTGTGGCAATAATTTTGAAAAATAATAGCTCGCAGCAACATATGGAAAAAAAAAACTATGAACTAGTTCATTTTTGGAAAGTGTGAACTTAGTTCAAAAATTTGAATTATGAACTATGAACTGAACTAGTTCATTTTAAAATGTGTGAACTGAACCTTGAACTAGTTCACATAGAAAGTGAACTTTCCCAACACTGATACATTGACATAATCTGTAATTCATTTTGAAAAGTCTGAAAATGAGTGAACAATTTTTTTTTTGAATACAAGTTCAGTGGGAGCCCATATATTTGACAGCCACTCAACCCACCTTCACTTCTGAAAGATTTTAACACAACTTACCTGTCTTAAATGGTAACAGTTTGCAAAGCCTCCCACCTCATCTCTTTTCCCCTACATTTCATATCTCTTTTATCAAGCATTCTGCAAAACACGGGCAGTTAAAAACTAGCGAAAGTAGTTTTAGGTTTTGGAATAGTTTTAGGTATTGGAATTCCTCTGTGTATATCAAGAGGAATGATCAGAATGTACAATATTTGCTTGAGGATTGAGCAGAATGTTCCTACAGACGCACACCTATTGGACACATGTCAAGATTGTTTGCATAAAGGCACACGTGCACCTCCACATATATTTTGTTAGGTTATTTTTGTTTTGCTTTGTTATTTGGTTGGTGAAGTTCATTACTTTTTTTTTTTTTAAATGACACTGATAACATCCATACTATAAGGTTCTGATCCATGTGTTTTGAATATTTTGGGTCGTAAAATATGTGAATAGTGAAATTCAGCTAATGAAACACATGAGAATGCACACAACAACAACAATGCTCCAATATTATTGATTGAATAGTGCTGTGAACAGTAACTGCACACTATACACCTCTCACCATGTGAATGCGTAAAGGCACGTATGTAGGCCTAGACGTGGCAAGCAGGTATGATCAGAATTGGTGCACTTTCAGCCTTATCGTCTGCATGGGAGGAAACAGTGATGTCGCAAACTTCCATCTACATTCCCAATCATCTAGCCAGACTAGCAGTGTCACAGGATATGACTAATGCAGAATGTCGACAAGTGAGAAGTGATGACATTGTCTTGTACTGTTATTGATGGCTGTTCCAAGAAAGCAATGGCTGGAGTATTAAATCAGACTAGGTAGTCCATGGCAATGCAAAGGAAAAGTCTGGCAAAGTTCATCGAGGATACACATACACTACCATTCAAAAGTTTGGGGTCACGTAGAAATGCCCTTGTTTTCATCATGAATGTTGTAAATGACTGTTGTAGAAAGACATGAACCGTAGTGTACTTTGGCATCCATGGTTGTGGTAGGCTACCTGGTCACACGTCCTATTTCAATAAGATGCTTTATTTTTATTTATTTTTTACCTATGAATAAATAAAGGCAATTTCAATTTAATTCAATATCAATTAATACTATGCAGTCGGAAAATGCATTACTTGGATGCCCAGCTCAAACCACGATTATGAAGAATAAAATGGAATGTCACAAAATGTCACTGTGAGTACTCAACTGGGCTTGGGCGACTCAAAGATATTTCCCGTAAGTTTTGCAATGTCTTGCAGCATTACCTAAGAGACGTGATGACAGTCAACAGAAAGTAAAACAAATGACAGGGAGGGCTGAACCACAGACTACCTGAAAGGGCTGAACCCTGCACACCTTGAGACAAAAAGGCTTGCTGCATACATATGACTTGTATGTGTGTGATTTTGTGCGTCAGTTCTTGTTCAATCCTTGGGAGGTATAGGCACAGCTTTTGTCAGCTCTTAAGCTTTGATTGATTGATTTATTGTGCAGTTATTTTCCACAGTGAAATTGTAACGTTTTACCATCATCTGAAGCTCATCATGAGTTTTTGTAACAAAGCACATGGAAGCAGTAAGGTCTGCAACAGGGCTGTGGTGGTGTCTATAAAAAACTTCCATTGTGGAGTTGAGTTGGAAAAGCGGTGTGGAGTCAGTATGGACAACCTGCGGCTCAACAGATGCCTGAGCGAGCTTGGCTTCACAGTGGAGATGCATAATGACCTAACAGCTCAAGAAATCTACAAACTGTTTAAAGCAGGTGTGTTTTGTAATTGTTGTGGCTGTGTGTAGCCTGTGTTAAATGGGTATTAATTGCATTTAGTTGTGTTTAGTATTTGGTTATGTAAAAACGGATTTCAAGGTTTGAATTACACATATTATGTATCTTATCTTTAAAACAAAATATTGTAGTTTTTCAAAAGTGAGCCTTTTTGTCACTTTTGAATATGCTGGATACCAATTAGTACTTTTCTGTCAGTCCAGAAAGTCATATGCTTTTGGGAATATTGTGCTTAATCACTATGCCATATTTTCTCTCCACAGAGAGCAAAAAGACTGTTGACTGCTTCATTGGCATCATTTCGACTCATGGAGAGGAAGGAGTGGTGTTTGGGGCAGATGGCAATCGTGTGAGACTCTCTCAGATCTTTGGTTTTTTTGATAACCTCACCATGGTTAATAAGACAAAGCTTTTTCTTGTGCAGGTAAGATGTCATTTCACTAATGAAAGTGTTAAAGAATATTACTTCTGCCAGTGACATGCACACTCCAGTAAATATGTGACAAAATCAACATCTGCTTGGATAACCCAAAGATGATATGAATGCACTCTGAGGTATGCCAGTCTCCAACCCAGTATGCAGACTTACATGTTTGAATCTAATTTATCCTTTTTTTGTAGGCATGTCGAGGCGACATGTTAGACAGTGGAGTCGAAATAGAGACGGACTCAGGCTCCGTTTCAGATGAAGATGATAATCTCTCAGACTATCTCTCCATTCCTATCAACACAGCTGTCATGTATGCAACAGCTCCAGGTAACTTCATCTTTCTGTCTCAGCCACTGGATGTGTATGTCAAACAAAAGCACAACATTGTTACATATTTTCATTTAATATTCTCAAGTTTTATTCCATACAGTTTTCAATACTGTTCATATTGGTCTGCAGGTTACAGCGCCTTTAAAAAACCATCAGGCTCAGTCTTCATCCAGACTCTCTGCGACCTTCTGGAAAAGGACGGAGGTTGTGACCTGGAGATAACTCGTCTCATGACGCGGCTGAATTACCAGATCGCCTACCACTTCCAGGCAAGTGGAGGGGACCTGGAAGGAAAGAAGGCGATGCCATGCTTTGCAACGCGCCTCACTGAAGAGGTGTACCCCTTCAGAGACTCAAAGAGGAGCACTGAGGAGCTGAGTGGAAAACTTGCAACCACAGCACTGGTGGAGGGATCTCGCAAGATACGCAAGCGCTCTATCAGCTAAAGCAACAAGCTGATAATACTTTGATTGTTTTGTGTGGCATTTTCTTTGTCTTCTTTTCAGCTCTTCCCATGGGCCTTTATGCCTTTCGATGTCAGTAGAGAAGGTTCTCTATACTGTAGACATAGCTGCACATACATACAACTTCCTGTTTCACAACTGTATTTAATTAGGGCCCAAGCAACGATGGTGCGCGAGGCCGGACGCCGGACGGCCTTGCGCACCGAGAGGTGCGAAGCCCTATTGTTTTTGTAAGGATTATTATTATTATACTTGTTCAGACTTTTGTGCCTTCTTTTAAGATTCCCATGGGCAAAAAAGTCTTGGAATTTGGCACACATGTGAATGTATGTGAAACAATGCTTTGGGACAAAGGGTTGGCCTCGGGTGTGACACACACCCAAAGACACACACACACACATAGACACACATACACACACACACACACACACAAAAAGAGAGAGAGACAGACACACATACAGACATTAGTAGAAAGATAATACCAATGATATTCATGTATTAGGCTACTGTGTATTTTACAAAATCTAAGTAGGATAAAGCCAAACAAATAAGATTAATATTTCAGCACAGCAGTCAAGGCAACGGCGTAGTCATTGTGTGGAGTCGACGCAGAAGCATGAAACAGCCTTAAGGCAAACATGAAGGGGGATAATGCCCCCCCTTCCCCACTACCCCACATCCGGTAACATGAAGACAACTTTTTAGGATCACTTCTCAACTGTTGGACGATAGATCACAAAATGTCCGTGCTAAATTGGTCAATTTCAGATGCATCTTTGTAGCCTATGTAATTGTAGTGTAGCGCCACCTACTGAATGCCATCACAGTAAAATGTAACGTAGCAGAAAGTAATCTGAATGAACACCCTGAAACTTCTTAGGTTAATAGATATTATGATTATCATAATATCTAGACACCCAATCGGCCTGCTTTGCTGGTGCCACCACCTGGCCAAGCAGGATATGTGCCAGAAATGGGCAATACCTTAACTGATTGATCTGAAACTTCACAAAATATTGGATATCATTATTGTGATGATATTCACATATGTAATTTCCATGCCTAACATAGCGCCACCATCTGGCCAACTAGAAAGTGTATCAGAAATGTTCTTTGCTTAAAATGAATGGTCTAAAATGTCTTAGGTTAGTATATATTATGATTATGATATTACCCAATGGGCCTGCCTTGCATTGCGCCCCCACCTGGCCAAGCAAGTAAATGTGCCAGAAAATAACATGCAAAAACAAATAGCACATGCATCAAATATGTACATTTCACAAACGCACCACGTTGGTGCTTTGTTGGATTCCGTGGGTCACAGGTTGCGGCCTGCAAGTGTCGGGCCCGCCATTGCCGCTTGCGGCTATATTGTTTTTGTTTGATTTACTTACAGATCATTTTGTGTATATCTATATTATACTGTATGTATGTTTTGGAGCTTTTGGAGTCAATACTAAATGTTCCTTTTTATGGAGAAGTGAATTAACAATATATTTTTACAATATGTTTTATTTTACATCATTTTGTACATAATTGTACATTCTTTTGGAGCATAAATTCCAAAAACATGTACATTGTCTTTGCAAAATTGTACCAATTAAACTGTTTCAATTCAAAACAGAAGTCTGGAAATTGAATATTAAATGACACATGATAAAAAAAATAGAGTACACACAAGCAAACTGCAGGTAAACGGGCAATACTACAAGATAAAGTGCTTCAGGTAAGGAGCTATGGAGTTGGCAATTAGTCATTAGTGATTAGTTAATTAGTAGAGTAAATGGGGCTCTCGCTGAACTGAAAAGCTGCAAGTGCATGTGTGAGGGGTTAGCTTTGATTGTCCTCAGCCTTTTCTTCATCCTAGATGAGTAAAGGTCTTTAAGAGTGGGGAGCCAGGAGTTTCCAGCTCACTTTCAGCCTCATCTTCTGACCAGGAAGGAAGTAGGAAGATGAGGTATTGGACTTTCCTTGGACTTTCCTCCCAGTCAGAGCCAGTGCAGTGAATGACTAAAGCACCATGTGGTGTTTGTAGTGACAAGCCTATGTCACCTTGTCACATTTGGTGGCATCTCTGGCTAAGCAATGGATTCCTCTCCAGGGTATTAAATCAAATCAGGCAATCCATGACATATGAAAAGTCCTGCAATATTCATTAAAGACATGATCTTGAGGCACACGTTCACATCTGTGGCCTGATCATGCGTTTTATACAGATCATAGGTATCGTGTCAATCAACTAATGATAATACACCAACAGTAGAAATGATGTGACTTATGGGTTTCTGCTACGTCTGTTCATAATAAGGAATCTTGATTAAACCTAGAGTTAGGTTTTAAATATACATGAATTTTAATGTTATGTTTCTTGGGGGAAATCATTGAAAGTAAGTATTTGAATGTATTTCCAAAGAATGTATTTGAAGATCAATGCAAAGAATGTCTTCTTAAGTCGGTGTGGTTCAGTTTTTTCTGGATGATTTACAATGTCCGCATGACTTCACACGTAGCGTAGGTGATGAAAAATATAAAAATATGCAGACAGATCATAAAGGAAGTGACTGTGACAAGCAGTCACAAGTTAATAACCAGTTGAGGGTACTGAACTATTAAAATCCTCACCTGCTATTACCTTAAGGCAAACTTAGATGGTGTGTGGTTTTGCACATCATTCCCGGTGGTGAAGTGTTTTCAATTCTTTAGTTTTGATTGCTCGTGGTGTTATTTTCCACAGTAAAATCTAAACTTAAACAGTGTCTTGAGCTCAATATGAACAAAGCCAGGAGAACCGAGGGAGACTGCAACAGAGCATTGCTGGTGTCTGCTATAAAGTTTTACCCTGGAGTAGACCTGTCCAGTCGGCCAGGAGCTGCTCAAGATACCAAGCGGCTCCACAAAGTGCTCAGCCGACTTGGCTTTAAAGTGGAGATTCACAATGACCTAACAGCAGAGGAGATCTACACTTTATTTAAAGCAGGTATGTTCTGCAGAATTGTGACTACTTGTAAGTCAAATTTGAATTTGTTTAACTGTCATTTAAATGGGTGACTTTCTGCAGGGATAGGATGCATTGGATGTTAATTTGTCTATTAATTTGTTTTCATGAGTTGTACTCAATTAATGTTAACTTACATCGAGGATGTAGGCTTTTAGAAAATTCTAGGTGGTCGAATTTCCTTTCCCTTAATGTTAGAGGATAAAATATCAATCGTTTACTTGGTTCACCAATATGCAATGTAGGACTATGTATTTTACATGGTATGGAGGAATTTCAACTGTTAACTTGAGGTTAGGCTTTTCAAGAATATATAGTGTAGGTGGTTGAATTACCTTTCCACTTAATTCATCTATACAATACAGAACTATAGACTACAGGTCATGGTGCAGCAAAATATGGAGGGAGGTCGCACATGTCTCAATTCATGTTAAATTACATCTAATGCAGACAAGGCTTACATGCTATGAATATGACACACGTTTTGACCAGAGATGACGCTAAAGGTAAATATATCTGGATCAGCAGGTAAGACGGTGAGAGTGCCACTCGCATGGACAACTTGGACATCACAATAAATGAGGATACCTATAAATAAATCTGCACTGATAAGAGGTTTAATTGACAGAAATAAATTTTGTTTGTGTAGTAGGCTATCATCCAGAAACTACAACAGTCTTTCTAAGCAGCCCATCAGTGGTTCTCAAAGCTGCTGTAACCTAATGGTTGTGCTTTAGGGTTAGTGAGTCTGGCTATGCGAGTGGCACTCTAACGTCCCGTCTTACCTGCTAAGTAATATTCACCTTTAGCTTCGTCTCTGGTCAAAACGTGTGTCATATTCATAGCATGCAAGCACCTGCATTAGATTCATGGCCGGATTATCATGACCACGGGCCCTGGGCACAAAATCGCAATTGGCGCACCCTCCCACCCGGCTGCCCGTTAGTGTTTGTTTGTTTCACGCATGCAGTGTGTGGTTTGGATGAGCCAGCCGTGCAGCTTGCCTGTCTTCAGCTTAAAGTTTCTGTCCAAAATTGTGTGAAAAACGTCCAATTACTTTATTTAACACATGATTTTGTCGTATTGATTTCAGTGTAGTTAATTGAAAGCTCTGTCATTTCTGTGAAGGATTGGAGTTGTAGGAACCTGATCTTCTTAATCAAAGAGAGTTCCAATCATGCCCAATATGCCTTCACTATATTTGCTTCCACATTCAAGCCAAATCACCTCAGACTTGGAATGCACACCTGAAATGCCTGGTATTGCGCTATGTAGTTTTGTCGGAGGTAGGGATGGGCAGTATTTATGATACCTGTATTTAAAATACATATTTCAAATACAAAATAGTATTCTATAATTTGTACTTTATTGGGCTGAAGTAAAATGGCTGTATGTTTGTAGTTTACAAATACTGCCACATATTTGTGGTAAAACCAATGTGATAACATCATAAAAGTGCAAAACAGTGAATGTTGCCTCTGACTGGTGCTGACTTAAGTTGCCCAGACTTATTGTGATCAGAATATTGAGATTCAGAAACACTCTAACCCACTCACTCAACCACATGGCTACTTACTTGCACCCAGACTTATATGTTTGCCTGTTTTAGTATAGAAATTTGTAACAACTTTGACAGTCATGTGTGTCCTCCACAGGTGATGATATAGGGCGCCTTTCTGAGCCAGGTTACTGGGCAATATTTCTGAGTATTGTTGTTCTGGCACAGTCTCTTTGATATTGGGCAATTTCCTTTTCTTGAGAACGTTAATCATCAGTTGGCAAATTAACATGATCATCCAATCGGAACACATGGAACCGGTTATGTGGTTGCCCTGCAACATTGCTCTACTTAAACTGTGAAGCCAAAGACAAATTTCCACTTTTGTGGACAATAAAGATTATTTTCATTATTATTATTATTATTATTATTATTATTATTATTATTATTATTATTATTATTAAAGCAACACAATAGAAAAATAAATGTATGGTACTTCGCATCAATATAACACCATTTAGCGCTTAGATGGTACCCAATTAGTGCATTCTGGGCATGCATTGACAATGTCAGAGACTTCAGTCTCTGTATTATGTCAGTGTATCATGAGCTTCAATTTAAATTTATTGTGCTTATAGAGCGGCAAAACATTACACATGTATCATGGCGCTTTACAGAGTGTAGACAATCAGAGAAAAAGAAAGGAAGAAAAGAAAAAAAGGCCCATGGGTAACAGGGGCGAGGAAAAGCTCCCTAGAATTGGAGATACATATAGGAAGAAACCTCAAGCAGATCCACAACTCAAGGGCCTGACCCATCTGCCTAGGGTCAAATACAGGACAGTAAGGTCTGTATATATGACAAATGCATATGACAAATGCATATGATAGTCAGGTGTAGAGAATAGGACATTGTGTTTAAGGCCACCTGAGGTGAAAGTTACAATAGGTGGGATGATTATGTATCCGTTATGATAACGCATTAATCCTAATTTAGGGACAGAAAGTTCAAATAGTCCAGCGTTGGAATTGTCCAGGGGAAAGGAGTTGTCAAGGGGCATGTGGTGGGACGGCAGACGGGCCAGGAATCCGGGCAGAGTTGTCATAGGCAGGTGCTAGGCTGTACGGGCCAGGAATCCAGATAGGGGTAGTTAATATAACTGCATTGGGTTGCTTTAAGCCCCCATTTTGTGGCTCTAAATAGGTGTGGTGGTTAGTTTGTACAATTTCACAAGTTCAGTTGTGACTTTTTGAGTACATCTCTGATACAGTATTTAGGCTATGAGAAGTAACCGGTCCGGCATGTATAAGCATAGTTGATCTGTTGACTGTTTGCAGATTTATGGCATGTCTAGGCAGAGAAAAGCTGCATGCTCTCAAATGCTGTCCACTTAGTCAACAGAGTCGGTGTACTGATGAAGGAAATCAAAATACAAAATTACAGTATATTATTTTGATATGGCGTGGCTACTGTATTAGTTTATTTTTATACACTTCATATTAGGGTATCTGATATTTTATTCTAAAATTCATTTTGATATATTTTTGCCCATCCCTGGTCACAGATAGGAGCATGACATCTTTTGTCGGTTTAAGACAAATTGGATACCCCCTTAAAACTAAACGTGTATCCATATGTTGAAATTGCTAAAAATGGGAATTCATATATCATGTTACTTTAAGCAGAATCAATCAATCTACAAATCAATCATATGCTCAACCTTTGGCACATGTGCTACATGCAATTTATTATTCTCCACAGAGAGCAGTAAGCCTGTTGACAACTGTTTCATTGGCATTATTTCAACTCATGGAGAGGAAGGCATGGTGTTTGGGGCAGATGGCAATCGCGTGATACTCTCACAGATCTTTAGATTTTTTGATAACTCCATCATGGTTGATAAGACAAAGCTTTTTTTTGTGCAGGTAAGATGTCACTTCACTAATGAAATGAATTCAAGAATATTACCTGTGCCAGTGACAGCATGCTCCAGTAAATATGTGACAGTGTCACAATATGGCAGTTTAAAAAAATGATGTACCCTAAGAGGTAGCGGTCTCCTCTCAGTCTGAATATGTTCTGTTTTCATCTGATTGATCCTGTCTCTGTAGGCATGTCGAGGTCATGAGTTAGACAGTGGAGTCGAAATAGAGACGGACTCAGCCTCCGTTTCAGATGAAGATGATAATCTCTCAGACTATCTCTCCATTCCTATCAACACAGCTGTCATGTATGCAACAGCTCCAGGTAGCTTGGTCCTTTGGTCTTTTGGCCACTGTTCTAGGCAGGGGAGGACTGGCAACAAAAAGCAGCCCAGGAAATAGGTTATAGTAGCCTATTGTTCATGTTATTATTTATTATTATTCATCATTAAGGTTTTTCCACTGTTTGTGTACCCAGAAAATAAAAAATCACAATTGGGCACAGTCACTAGTGTCTTCTTCATCCAACCTTTCCTTGTCTGTTCACCTGCTTGTTAGCAATATAGCCTATGAGACATTTGGTCTATCTGACATGCTGTATCCATTAAATTCAGAATATTCCATTAGGCAAATAACCCATATGATGTATTACGCAACATAGGCTACTTGCAATTCATATGCCCTGATGTGCAATAGTACCCTAGGTAGTTTGTTATGACACATAATATTAGTGAGACTATTTGACATAAGTCCAGCCCCATGCAGGTAGTCCGTTGTGAAAAAAGAGGAAACTTTTCAATCATAGTATTATGTTCATATTGGTCTGCAGGTTACAGCGCCTTTAAAAAACCATCAGGCTCAGTCTTCATCCAGACTCTCTGCGAACTTCTGGAAAAGGACGGAGGTTGTGACCTGGAGATAACTCGTCTCATGACGCGGCTGAATTACCAGATCGCCTACCACTTCCAGGCAAGTGGAGGGGACCTGGAAGGGAAGAAAGAGATGCCATGCTTTGCTACTCGCCTCACCAAAGAGGTGTACCCCTTCAGAGACTGATAGACACTGGTGCACTGGAGCACTGAGTGCGAAACTTGAAGGAGGATTCTGCTGGGCTTATAATTCTTTTAACCACAGGTGCTCTTTGATCAGCTACTTTGCCTCGTGGAGGTGTGGGCCTATTGTGGGTGTACTGTGACGTCACTGTCGTCTCTCTCTTATCTGCACCATTTGTCTCTGTTCACACACATTCAAACTAAATCCCTGTGGACAAATATTTTTCACAAGTGCACAACATATTTCTGCAGGTACGCATTTTGTTTGCACACAGAGAAATTAATTCCACAGCTACAAAACGGTTCTACACTTGTGCAAATCATATCCTCGAAGACAAAACTCTATTACACATGTGAATATCTTTTCACAGGCACAATCTTTATGGCGTTGTTTTGATTCCATATTATACGGTTCACCTATCTATTACAGGACTATGTACAGGTCAGGGTGCACCAAGGCATGTTACATCACATCTGAGGCTATAGGCCTTTAGAAAATATAAAGTTTGTGCTGTATAATTTGTTTTCCCTTGATGGTACAATCCAAAATGTATCAGCCGTACACTTTGTTCACCTTTCTAAAATACATGATTATGTGCAGGTCATGATGTAACATGAGTTTAGATATGTCCCACCTTGATACTTTTTTTGCATCGCATCTAGAGGGTATATGCTTTTACAGTGTAGGCTGTTTAATTTATTTCCCCTTAATGTATTGGCCAAAATGTGTCAGTCAATATGTATCACCTAGTTCACCTATATCCAGTACAAGACTATGATACACCTGTCATGATGCACTAACGATGGTATGACATGTCTTAATTCATGTTACAACAAGGCCGTAGTCATGATGTCAACATTGGGGGGGACCAAATCTGTGGTGGGGTCTGAGGGACCCCCAAACAGAATTTCAATACATTTCCTACCATGCAAAAATATTATTAAAAATCACAAACAAGTCATTAGGTCAGTTAATTAGGTTATTCCAAACTTTTGACGGACATAGGCATGGCATGGATGGATTATGAACCCCTGGACACAGTTGCCCCCCCCCCCCCCCCTTCTGGTGAGTTTTGTGAAAAGAGAAGGGTGGAGAAGAAGCAACTTCACTGGTTCATCCCTGGACCCGTGACTCCATTTGTGTTCAAAATGTATACTTTAAAAGAAATTACAAACTAGAGTATCTTGTGATAACCTCATATTACACAGAATGTGGTTCTTTGACTTATTACTTACACCTGAAGATTTTTTTAAACTAAGGCTTAGACTCATAGGTTTGGAGCCTAATAAGATTTTGTCTTAATTTAGATGTTATTATGCTGGCGGCTAATCACACAATTTTAACATAGTTTGAAAGGGACAGGATTCAGGAATAGGCTACTAAGACAGGCCCCTCTTCTGTCTGACCCACCTCATGTTACCCCTGTATGCATTATAGACTGGCTTCTGACAGAAATGACGTTTTGTGCCAACATGTAGAAACACTAGGCCTACTACAGCCTTTAATTGGTGAATGGAGGTGCAAATTCCTTTCTTTGGTTATTGTCCGCGATTCACATTAACTGTAGGCTATCACGTAGGCCTATTGTAAACGTCGCCACATTTGATCGTTTTGCCTGCATGGATGCGCGATTGAGTGCGCATCTAAATAATATGCCAGATGCAACAATCATTTCTAAGAGGCCTATAAATGGTAATTTCTGGCATTACTACTAGCATATGAATGCATTATTTATGTTGAAAGAAATGACACAGGCTTGCACAAATTCATCATTTAAAATAAAACTTTTCACTTTCGCTATCATTGCGAGAATGGGCTACAATATGGAAAATGTTCCCTTTCAGTCTGATCGGCTCCAAACATGTACTGTATGGGATTTCCTTAGCATGTGCTACACCTTTTCAAGAAGTTTTGTGAAAATTGTACCAGTAGCTTTTGCGATATTGTTAACAGCCCTACCTCACCGCAGTAGGGTGCAGTAAATGGAAGCTTTTGATAGCGCACTCCATTAACGAAAAACGGAAAATCACCAGGACAAACCACTCAGGGGTGTAGGCTACTCTGGAACCATAGGTCACTAATTTGTGCGTTATTTACGTTTGATTACATTTCAGATACAGTACGTGTTGGTTTACTGTAGGCCTAGTATAGCGCTTTATTCTTTCTTTATTTTTCTATGTCTGAATATTGGGGGGGACATTTGGGTCATATTTGAATATTGGGGGGGACACGTCCCCCTCAATGTCTATGGTGAATACGGCCCTATGTTACAATATCACAACTAAAGGGTATGCTTTTAGAAAAGATATGGTTTAGGCTGTTTAATTATTTTTCCTTTAATGGAACAGGGCCAAAATATATAAACCATACAATTATTTCACTCATGTCCAATACAGGACTACGAAAAAGATCATAGTGTAACAAATTATGAAGGTGGGACATTTATCACATCTAGAGGGTATATTTAGAAAATATATTGTTTAGGCTGTTTAATTAGTGTTCCCTTAAATATATACAGTACATTCAAATTGTTTAAATGTTTAATGATTATTAATACACCTTCCATCTTGAATGTAAAATTGGAATTTATGTTCATCGAGTATAATTTCAATGATGAAGTCAGATGAAATGTATTATTTTTCTAGTCACTCCTAAATCTATTGTAACATACGTTACTTTCTGTGGTTTTCCAAGAACAGCCCAGGATTGCATAATATATGAGTAATGGTGATGGCAGTATGGGAATGCAAAGTTATCTTTACAGCACCACCAAGGCTTGACTAATTGGCTAACTCTACCATGACACTGAGAAAGGCTATGTAAATTGTGCATGCACACCTCTGATGGTAAAGCATTAGAAGTTTACAAGAACTTGGAAATCATGGAAGCCCTCGTCCTTGAAAGAAAACCTATGAGCTATTTTGAACTGGAGAGGATTTTGAAGTGGAGAGCATTTTGAAAGTTCTGTTTCTTGGAAATTCATTGAAAGTAGGTTATATATCTGTACATGATGTAATATAAATGTCCAAAATGTTGGTCATTCAGCAAAAAATATAACTAAAGGTATCTAAATCTCTAAATATCATAGTCTAAAAAAATACATGACTTAAGTTGCAAACTCAACTTAATGTATTAAAAAATAATAATAATGCAGGGAATGTCAGGGTATCTCCACTTAAAGTTCTGTGTGGTTCAGTTTGTCCTTCATTCTTTATGATGTTTGACAGCATTACCTAACAGGCAGGTGATTACTGTAAAATGCCCAGACAGGAAGAAGACCTTAAAGGGAGTGACTGTAACTGATAACCTGCTGAGGACTGTGAGTTTCAGATCCACACCTGCTATGTACACCTAAAGGCAAAGAGAGAAGCAAACTTAAATGTCTTGTGTGTGCTTTTTGCATGTCAGTTCTTGTTCATTACCTGTGAGGCTGGTAAACTTGTTCCACTCTCAGGTGTTAGTTTCCATAGTAAAATCCACACTTCAACCAGTGTTTTGAGCTCAACATGACGTTTTGGAACAAAGTAAGGGAAAGCGATGGGATTTGCAACAGAGCTGTGGTTGTGTCTGTTAAAGACTTTGACCCTGGAGTAGACTTGACCAGGCGGCCAGGAGTTGGCCGCGATGCCCAGCGGCTCCACAGAGTGCTCAGCCGACTTGGCTTTAAAGTGGAGATTCACAATGACCTAACAGCAGAGGAGATCTACACTTTATTTAAAGCAGGTATGTTCTACAGAATTTGGGCTATGTTTAAGTCAAATTTAAATTTGATTAACTGTAGTCAGTGAGTGACTTTCAACAGATAGGAAGAATTGGATGTTAGCTTGATGTTCTGTGTATTCATGAAATGATGTAGGCCTAACTATTTCATGCAAGGTCAACATATACTGTATATATATAATCATCTTAAAGAACATATTGCTATTCTGATTAACATTTGCTGCACTTTACTCATTGTGGTATTACAACAGTAACAACGTAGGAATTTCCCTTTTCATCAATTTTCTATATGCACTGGATAGCCATTTAGTGCCCAGTGCAAAACAGATGAAAAATGTTATACTCCTACCCGTGACAACAACACTACATAGTGCTGCTATACCAGGCATTGGGCCCATATCAGTAATGTCAGAGACTCCATTCTCCTTATTGTAAGTCAGTGTAGCATCAAAATGAGTTTGAAGCCGTTATTTCCAGGTAAAATACCTGCATTGCGTTGCTTTAAAAGTATACAATTTTAGGGCAAAATAATGCAAAAAAATGGTATATTCCCTGTTGTCAATTTTCAAAACACAGTGGGTACCCATTTAGTGCTAAAGTGTTGCCCAATATATCAAAAACTGAGAAAAAGGATCAGGTTCCTGTTCATAAACAAACAGAATGAGTTAGGTTGAAGCCAGCGTCACCGTCATGGGCGGGCCTCAGGGGGCCAGGCCCGTCCAAACAGGCCAATGTGCCTCCCCAACTGAGTTCTCTCCCTGACATAAAAAAAAACATCTAAATATTATTACGGCTATGATTGAAATTAAATCCATATTGAACACTGATGATGAACACTTAGCCTACTCAAAAACACACCAAAACTGTTTCACTTACTGAAAGTCACATTGTAATTTATCCTTGCACCACAATAAATAACTCTGAGAGAACCAACTTCTTCAACCTCAATAAGCTTGTCTGATAACAAATGTAATCACATTACAGAAATGTAATTCAATAAATCCTGGTGTTAAACATCTAACAACAAATATATTGTTAGATGCAAATGTACAACAACAACAATAGACTTCACTAATCAAACAGTTCAAGAGCCTTACCTGTGCCAAATGACAGAATGTTCCAATAAACATGTCACTGTCACAATATGCAATACACAATGAAGTAATTTTACCTTAAAATAACAGCTTCAAACGTGGATGCTACATTGACTTACAGTACCTAAAATGAATACTGACATTTCACACCACTCCACACCTGGTATTGCGCTATAGCGTATTTTTGTTAGTTTATTAAGAGGAATGGGTACTCAAATGTTGAAAAAAATTCCTACATCATGCTAAGCACAACTATAAAATAAAAGCATATGCTCAATATAACTTTTGGTGATTTACTTTTCTCTACAGAGAGCAAAAAGACTGTTGACAACTGCTTCATTGGCATTATTTCGACGCATGGAGAGGAAGGAGTGGTCTTTGGTGCAGATGGCAATCGCGTGACACTCTCTCGGATCTTTGGGTTTTTTGATAACCCCACCATGGTTGATAAGACAAAGCTCTTTCTTGTGCAGGTAAGATGTCACTTCAATAATCAAACAGTTCAAGAGCATTACCTGTGCCAATGAGCTGCATGCTCCAATAAACATGTGACAGTGTCACAATATGATAACCTAAAAACATAAAGTAGGAGAAAGGCCGTACTATGCATATATACTTTTATTTGCAAATTCAACTATCCAGGCCAGCACTCTTAAAGTTTAAAAGTATACACACTGAGTGAAGCCTGCTCCTATCCTCACTAATTTAAAAACATAGCAATTAAATGAATGTACCCTGAAAAGTAGCGGTCTCCTCTCAGTCTGAATATGTTCTATGTTTGAATCTGATTGATCCTGTCTCTGTAGGCATGTCGAGGTCATGAGTTAGACAGTGGAGTCGAAATAGAGACGGACTCAGTCTCCGTTTCAGATGAAGATGATAATCTCTCAGACTATCTCTCCATTCCTATCAACACAGCTGTCATGTATGCAACAGCTCCAGGTAACTTTTGATCTGCCACTGTTTTAGGGATATGTTCTGCCAGGGGAAAGTACAACCACCACAGCATATTTGAACAGTCTACCAGAACTTACATTGTGTTCATTTTTGTTTGGTCTGCAGGATACAGTGCCTTCACCAACCCATTGGGCTCAGTCTTCATCCAGACTCTCTGCAACCTTCTGGAAGAGGATGGAGGTTGTGACCTGGAGATAACTCGTCTCATGACACGACTAAATTACCAGGTTGCCTACCACTTCCAGGCAAGGGGAAAGGTGCTGGCAGGGAAGAAAGAGATGCCATGCTTTGCAACGCGCCTCACCGAAGAGGTGTACCCCTTCAGAGACTCACAGAGGAGCACTGAGGAGCTGAGTGAAAAACTTGCAACCACAGCACTGGTGGAGGACTATCACAAGGTACGCAAGCGCTCTATCAGCTAAAAGAACAAGCTGAGAAGAGTACCTGATCCAAAGCTTTAAATACCGGTCATCTTGCATTTCCTCCCCTGGGTCTTCTCATTGTAATGTCTTTAGACCTGTCACATTTAAATAGCATAGCAGAAGGTTTAGTGCCACATCCTTGCATGCACACACATACAACTCCCTGTTTCACAACAGGTTGCTAGACATTGTTTGATTGATTTGGCTACTATGAATTATAAAATGTGTACATACAGATGTTTCTTTTCAATGTAAATACATGTTATACTTATGTATAAACATAAATGCCAAAAGATGTGTTTACCGATGTTTGTTGTTTGCTGATGTACATTAAATAAAACATTGAATTGTCAGTGTTTTATCTTGTTTTTCTTTCAGTGCAATAAACCAGGGTTATCTCATGGGTCACAGGTTGTAAGAAACCTGCTGGTTGTATGAAACGTCACAGGTTGTAAGAAAACACAACTGAAAATGAAACACAAGCAATGATTATTGTTAACTCAGACATTGTCTCATGACTCAATCTGTGTGACAAGTCAGCCACACCTAGCTTACGTGCCTGAGGCCGGAATGGGAACAGAACACGGCGTGCTTCTTCTCGAGTATGGGTTATCCACTCAGAGGTGAATTCTAGTGTACCAACAGTGACAGTACCACGGAAGTATCTTGACTACATTTCATGCATAAGTCATAAGTCTCATCATTACGAGGGAAATGTCTTGAACTGTTTGTAAAGACATTCAGCCAAATATAGAAGTGAAAGTATTTGTGCAAGGGGGCCATAAAACTAATATTTGAAGTCATTGCTTCCAACAGTAAAATCTTGCATGCAATTTAAATTTATACAGGTAAATAGAACTGTGTTTATGGAGCATAAAAGTTAATGCCTCTCATTCACCCATTCACACACACACTCCAATGATGGATCCATTCAAACCCTCAATTTAATTGAGGAGAACTGATATTTGTGAGCAAATGATCACTTGCGTACCATTCAAACCAAATTCAGTACCTGTGTGAAACACCTTGGTGTAATAATGAATGGGGATCTTCGTTTCAGTGATCACATTAAAACCTTAACTAAATCAGCATTTTGGCACCCCAAAAACATAGCTAAGATCAGATTTTGTGTCTATGCAGGATTTAGAGAAACTCATTCAAGCCTTCATATGTTAGAAGGTTGACTATAACCATGCTCTCCTCGCTGGCCTCCCCATAAAGTCCATTAGACAACAACTTGCATCTATAAAGCCCTTTATCAAGGCAACCAAAGCACTTCACAGTGAAGGGGGAACCTGACTAAACACCACCAATGTGTAGCCCCTGCCTGAGTGATGCACGGTAGCCATTATGTCACGGGGTGACTAAACGGGGAGAGAACAGTGCGGGGGAATTAAGTATTGGTTGACACTGAGCTTCCGTGGGGGACACTTTTTGGGGAACACCAAGATGGCCGCTCCCTAGCCGGGAGATTGTTTACAATAGACCTCTGAAGTTCGCCTACAAAAAAGCTGCCATCTTTGACATCCGGTATCTGGCTATTTTTCCTATGGGAAAATAACATGGGGATTTTGAATTATCGCACCTGTAAACTCTCATGGGGATGAAAAAGTCTGAAATGCAGACGTTTTCCTGAACACACTTTTGTCCTCTTCCTTCGAGTGGATGCTGTGATCTCCGGTATGTGAAGGCGGCAGACTTTTGCTACCCTAGAGCTAACTTGCAATGCAACTTGCCATAGGGAGTTAGCTTCAATTAACAACCGGAACTCCTTATATGGGCAAAGATGGCCGTTTTGGTTCTTTTTTGTAGGCGAACTTCAGAGGTCTATGGCTTACAGGTGTGTAGCGGGAAAATGTGGTGGTGGTGATTGGTGCACAGGTTTTGGGCTTGGGTTTTTAAACCATAGGCTTCAGTGCAAGAGAAGGCCTTGACGGGGACAAGACGTGTCGCCCACAGCGGGGAGAATTTGCTGTGCATAGCATAATCGACACTCAAACACTTGCCCCTGCCTGTTTTCTAGCCTACCACAGAGGACTGAGATGGAGATGGTGGACCAGGATTCCACACGGGGCACCCTTCCATTCTCCAGCCATCGTCCAATTAACTCCAATGAGGACTGAGGTGGGGTCAGGAGCTCTAGACTTGTGTGCTGCCAATCTTGGGACTGCTACCTGGACTGCTATGTGGACTTGGACTCTGACTAGTACACTTTTAGCCTAAAAACAAATCAATATATTTTTATACTGATCTCTAGCCTCTGGCTTTATTGAAGGGTACAGCACGCTCCCCAGCGGTGATTAAAAGAAATAACGGGTGTGGCTCTAGCGCCTCCTACCGGTGACAATTACGTGCCAAAACACTCACCACACACCAGCTTGAGGTGGAGAGTGACTGAATGAATGAAAGAGGCAAGTGCACCAGGGGTTGATTAGGGTGCCAGACTGGATGAGCCAGGACACTGGGGAACCCACTACTCTTTGCCATAAGTTCCATGGGATCTAGTGACCAGAGAATCAGGCCCTCAGTGTAACGTCTCATCCGAAGAACGAGCTACAGCTACTTCAAAATGCCGCAGACAGAATTTTTACCAAAACAAAGAAAAGAGATCACATCACTCCAGTCCTCAGGACAGTTACATTTAGAATTAGAATTTAGAAAAAGTCCTACTCATTGTCTATAAGACACCCAACAGCCTGGGGCCCAAATATATTATAGACATGTTTGCATAATATAAACCTGATCTTGAGGTTTCATACTGGAGCTGGTCTGCTGGTAGTGTCCAGTGTCAAAACTAAACAGGGTTAAATGGCATTTAGCCACTATGCCACCCACTGCTGGAACCAGCTCCTAATGGAGATCAGATCTGCCTCAACCTTAGCTTGTTTAAAGAAATAAAATAAAAATGGCATTCAATTAATTTGTTGACTTTTGGTAGGGGAGTTATAAAATTATTATTCTGTTTTTCATATTTTATTTACATATATTTTTGGTATGTTTTTGATTGATATTATTTTGTCTATTCCATATATTTCTTATTGTCATCATTGATTGATCTGGTGTCATATGCATAAATGTAAGGCACTTTGAATGACCATTGTGTATGATAACGTGCTATATAAATACATTTTTACTTGAACTTATATAGTATAATTGAAGCATGACATATACAAATGTTAGGAGGTAGAACGCAATCTGGTGTGTAAGGACTAAGTTAAAAGCTTCATTAAACCTTTTATCATACTTTAGCTGGGATAATTTCTGATTCAGAAATTAAGTTATCAAAGTGACCTAAAAAGGACTGATTCTGTACAAAATTAGTGAACACTTGCTATTTTAAGAAAATGTTATCCAGGCATGCCAGCATTTTTTTTTTTTAATTCATGATGTTTAGACCTACTGTAAATAGTACAAATCATTGTGACCTTCTGTAGAGCATTGAATGGAAACTGAATTACCAACATTGACCGAAGATTACTTTCCTTGGACCAACAGGAAATTTTAAAATTACATAAAATAAAAAATAAAAATTAAAAGGCACTTGAGACGAAGATCACTTACATTGCTCCTGGAAAGGCTAAAACTCTCAGGAAAATGTATTTAGGATAAAGTCTATCCATATAGCTACAAGCTGCTTGCTTGCCCATGGTCTAGGAAGGCGAAATCACTTAAGTCTGCAACGTAGCCCATAGCCTAAACCAGATTAAAAAGTTTGATTAAAACAGAAACCAAGGCCAAATGGTCGAATCCAGTCATGCCTTAAAACAGCCTGGAGTTAAATGATGCTAATAAATATTATGTAAAATCCATAGAGAAACAGGATTCTCCTTGGTTGTTCAACCAAGTAAATGACAGCCCATAGCAGCAATAGCCAGTTGTTTTCCTATATTCCTATTCCAGTAAGACAACACAATCTCCATAATTAAGCCAGCCATAGCGTTCAGAGAATGCATAAGTTATATGTAATTTTTTTGTAAACATTCTCACAGAATTTGACTACCACGTATTTGTCGTAGTGTTCAATCGGCAGCTTTGGTACACATAGAAACAGCACAGCTTTGTTTCTTCTTGCCGCGGTCAAGTCCAACGGTCCCGTTGTCCGTGCTTGTGTGGTCGGGGCCGGTCCCGGTCCCGGTCCCGGTCCCGTGACTTCCGCTGGTGCCCCTGTGGCTGGTGCTGCTGGGAGCCTGGGGAACTCTCCTGTGGTCCACTAAACCTGTAGCGCGGTAGTATCGGGTAGGGAGGAGCGCAGGAGTGAGGGGGTCCCCTCCTGTCTCTGTCCGAGGGATGATGCCTTTGGGGCAGCCTCATGAATGGAGGAGGGTCAGGGAAGAGGCCAGGCCCAGGGTAGAACCCAGGAGGAGGGGGCAGGAGGCCTGGACCGCCATTAAACCCATGGTTCATCCCCCAGTCATGAGGAGGTCTGGGCAAGGGCAGAAGGTACAGAAGACAAATTATACAAATAAGCCCAAGTAAGTCCAGGTAAAATTAGAGTGGGTACAAAATACGAGGTAGAAAGCTACCTTAAAGCAAAATTAAAAACTAGATTTTTTTCTCCTAAACCCCCCTTTGAGAAAGAAGGAGCAATAAGAATAGACTGAAAGTGAAAGAAAAGGTATTTTGAGATCTTAAAAGGCGCTCTGAGCGATGTCACACGTTTTTTAGGCTAAAACATTTTTTTGTCAGGTACAGCAAACATCACCTCACCATCCGCTAGCTGCCAGTGTACTGAATACACTGTAACAAAATGTGATCTCTGTGGAACGCCAGGCTCCAGAAACAGCAACAAAAACAACCTGGGCAAACCTGGCCCATAAAAACATAAACTGTTCCAGCAAATCACCGACGGGATGTACGTCGAGAGTTTCAATTGCACAGGAGGGAGGGGGAGGGAGTAGCAAGCTAGCTCTCTGTTTTGTTTGAACGTTACCCAGCATTGCTTTAACTTAAGTGGACATTAAAGGGACACCAGGCAACGTTTTCGTGTTAATTACTCATCTTCGCAAGTCGGTATATGGTTCAATGACTCATTACAGGGCGAATGAAGACTCTCTCGCCTGCCCCTACTGCCTGTAGGAAGAATATCCCGCTTGCAAGTTCAGTGTATTGTACCCGCCGACCGAAGCAGACCTGTTTTATTTAGAGACAGGCTAATGAAACGTTAGCGATTGTTGCAAACGTGTGTATAATGGCAGAGCCGGCGAAGAAGCAGCGAAAATCCTTGACGGAAGATGCAAAGAAAAGGAAAAGAGCTTCAGACCGCGCAAGGGGCAGTTTCGTAGAGAAAAAGCATCAGGCTTGCCTGGTGTCCCTTTAAATTGGACATGGGCAAACTGAGACAAGGAGGGATATTTTTCTTTTTCTTCTCAAACTATTCCTACCTACTTAATCATCTTGACCCTGGAGAGGCATAGGGCCTTCACATTCTTCATTTCTCTTAGTCGCCTGCAGCTCTTTTAGCCTCTACCTGTGAATGGAAATTCTAGTTGAGTTTTTAAATCGTAGCGTAAGCTACTTTTTTTCGATGCAAATCTCAAGCGCTGTTGACTTTGCTGCCCTGTGTAATGTCTTCTGTTAAATATGGTTAAATTGATGGGATAAGGAGCTCACATCAGCTGAATTGAGATCTTCTAGTTTGATACCAGAGTCCATTGTATGTTTCTTGGTGGATTCATCTCTGTCTTCATGTTCAAGTCGATAACCAGGGTCAAGATGACTGCCGAAGGCATACACCCCTCACCAACTCCAGATTGTACATCAAATGGTTCTGAGGTGAATGGTAAATTACTTGGCACTTAGTGAAATTGTACAGCCCGTGTGAAATGTTGACAATTTTGCCAGGGCTCACGATGGAATGTCAGGCTAAATAAGTGTCTCTATATAGCCCTGTTTTATATAGGATGCTTATATAGAAAGCAATACAGGCTAATCATTTATATGTAACAATAATGGCTGACATAATATTTTCCTTTATTGAAAGCTAGATTCATGAATCGTCAAAGCCATGTCGGGCAATAGGCTATGGTTTAATTCAGCGCCTGGTTGTTCACTTTTCATTCTTGGCCACAGCCTGTTCAGGTGGATTTACTTCATCCTGTTTCAGAAGCTAAGCAGTGTCTACTGCAGTCGGTAAGTGGATGGGAGACTGATTGGACTATTGCTGGAATAACACATCAAAGGAGTGACGGGATTATGTTGCCTAATCCTATTTTATTGTATTGAATTGAGACAAACAGAAATGCATTTTTTTTTTGCAACACTTATAATGTAATAAATGAGAAAATGTTAAAGCTTTGCCATCGTGTTGAACGTTGTAGGCATTCTCTACAAGAGTCCGTGGCTGCTATAATTTGTGATTGTGTCTATTTTAAGGTCTTTTCCTTCAGTTATGTTTGGTAGATCAAGAATTTCTTTACAAAATGCTCTTTCCATCTGTTCAGTTGTTTATCCAGTTGACTGATCATGTTTTCCTCTTTATCCTTTACTGGTTTATATGCATTGCATTTACTGTATATTTATTGTATATCAACTATATAATTTCTAGCCTTTTACTATTACTCCTTATTTCTTCTATGTAGAGTTTAGGAGAAACAGGTCAGATCTCAATGAAAGCCACTTTGTGGGACAAAGCATTTTTTGAGACAAAAAATGTCCACCTTCCATACTGCTTAGAGTACAAAACACCGTAGTACATTGGCTAAACAATTGACACCTACTTGGTTAATGTTCAAATGTGTGCCATTAGCTGTAACAAATACTACTAGAGCATACATGGGCAACATACGGCCCGCGGGCCACATCCGGCCCGTGGGCTTTCCCTGACCGGCCCGCGTAAGGTCTGTGAAAGAACAATAGTCAAGAGCCTAGCATAGAGATAATGCACGCAAATCAATATCGTTGTTTTTATTTTGAAAGCGACTGCTATTTGTACGCCCATACATTTGTGCGTGGATGCATACGACGTAAACACCCTCACTGTGTTTTGTGTCTCTTATGTCTGCGTCGCTCACCACCGCAAAGGTTGTTAGAACGAACTCCTACTGCTGCTCGTTGGCGATACGAAGTGTTCATTTCAAAACGTTACTGGCAGATAGACAGTTTACAATCGGATAACCCCGTAATTGTAACCAAAATATGTCTGAGTTTATTTGCAAAGCTTATGTTAGCGAACTAGTATGATGCTACTACCCACAGGTTGCTTGAAACAGCCGGCTCAACACACAGAGCGAGTTGACCAATCACAGTTATGTGCATAAAGTTAAAGCAAAAACATAGCCTACATTTTTAAAATAGTTTTCTTTGTGCATGTTGATTAACTAATGACAGCCTACTATTGTCTGCTCCACATTTTCGTAGTCTAAGTCTGCATAGAGTTAATTTAATGATGGTAATGATTTAATGATGAAATATTGCTGAGTGTTGATGAAATGGTGGCACAGGCCTATCGGTTGTACTGACTCCTTCACATTTTTTATATCAAGTTTTGTTATGTCTTTGAAAACTGAAAAAAAATAGATTAAATATTGCTGTTTTTCCTTTGTCTCTCACATTTTCATCTGTTCTTATGACTAGTAAACAAAACCATATGATTTACTTAATGTTATACAAGAACAGAATAGAATTGAACAGAATTGAGTTCAGACTTGAGTTCGGTATTTTGGGTCCGGCCCTCCTCAACAGTCCCAGTTTGTCATGTGGCCCCTTGGGGAAATTAGTTGCCCACCCCTGTACTAGAGGAACAAAATAATATATCTAGTATAAACAACTTACCTAAAACTATCTTCATATGGCACATCACAGTCCCTATGCCGTGGTCTCTGGTTCCTGAAGGGTGGGTGGTGTTTAGAGACCTGGGTCTGGACGAAGGGGGCATTGGGATGTCTCTGGTTGGCATAACCTTGGACAGGCTCTTGATCTGGTTCCTGCATACCTTCATTACTACCATCACAAGACATTAGAAGGCTCCTGTTACTGAGAGTCTTGGGCTAATATAAAGGTTGTAAAATAGAGCCAACTGACGACAAACCTCCTCTTAGGCCCTTGCTGCAGGTCATCAATGTAGTTTTGTCTCTCTATGTTGTGTCCTCTTGATGTGTTAAATACTGTAAGAAGAGGAAATCAATCAGCATTCTATAGTTTCAGTTACCATTCATACCCATCATTTACATCAAGAACTTCCTATTAGCAAAAAGACACATCTGAAAACAAGTGGTTAACAGTGCCACCTACTGGTGGCATGATGAGCTTTCTGTACATGCCACGAGTCCACTTCTATCTCGTTCTTTTTCTGTCTTATAATGGTTTGTGGATGAGACTGAGGCCAAACACAGTCACCAAGACAACCTCCATGTAATAACTGAGGACTAGGTGAATACTCACTGCCACATGAGCTGGAGTTATAAAGACGATGCCCTCCCCAAACACACATGCAGGAAAGCACAGACATATTCTTCAGTGTGGAACTAAAACACTTACATTCTATGGCTTTCTTTGGTTCAATTCCATCTACATCAATTAGGTACCTACAAGTGGAGAGATATATGTATTCCTGAGTTTGATACAGTACATAAGTCAGTCAACCATCTGCAAACACCTAATCAAGCAGACACCAACCTGCACACAAGGTAACCTGTACGATTCAGCCCATGGGTACAATGGACACCAATCAGCTTATCTATGGTTGAAAAGAACAGAAAAACAGTTGACAGGCAGATCACAGAAATCAAAGGGAATTTAGACTTTAACAGGCCTACTGCTGCTAAAGTTGTGTTAGATGACTTGCCGTTATCTTCGTTGTCATGTAAAAATCTTCTAACTGCCCTCTTGAAACTGAGGATGGTCGGATCACTTGGAACCTCATGTCCAGCAGTGAAGATCTTCACGTAGTACACAGAATCAGGCAAATCCTACAAATCACACGTGTAGAGTTACATACCACAGTAGTAAAGCAGCATGAGAGCATCGACAACAATTCATTTTCATCAATTCAGTAAAGTTATACATTTATTTACTGTCAATGTCAAAGTGCAAGCAGAGTTCAGATCAGCTTGACACAACTAGAAGGGTGCCCCAGCCCTCACATGCCCTGGGGATTGCACATGTGGCAACTTCTACATTTCCCTGTGGATGGGTTAGTGATTACTAGTAGTTGGTTACTGCAAGCTTTCAGGACAAATGTTACTCTTACCTGTGGCTTGTAGTAGCGTGTTGTGAAAGTGAGATCAATGATGAGTCCCAGCTGTTGCTTCTCCTCCTCCAACACATGTACAAGATCATTTGGACCAAATGCCTCGGAGGCGGTCAAGCGACTTAACAGGGACTGTGAGAATGCATGGCGTCACTTTAAGATCAACGAATTAAGATACATTATTCCAAGAAAGCTTTAGAGCATAATTTCTTACCTGTTTCAAAGGGACCTTAAAAGCAACGAAGCGCGTTCCAGGTATCCTTTTACCCACAGCCTTGTAATCGGTCCACCTGAAAGATGTATAAATTAGAGCAATGGGGTTAAATGACGGATGGTCAAGGTTAAAAGCTGTGACTTGTTCATCACTTCAGCATAAAGTCAGCCTTACAAACTTACCTATCAGGGATACCATTCTTCTTGTGTTGAGAGTGAGACATTCTTTTTGCATCTGTAATTTGATCACAGGGCCCTCAGTAAGCCAACATTAGCTAACGAACTGTCCTACAGGAATTTAAATGATAATATTAGTCACACAATAAGAAAAGAATAACGTTAACATAGCCTAGAATCACTTAACGTGAACGTTCACCAGCACAGACATAGCTATGGCGATCTAATATACGCATAAATCATTTAATTCGTAATCGAAACGTTTAGCATATTGGTTCTAACAATAATTTGTATTGCATTGTTGTATTGTATTGTTAGATCGTGCGACTCCAGCTCATGCTCCAGCTTCATTAACAACATTAGTTAGCATTAGCTATTATCTCTGGCTAGTGCTGCTAGCCTCAGAGTGACATGACTCATTTGTTAACATTAACGTTAGGTGACTTACGCGTGGTATGAATATCCCTCTGAAAAGATGTACGATAACACAACTGGAATGCTTTTACAAAATTCCTACAAGTCACTGTACGACTAAAGACGAGTAATGGACGAATCCCACGCATAGCCTACTGAATTCAGCTAGCTTCTGGTGATTCTGTAACACGTTCGGCAACACGATGCACACGTCACATTAGTTATTACTGCCCCCTTCTGTGTCGGAGGTGTTAATGCCCCGGTTACACAGTGTATTTACAGGTTTTACAGGTTTTTTATTAAACCGTGGTGAATATTTCTAAAATCTTTGCCGCCAGTCTGACCAAAACAGACCGAGACCTCCTCTAGGGTGGCCAGACGTCCTGCTTTTAGTCCAGTAATTTTAAGCCAAAATAGAACAAATTGCAACAGAAGAAAACTTAACTGATTTTGTATCCTCAATATGTCCTGAGTAAGGGAAAAAAAGCCCCAAAGAATCCCAATAGGGGAAAGTTTAGAAAAATACCTAAATATACCCTTTTCATGCGCCTATAGGGGAAAAAAAGTAACCTTCACATATCACCATGAAAATTACTGAGTTGATTACTTACATCAAGACAAACAAAAAATGTATTATACGTTTTTTGAAATTGTTTGTTAACATGGGCAAACAGGGCATAGTGTAATTATGTATAGCTAATAGTGACCCAAAACATTTGACAAACAAATTGTCCAAGGCATGGAGGAAGATAATACATGTCTTAACTGGTATTATATCTCATCTAGAGGGTATATGCGTATAGAACATATATAGTTTATGGTGTTTAATTTGTTTTCCCTGGACAGTATAGGCCAAAATGTATCCACTTTACACTAGATTTACCTTTACAGAATAGAGGGCAATGTATTGTGCATGGCATGGAGGAAGATTCGAAATGTCTTAAATGGTGTTATATCTCCTCTACAGGGTATATGCTTATAGAAAATATATAGTGTATGGTGTTTAATTTGTTTTCCCCGGACAGTATAGGCCAAAATGTATCCATTTTACACTAGATTCGCCTTTACAGAATAGAGGGCAATGTATTGTGCATGGCATGGAGGAAGATGGGAAATGTCTTAAATTGTGTTATATATCCTCTGGAGGGTATATGCTTATAGAAAATATATAGTTTATGGTGTTTAATTTGTGTTCCCCAGACAGTATAGGCCAAAATGTATCCACTTTACACTACATTCGCCTTTACAGAATAGAGGGCAATGTATGTGCATGGCATGAAAGAAGATGAGAAATGTCTTAAATGGTGTTATATCTCCTCTAGAGGGTATATGCTTTCAGAAAATATATAGTTTAGGGTGTTTCATTTGTTTCCCTTAATAGTGCAGGCCAAAATGTATCAGCTGTTCACTTGGTTTGCCTATACAGAATAGAGGAGTATGTGTTATGCATGGTATGGAGGAAGATGGGACATAAGTTGATTGATGCTATATTTCATGTACAGTTGTATTTCAAATACGAAATATAGTATTTTGTCATTTGTATTTTATTGCGTTGAAGGAAATGGCTCTGTATTTTGTATCAAAATACTTTATTGGTGTGTATTTTTACTGCAAAATACTATATGTGAAAAACACTAAAAAAAAAAAGTAGATACAGGTGTAATGAATAATTGGTAATTAGGCAACAATGGTTTATGTTTATCGCAATCAGCTAATGTGAGAACAGCTGTGTTCAACGACACATAGCTTTTCAGTGACGCTCACTCGTAGCGCGCTAAGAAGACTCAAAAGATATATCTTTCCAAAGTTGTTTATGTTTCTAAGTAGCCTATGTTCCCCGAAGTGTCCCTTAGGAAGCTTCTTAACACGCTGCCTCTTACGTTCGACGTTACAAAGGCGCTGTCCCAAGTGAAGGTGCTGAATTAGTTGGCAGCGATTGCTCAGGAATCGATTTTCTACTTCACGCAAAGGTGCTTGACGGCGTTAAGAAAGACAACCCGTTCTATATGAAAGGTCAAAGTAACAAAAATAAAATTAAATGACAAAGTAAAATGTCATGTAGGCTAAATCAAATCACCAAGTATCAAATTTAAATCTATCAACGGTCATTACTAATCTAATTTGATTAGTATGAATTTTGAATTACGTTAAACTTGAAATCAATTGAATAAGAAGTTGAATTAATTTGAAGTCATTACAATTACATTTCCCTGTTGTTTTCATTTTGAATGAGAATTAATATTTGGACTTTGGTGTTTAGACTGTACTGTCACCTGTCAATCATGCTCTGTCTCCCGCCCCCCCTCCACTGAATCGTCGATTTATCAGGTCTTTCGTAGGGCCTAATAGTTCCCGGTTTCATACAGAAAACAATTGTCTACTGTCTACTGGCAGAGCTAAAACGTATGTCAACACTAAAATTCACCTGATTTTGCAAAAACTCAGCGATATGATGTCAATTTACTTAGCCTACCTCATGTAGTTCAGCTCCTGCCTCAGACTCAGACGAAGGCTCTGGTGATGGTGATGAAAGAAACCGGGAAACTATTACCAGCCTGGGGTGGGCATAGTTTTGATGAGTCGTTTAAACCAGTGTTTCCCAAACTTTTTTTCTGGCGACCCACTTTTTAAAAATGACAGACCATCACGACCCATTTCACTTCAAATCTACCCTGCAACCACCAATATTGTTTTAGGCCACAGGTTCTCCAACTTTTCTATGCCTCCCCCAACCATACATTGCTATAGGATCCCTGCTTTGAACACGGTTGTGTTGCATTTTGAGCACCATCAGCGTGAAAAGTTGGAAATGACTACTGAAAAGATACGTTTTAATGCGCATCTTGGGGAAATGTTCGCATGTTGTGCAGTCGTCATTCGTCAGCATAGTAAGCTGTTCCTGTATTTCTAAAAGAAAATGTTGTAGGCTACGTTGCGTTGCAGACAAATGGGTCCATAACACTGTGGACGTCAATTCCAATGTAAACAGCAAATAACTCAAGTCGTTATATTGTATTGGTGTATTATATTATATTGTATAGTCGTTATATCAGAACAAGAGGCGTTTGCGCAATAGCCGGAAAAATTCGCCTTTACTTTGGAGTTAGCGAGTTAGAAAACGAGAGGAATAGTTTTTAAAATGCCCATTTAAATTGTAGACTATAATGCACTGTTGTGCATTTTAAATCAGAAATAAGAATGTGAGGAGGTTGCTATTAACTTTAAAGATTGCATCTGCAATCGAAACTGTGCAAATTGAATGGCCTTACAGTATGTCCGGTCTATGGATGTCTGCTTTAGTTGACAGCGCGGTCACTAAATTTGAATCGGTAAAGTTGAGGAGCTGGTATCTATTAATGTTTGTGCAAATAGGCGGATTCATGTCCCTTGTAGTTTGCAACTGCGAGGTACATGGCAGGCGCCCCACAGAACGGTTTCATTTTGAGAGGTAGATATCCATGCTGGCACCCCCTCTGCGGTGAGTTCGTCCCCCAGTTTCATGCGCCAGTTTCATGAGCTTTTATGACAAAACCGTGACTGTGGTAGTTAACAATCTACATCCTAATAGAAAACTGTTAGCTTTCCTGGTATCAAATGACAAATGGTATCCGTTAGGCCTATAACACAACATCAATTGTGCTGGCGACCCAAATAAAATCTCCTGCGACCCACCCGAGGGTCGCGACCCAGACTTTGGGAAACACTGGTTTAAACCATACCTGTCAACACTCCCGTTTTTCCCGGGTTTCTCCCGTAGCCTATTTCAAGGTCATCTCCCAGCACCCTCCCGTTTTGTTATTTCTCCCGGAAAACTCCCGTCATTTTAAGATAATTGATCCATTCAGGTTGCCAGATTGTGTATGAAATACACCCTACACATACACGATCACTTAGTTTCAATTTCAACCGTTTTGTCATAGGCTAAAACCTGGCAACCCAAATAAGGAAGCGGGTGCCGACTGCGCAGCCTGAGTCTCGTCGTAAGCAAGCGGGCTAGTTGAATGGCCTACTCCAGAAATAGCTGTTGTGAAATTGTTGGGAATTTAATTGATTAACACATCACATAAACTGTTATTGAGTGTTGTTGATACACTGAACTTGTGCCCAACCAAATCTGACAGCAAGCAACTTTGGCGTTTTGGAAGTAGACTGCAGGCAGGCAGCTGGCGGATACATAACTGGCATGCGTAAGGTAATGGTAAGGTAAAAGCAACGACCGAAATGCAGTGTTAAAACACGTGTAGCCTATGAAACGTATTAAATATGCACAGATCCGGTATAAACACTGAGCCCCCCCCCCGAAAAAAAAATCTCCCGCTTTTGGAAAGCTAAATGTGGTATGCTTTAAACATTGGTTCATTGTCGTTTTCGATGATTTGCCGACATCCCGGCGATGTCTTGCCAATGAGCAAACGCTTAGGTGACGTCTTCTAGTCAGGGGGCCTATATGGTTTCTGTGGGTTTGAAATGTTAATTTTTGGAGAGTGATTGGACTGTCTTTAGAGGTCATTGAACATGGAGAAAAATTATGTCTCCATTTCTTTTACCTGTTTCAACCCTATTTTCTTTTAATTGTATATTTCACTGTAATTACACCATACATTTCGCCTAAATCACTGGCTAAGTTAAGGGAACCGTATGTAAGATATTTATTTCAATTAATCATAAAATGGCCCTGATATGTCACTAGACTAGAAATCTTGTTAATTTCAAATACTTATATCACTGACAACAGTAGTCCGGCCAGGATATTGTCATTTAAAAAGTTGCAGCCCTCAACTGATGTTGATGTTGTGTTTTGTCATGTCATGTTGTGTTTTGGCCTGATGCGCCACCTTCTATCTACTAATCACAAAGTCAGTAGTGTTTCGGCATCAGGGTTGGCAACCTTGAGTCAGGGGGGAGGGGGAGGGGATACACCAGTTTCACCAAATACACATACTCACAGGCTACATAGGGATCTTCCACTGACCTCATCCACAAGTGTTAAAAACCTAGGAGTTATAATTGACCAGGACCTAGCACTAAATAATCACATAAAACAGATCACCAAAACTTCATTTTACCATTTAAGGAACATTTCAAAGATAAGGAAGTCCTTATCCTTACCAGATGCCGAGAAATTAATCATTTTGTCACCTCAAGACTATTGCAATGCTATTACGCTGGCTGTAATAATACCTGTCTAAAGAGCTCACAGCTTATACAAAATGCAGCTGCTTACACACACAAAAAATATGAACACTGGCTGTTAAAAGTCATTGACTTCAAAATATTACTTGTATCTCTTGATTGGTAGTCTGCACTGATGCAGGTTCAGAAGATGGTCTACCACGTCTTTTCTGAAGACACTGAGTCCTGCCTGCTTCACATGATTTCTAGTAGTGAATCTTATCTTCATGCTGCAGATGCTCACTGTTTCAGGTGGATTTGTAGCAGTTCTTGTGCCAAACTGCTTTGTTCTGTTGTAAAATAACTGCACTGTAACATTGTAATCGTTGGCTGATCTGTGATCACCATTTTCCATACTCTCTCATGGACAAAATCAAGAAATTTGGCATACGTCTCTAGTGATGGGTCATTCACCAGTCCACACATATCTGCCACTGGATACATAGCCCAAAATCTGTTTCTTTTAGAATATGTGTGCCATCACCTGACTAACAGAAAGACACACCTCAGAATATAACCTAACTAGACTGTGCCACCATGAACTATGAAAATGTGCTTGCTCAAATGTAGAAGGCTAGAAGGTCACCAACCATGAAGAACAGAGCACTATGTGCTTCAGGTTATTCGATACTCTAAATTCTATAACTGCCAACTAAACAGCCAACTGTCACTGCTAGTGTCTCTCTTTCTCTTTCTCACTCTTACACACACACACACACACACTCACCTGTCTGTTTGTCTATCTGATCCTTTGACCCTTTCTTTTCTTCACACTTACATAGATAGATAGATAGATAGATACTTTATTGATCCCCAGGGGAAATTCAAGAAATATAGGCTACATATAGGCTACTGAAGGCCTTACAGACTTCAGCTGATACTAGCTATGTAAAAGTCTATTAAACTTGATTTAACAGAGATCTCTGCACGTTGCGCTCTGAATGGGTGTAGACAAGAACTGGCAGAGAAGGTTAGGCCAAGCACACTAATAGGCATGAATTGATATTGAAGTATTTTATGCGGACAATTTTGAGAATTTTAGGCACAATTTCTTGTTAAAGAGATCAATCAGCCTATTTTTTTTATAATGTTGTATTGTTTATGTGGTCCACTTTTGCACACTACCTTGTAGAATATCTTTGCTTTTTGGCACCAAACCCTATGCTGTAATCAGTGTTGGGCAAGTTACAGTACTTCAAAATCGTAATGTATTATGTATTACTTATTACTGTCATTTCAAAGTAATTTGTTACATTATAATATTACTGTCTCTGAATTGTAAGGCATTACACTACTATTGTATTACTTTTAAGTTACTTTTACCAAAATATCTAGAAATATGGATTTGGAATTCTAAATGCAGTTTATTATGCTCAATGCAGCTCATTGCACTTCTAATGGAGGGTATAACATAATGACTGAGCTAGGCTTAAGGCTAACAACAGTAGAATGCAATAGGCGCAGTGATGGCTCATGATGCAATACAAGGAACAATCATAGCCAGAATTTTGTTAAAAGCAGACAAAAGGTCGAAGTCTGGTCAATTGTGATAGAAATGTTGTAACTTTAGGCTTAGGCCTACTCATTAAAATCAACAGAGAGCCCACTACCTGTATATTGTAACCCAAAACTTGTCAAGATAGGCTACAGTGCCGCTGCTGGCAATTTTGGTGCCCTAACTGGTGAAATACAGTATTAACCTAAGTATGTCATCATATGGCCAACTATAAAGATGTAATCTGCCTGTTCCCAGGGATGGGTAGTATTTCTGAAACATGTAATATGTATTTGTATTTCAAATACAAAATAGTATTTTGTCATTTGTATTTTATTGAGTTGAAGGACATGGCTCTGTATTTTGTATCAAAATACTTTATTGGTGTGTATTTTTGTATTTTAGAAATACTGCAAAATACTATATGTGAAAAACACTAAAACAAGTAGATACTACACACAGGTGTAATGAATAATTGGTAATTAGGCAACAATGGTTTATTTTTATCACAATCAGGTAATGTGAGAACAGCTGTGTTCACAGACACTCACAGCTTTTCAGTGACGGCTATTGTTGAAGCATCAGCTCTGGTCTGAAGCACTGGTGTGAAGTGGTACGCAAGTAAAGATGAGCAAGTTTACCTGTGCAAGTTCACATAAGGACACTGACAAAGGCAACTATGTCTTATTGTCTCCATGCCAATCTTTAACAGAAAAAATGTCAGATATCTCAATGAACCACAGTGACATCAATAGATGGTAAGGTGTTGAGTGTGTTTAAATTCCCTTCTTTGTAGCATCCATTTCTGCATTCTACAGTGGGGACAAGTTCACCTTTAATTAAATAACAATTCTATTTCCTTATTAGCTGCATACTTGAGGTTGGAGATATTAAGGCATATCAAGTTTCTCACATACTGGAACTTCAAGATACATAGCCTTATGATTTTCTTATTCAGTTCAGTAAAATAAAATAGAAATACATGAATACATTTAGATTAAAAAGCAATAATTGCATGAAATACAGCTTGTTCAGGAGTCTCTTTCGAGTGGAGTCGCAAGTCAAGTCTGAAGTCACTGTTTTTGCGACCTAAGTCCAAGTCCCCATCTTTTTTACATTTCTATCCCTTCATTATCTTTAATTGAAGTTCACAGCACGAAGCTGACATGAAGAGCATTTATGCTTTATCAAGAATCAAAAAGATTAGCATGGCACCACTCTAGATGTGTCATTAATTAATTGTGCTATTCCACGAGGTATGATCTTTCGTTTTCACACACAAAGTGCACTTAACTGTTCCTCATATCCTAGTTGTCTCTGATAAATTGAAAATAATGAGCGTAGGCTTATGTCCATCGAGTCAGTTGCAGCCAGCCAGTCATCTTCAACCAGTAACAGGAGATACGCTCTGCTATACGCAGTTGTTTGCGAATATGTAGGCCTATCAAAACATAACACCACTTAGGCCTAATTTCAGGTTAAAATGCATTGTAATGCGCGTTACTGTTTGTACCGAGTAAAATATTACCCAGTAGTTTTTTGTAATGCCTTACATTACCGCGTTACAGCAAAAAGCAATAGGCTATATTACAGTAATTACATTACTTTTGTAACTCCCAACACTGGCTATAAATGTGAGGTTTATGGACAAAACACCAAATTTGACCTTTTCTGAATGTGACCTTTGATTTGGGTCCTTCAAAACCTTAAAAAAAATGGAAACATGTTTTTTTCTATTCTTAAGAACCCCTAGAACAAAGATATAATAGCCTACTCTCCAAAAAATAACATGCGAATCCCACAAGCCCCCAAATTAGACACTTAGGCCCCCCTATAGGCTACTAGACTAACGGCATTCATCGGCCCGACATCGGTAAGATTTATGTGTGCTGTCTGGGTTTTAAGCAAGTCTATTGGGAGTTTGATCTCTTCACATAGACGACATCAGCCCCGGAGCAATAGCAACTTTGCATAATGTAAATCTGTTAAACTCACCTCAGCATGACATTTAGGCTACTGAAGATAAAAAAATGTATACACCCAAAGCTGAAAACCCAATACAGGATGGGACATGAAACTAGCTGTAAGAGCTATGGGACATGCACAGACTGACAGCACAAAATGAAAGCAGTTATAGAACCACAGCCTTCCTTGTCTGTGTGTGTGTGACAGAGAGACAGAGAGAGAGAAAGAGAGAAAGAGAAAGAGACTCGAACTACTCTAACTACGTGACTGTGACCGCATGTGTGGTCTGACATATGTTGGCTTCTGTGGACATCATGAGAAAACTTATTCTTGAGGAAACCATATTTTTGAGTGCAACGTTTCGGGTTTCTCAGATGGGTGTAGGACGATTCAAAGTGCCCAAATTATACTTTCATGGCCCAATATTTTTAGTAGGCTAGGCCTAGCAACTACGACCATAATTCTATGTTTCAAGAAGAGCTGCAAGTTTGCAGATAATTCAACTCATTTTCATCTTTGCGGTTCTCATTAAAATGAGGGATTAAAATCTCACAAAATTGAACAGTTGTTATTTTGCAGCCTGCATAACGTCTGGCTGCTACCTGACCAATGATCTAATGCTCAGCTGATCTAGATATCTTTGACGTCACGCGTTAACCAGGAAGGAACTGGAAGCTGTTATGGAAAGTAGTGTAAAGTGCAAAATGCCATTATATCGTGGAACCATGACTTATCTTTAGCTCGTTTTTGGCAAATCTCTCATAACAAGGTGAGATTTTACATTCTGGAGTAATTTAAGTAACTATTTTCTCAGTAACGTTACTGTCTATCTAAAGATGATAAAGTTAGCTTGTCTGTTTATTAGCGATAGCTAGCTCTTGACAGTGTTCCAGCACAGCGTTGGCTGTAGTACTAATATAATGCTAGTTCTTCAGAGAGCTGTTCAGAAGTGGGCAGAATGTAAGTTTAGTCTATTCATTCAACAGATGATTAGCGTTGTCGTTATAACGTAAGCGTGTAATTACTTCCCTTGACATGACATGACGGAATTATAAAGTCAACCAAATTAGCTAACATTAAACTGACTTGATAACGCCAAAAATGACAATTAATACTCATAACGTTAGCTAACGTTGAATTAGCCAGGAAACTGGCGTTATCAATCGATGATCAGTGGGACATCAGTGCATTAACTTATGCAATGTAATACCAGATAACAGTTAAGGAATTATCGACGGGTCTAATTTATTTATATAACGCGAATGTGTGTAGTCGATTGGATTGTAATTGATATACATTCATTGGGGTCAGCACTTCCACAGCCCTATGTTCCCACATATCTAAGGTTAGGTTTGGGGTTAGGATTAGGTCTGAGGTGTGGGTGGGTGGGTTAGGGAACATAGGGCTGTGTGAATAGGACTGTGGGAAGTTCTGGGAACATATGCTCCCCATTCATTTCTGACGTTTTTATGCAAAGGAATAACGTAAGCTGCATTGTCAGGATGCCAGTGCCTTTACAAACAATGCAGAATAACTAGAGTGATGGTGCACAGTTTCAATAATAAAAAAAAACTCCAAGAGATCATTTCTGCATTCTTGAGAGATAGTAGTGGATATAAGACAAATATGTTGAAAGTCAGGTGTGCTAGGTGTGCCGAGGTGGTAGTTGAGGTGACAGACAAACTGAGAAATGAATGGATTACGTCTATAGTGCACATTGAGATTTTGACAGATGTGGTTGATTTTAAAGATAGCTAATCAATATTGTATTTGATTAGTTCACCATGTCTGACCACAACGATATCAGTCTCCAACCTGAGGAGCGCGTCCGTGTCCTCACAAAGATGGGAAGTTCGGTCGAGGTGAACGAGGATGTTCCGCCCCGACGATATTTCCGATCGGGCATGGAGATGATCCGCATGGCAAGTGTTTATGCCGATGAAGGGAACACGGAGCATGCATTTATTCTCTACAATAAATATATAACGTAAGTGACGTCATGTGCTTATTTCCATGGGTAGGCCTACTTCAAAAAAGGCGTCAAAATGCAAATAATGAACTTTTGCATAGTTGTGAACTAAATATTCAATAACATTTTTACTGTGCCTCAGACTTTTCATCGAAAAACTTCCCAAACATCGAGACTACAAAACAGCCAATATACCAGAAAAGAAGGAGACCATGAGGGTAGGCTACTGTAGCACTACCATGATCACCAAATTACAATGTAAGCTTGTGGATAACTTTATCTAGTTTAACTTTGATATGTGTTTTTGTCCTGCAGAAACTGAAAGAGATCGCTTTTCCAAAAGCTGAAGAACTGAAGAAACAACTCTTAATACAATATGATAAAGATTATGCAGAATATCTTGTGAGAAAAGTGAGTAATTTACCAGGGCCGGTAGAAACTGGATTGTTTGTCTGAAATATTTCCCTATACCAGAGGTTCATAGCCTGGAATAGTCCCCACAACAGTGTTCCAATCTTAGTCGATAAGAGTAGCAGTATTGTAAGTGTGTTGCCATAAGGTTAGGACTAATTTGAGAGCATATTAATATTGGTGGAAATGTATTTCTAAATCCATCTGTGTGTGTTTGTGGGGGTGCGTGTGTTTGTGGTTGTGCGTGTGCATGTGTGTGTGTGTGTGTGTGTGTGTGTGTGTGTGTGTGTGTGTGTGTGTGTGTGTGTGTGTGTGTGTGCGTGTGGTCAGAAAGCTGAGGAGGAGGCCTACGCGCGGGAGCTGGCCAGGCAGAAGCAGCTGGAGGCAGAGCGCCAGCAGCAGGCCGAGCTGCAGCAGCGCCAGCGTGAGCAGGAGCAACTGCTGGCCTTCGAGGAGATGCTGCGTCGCCAGGAGCTGGAAAACCAGCGCCAGCGCATCGTGCGCGAGTTCAACCCACCCGTTGCCCCCACTGCGCCCTCACCTCTCCTGGTGGATGATGTCCAGGGACCACCCCAAGCCCTCTTTGTCAACCCAACACCCCCTCAGAGTCCTGGGAGCACTTTCAACTACACCCCCTCTCCAATCCCAGCTCCAACGTTTGACCGCTCTCTGAAACCGGCTGTCCCAGTCATCTCGGGGAACAGTAAGGCACCTCTGTTCCTGGCTTATTAACACCATGTGCTAGCCTTTAACAGCAGTTTGAGTAAAAGCTAATAGATTGTATTTCTCAACATATTGATTTTAATTGATTCCACAGAATTAATACTGTCAGCCAATTATGTGTTTTCACAGGTCTGACCATTGATGGCTTACGGCAAATTGATGGCTTAAGGCAACTGGCAGTGCCCTCTGAATTGTGCCACAAGTTCCTAAAGCTAGCTGATGCCAACACCTCCCGATCAATTGAGACCTGCGGCATTCTTTGTGGCAAATTGGTAAGTCATAGCTGAACGCACTCTGAGAATTTTGACAAAATATTCTCCTGTGATCAGACATGTTGATATTGATGATGAGTTAGATCACCAATAAAGCATATTTGTGGAATGTGTCAATACTCATGGACACTGCACTATGGGCAGTTCAGAGTGTGTGTGTTTTTTCTTTTCTTTTTCTCCTAATGCAAAACATTGTTTAGACGCTAGCACGATTTTTCGAAATCATAGTGGCGGAGAGACGATGGTTTCATGCCATGCCATTAAATCTGTCCATTTACTTTGCAGACCAAGAATGCCTTCACAGTGACTCACGTGATTGTGCCCAAGCAGTGTGGGGGACCAGATTACTGTGACACAGAGAACGAGGAAGAGCTTTTCCTCATCCAGGACCAGTACGACCTCATCACCCTTGGCTGGATCCATGTAATAATTCACGTGCACACCCTGCACCCACCTTTTAACACCCTGCTCCCAAAATTGGCACCCTCTGCAGCAGCCTAGACCCTGTATTTTACACTGCACTGCAATTGGGCTCCTCTTTACCCTCTGTGTCCTGAAAGCAGCAGTGTTGGAATCCCACCACAGAAAAGAAACAAAAAATATTTCTTGATCCTATTTCATGTTTCATGTTAGAATTGCTCCTATTTCATGTTTGATAACAGCGGTCTCTTCACAATTAAAACATGTATGTGGTTTATTTTGCAGACCCATCCCACACAAACAGCGTTTCTTTCTAGTGTGGACCTGCATACTCATTGTTCCTATCAGATGATGTTACCGGAGTCCATCGCCATCGTCTGCTCTCCTAAGTTTAATGAGTGAGTCCTGGGTGCTCATCTCAGTGGTCAATCTGTTTACAGATTTTGTTTGTCTGGATAGAGACATTATGATGTGAATTTGTGTGCAGGACCGGCTATTTCAGATTAACCGATCATGGCATGACTGAAATCTCTACATGCAAACAGAAAGGATTCCATCCACACACTAAGGAGCCTCCATTGTTTACTGTGAGTAGTGTTTTCTCAATTGTTATAGTGCTCCACTGGGCTAAGGCTTTTGGGTCATAGTATTTATAGTATTTTTGTGAAAAAATTAACTTGATGTGAAATAGTTGTCTGCTTTTGTCTAGCACTACTCCTACTACCAATATGACAGGACAATGTATCAGCAGATTGTAACAGCATAGTAGTTTTATGTGGATGATTGTGGTTGTGGTAGTAGTAGCAGTAGTGGGAGTAGAAGCTTTTTTCTCTCATATAGTAGCGAATCTATATGACATTGAGCCATGCTCACACACAAGTTTTTACAGAGGTATGACTTCATCATCTTTTACAGGATAGCCGTCATGTCAACATCACTGATATTGGTGTGACGGTGCTGGACCTGCGGTGATGTTTCCTTTGAAGCCATACTGCGTGCCTTCCTGCTTAACTACATTATGGGAACCTCAACTTACAAAGTGGCCTGATGTACTGTTTGCTCATGGATGGACACAGATGATACAAAAACAATACACAGTTTTTGGCGGCAGAAAAGTTTGACCATTATGTTTAAATGCTTTTTTATCAAAAGAAAGACTTTTGAATAGCAATGTATGATTTTTCACAATACCTTTTGATTTCTTATTGAATATGTGTTACATATTTATACCTGAGCATTCTTTCACTCTCTTGGTAGAGTAGAGAGTCATGGTAGAGTGAAATAGTGGTATATTTCATAAAGAAAGGTCAATGAAACAAGGTTTCCTTCAAAGGGACCAAGAGATTGTAGAAGCCATATAGTAGATCAATATTTGATTACTTTTCTCCCACAATCAGTTGTCATTAACAATTAAAGCACTTGGTCAACATGTACGTAAACACAGGGTCCAGACCTGATTACCATGATACAAGTTATAATTGTATGTCTTAATATTCTGTACTGTGCAATGATTTTAGTCCATTCATTTCAGATTGAAGTCTATAATTGTAAATGTATGCTTTCTGACATGTGTCACTGAACTGGACCTTTTTTTTAAGTATATGTGGAAAATGCTCTGCTCTGCTAAAAAATAATAAAAACTGCAGGGACATTCCCATCGATTATGTGCTGATAGCCAGTATGTAGTGCTACAATAGAGCCTTACTCTTAGCATTGCTCTCTGCTGGGAATAGGTGTGTGCCAAGTCAAGATTATGCACGAAGGAAATTGAAAACAATGTTTAAGTCAACATAGATAAAAAATCATTATATTGTTAAGTCATATTTATTGTTTCAAATCCTGTATCATTTGTATGTTTTGAATGTCTGACAGTGATCTATTGTTCATATACAACCTAAAATTATGTTTGAAAGTAATTCATGGGCTTATTATGTTCTGCAAATGATTTAGGAGTAAAGCTAAGCTCCAGTGCAGATGAGATTTTGAAGGTATTGTATATGCCGTATTAATCCAAATACACAGCACTTATAAAGTAGGGACATTAAAGCGTTCTAAGGTAATTCATGAAATAATCAAACTTTATGCTGCAAAGCTCTCTTTCATTTGAGTTGCTTTTTATTATGTGGCTCTATCTAGTGGCGACACTACATAGGCACCCCTAAATCTTCTCTTGTACTGTTTCTTTGTTTCCTTTCTTGTATTGACTGCTGTAATTGTTATATCTGCAGAAAATTAAATATATTGTCAAAGTGATACTAGTGTCATTGGAAAATATCAGTACCAAACATCCTTGATGACTGACCGCTTCAATCCTCTCTGTCAGTACCTTGGTCAGCTCACCACGCACCATGACAATGCGCAAGGGTCGTTCGAACACGCAGTGTGTTGTGACATGCGCAGTGTAGTCATCACGACTTCGTCGATGCTGACACTGACAGAGCAGCGTTAACATGGCGATGAAGGCAATCAAGGGAATGGTTGGCGGTGCCATAAACGAATTTTCTACAGCTGTTGGAGGTTCAAAAACGGCAGCTTTTCGTGAACATGCGCTCGCCGTGAATCGAGACTATATTTCTCAGCCACGACTAAGTAAGTACCGCTAACATGTACATTTATATCGTGACATCAGATGCTACTAGCTATTCAGACCTTTACCGCTATCCAGGATATGATGGAAATCCTTAGCTTGTGAAAGATGTGGTGATTCCCACGAAAGACTCATAATGTGTTAACTAGCATGGCATATGTCGGTCGTCACGTTCGTATGCTGATGTCAAAACTATGTCTTAAATTAATTGGTAACAAGATAGCATTAGCAAATGTTAGACAGCATAACATAACACTACCTGCAACAAGACCAACATTGACATCAGACAGGTAGCATAACGTTATTTCGCGGTAGCCAGGTAACGTAAATACCATTATTTAACAGATTATGTTAAGCAGTCCAGTTAGACATTAATCTAGTTTTGACAAAAAAAAGCAAAATGGCCTATATTTTTTTAGCATAGGGGAAGTAACGTGAGGGTTCCCCGTAGATGTTGACCTTGCAATAGGCTAACGTCAATACATTTGATTTGGGGCCTTGATGAAGTCAAGCGTTTCATGATGTCAAGTAAAATACCCCATAGGCCTAACCATTGTGTTTTAGCCTGGGTGAGCCCAGGCGAGCCTTGAATTAGCTCTGCAGGTCCAAATTCAAATTTGCTAACAGGTTCGTCTGGGTTGACCCAGCCTGTTTGTGTTCTGGTCAATTTCCCTTTGAGACAAGGATTTTTCTTTACACAGCAGTGTAGAATGTGACCTGATGGTTTGTTTTCTATCTTCATTAACCTTTGAGTAAAGCCTCAGATCATGGTTAGACAGATGAAAGCTTCTTCTTCGTGCTGATCTGCATTTTGTCTTTTACTGGTGTTATTTGGTCAGGTGTTAATTACAGTAGACCTCATGTTACTGTACAACTAAATGTTCTGGACTAAATGCTTTATTCTGAATGCTTACAGCATACAAGACAGTGTCTGGAGTGAATGGTCCTCTGGTGATATTGGATAATGTTAAGGTAGGTTCCATAATATATAAATGAAGTGCTCGATCCTAACATTATGGCATTACTAACCCTTTTCTGCTTTAATGTAAGTTGGCTTCATGAAACTGCAATGATCTCTGTACTTCTATGTGTACAATAGACCTATCAGGGTTCCCACTGGTCATGGAATTTCTGGAAAATCATGGAATTTTGGAATGTCTATTCCAGACATGGAAAGTCAGGGAATTTTATCATTTTTGGGGCAAAGTCATCAGTCATCAAAATATCAGGATATGCAGAATTGGTGTATATCTGGTTATTAGCTTTACTGCTTGCTTCAGTAGCCCAACTTTGTTTATTCAATGCCCATTTATTCATCTCCCGCTCTAAAAAAAAGATTCTTGAACGCTACGCAGCTGCTCTATAAATCGTTGGTCAGTATATTGTACCATTCATAGTAAATCATGGAAATGTATTATTTTGTCAGGGAAAAGTCATGGAATTTTACATTTTACTTAGAGTGGGAACCTTGACCTATGTGCTTTTGTATACACAGTTGAATACCATATCTAGCCCTGGTGGAAAAAAGTTGTAGCCTATGATGAAGAGATCTCAGACTCTTTAGAGGAAGGGATCAGTAGTCACATGTCTGTGAGCCCTAGTGCTTTTCATCATGGGAATGTCACATGAGTCCAGTAGAATGATTCATTAAAGAAGTTAATTATAGAAAGAAACCCATTTTTGGCTGCATGGTGTTGTAGTGGTGTAGTTCTTCCACTTTTCAAACAGACTGAATCATTGTGGAATTCCATAGAGTTAACTGAAATCAGTAGTGTCTGAAAGCCTACTGTTCTTACCGTGCAGAGAGAGTTTGGCCAACTAGGGAATCGAATTGGCGCCATTTTAGGAGACCAATATTTCTGTAAGGGCCTTTCATATATTGACAAGCGTTGATGGTAACATATGCCTGTTAATGGTGAAAATAAGCAATTTATTTCAGCATAGCATATTTGCCCCATACGGTCACTTTGTAGAATCATCTGACGTTGGTCTCCAACATGGCGCCCATTATTTGAGTTGCTCTGTTACTGTGTAGTATGCCATTAGTACTCTACTGATTTGCAGTGGCTTAAATGATAAGTCTTGGCTAGTATTGTTTATTTGTTTCATTAATGTGAATGTATTCATTCCAGCATTGTTGTGTTGTAGTTCCCTAGGTATGCAGAGATTGTGCATCTCACCCTCCCTGATGGGACCAAGAGGAGTGGGCAGGTGCTGGAGGTTACAGGATCAAAGGCTGTCGTGCAGGTGAGAGTGTGACCTGACAAACTTTCTAATACTCTAATACAAACAACTCTTTCATAGTATGGAATTTCAATGGAACTGCAATATTTCCCTGAAATGGTTTGATTTCTCCTCCGGTGCAGGTATTTGAGGGAACCTCTGGTATTGATGCCAAGAAGACCAGTTGTGAGTTTACCGGTGACATCCTGCGCACACCAGTGTCAGAGGATATGCTTGGTAAGTTTCTGCATTGGATTAGTAATGGGTTGAATTACTTTTTTTGACTGTTCCTTTGACTAACTTTTAGCTTTCCTGCAGGTCGGGTGTTCAATGGGTCAGGCAAGCCCATCGACCGTGGCCCTGCAGTCATGGCAGAAGATTACTTAGATATCATGGGTATGATGCTTAATACAGGATCTTGGTTTTAAATGCATAATGTTGATTTAGCTGATAATGCTAATTTGGTTAGTTTGATTGTTTATGATCCATCATACAGTAGATTGGTTTTAACATACACAAATTCAGTTTTATGTACCACCATTTTGTCATGTACACTAATCTACATTAAAATACCTTTATACACTGGTTTGACACATAGCTTTGTAAGTTATAATCTGTAACAATTTAGATGGTGCTTGTTTATGCCCAAAGGCCAGCCCATCAACCCTCAGTGCCGTATCTATCCCGAGGAGATGATCCAGACGGGTATCTCTGCTATTGATGGCATGAACAGCATCGCCCGTGGACAGAAGATCCCAATCTTCTCAGCCGCTGGCCTGCCCCACAACGAGGTCTGAACAACACATTCCTTTCACACGGTTTTAAAAGATATTTGTTAATACACTGATAATTCTTTGTGGATATATTGAGTATTTCTGTACTTATTACATTTGAAATAATTACAATAATTGCATTTAAGTTATTTGTTGTTAGTTGTTAACATGGTCAATTTCCAAGTCAGATATTCAGCTACTTCTTGATTTCCCACAAACAAAACTGAAAAGTTGTATTATAGTAATTCCAGATGACTAGATATTTTAGATTCAGTTTAATTGATGTGTATACTTACACAGAGGAAGGAAGAAACTCTGCAGTAGTGACTGTATCATTCCTCATAAACTGTAATAACTAACTACATGGAGGTCAGCATACACATACATAGCAGTAAAAACAAGCTCAGCCAAGGAAGTTTGATTCTGATAAAGTGACCTTTTCTGCCCTCAGCCTTCACTAGGTCCTGTTTAAGGACAGGTATGGTAATCTGATTGACCCTGTAGATGGTTCCTTGTGGCTCAGAAATCCTCTTGCTGTGTTTCTAAACCTCTAAAGCAGCCTATTAATAATGGTTGAAAGCAACTCATTGTAGGTTATACTAGACCATTGTCTTGTCAAGTGGTTTTTGCCTTTCCCTCTTCTAATGAGTTTCATTTCTGTGTTGTGCTGTGGTGTGGTGTGTGTGTGGTGTCCTTTAGTTTAGTGTAAGTATTAATTCTGTGGCTGTTTATATCATCAGATTGCTGCCCAGATCTGTCGTCAGGCTGGGCTTGTGAAGAAATCCAAAGATGTAATGGACTACAGTGAAGAGAACTTTGCCATTGTGTTTGCTGCCATGGGGGTAAGTGATATCAAAGCATTCAGTCTTTGACATGTTTAGGAGATAATCACAGTTAAGAGCAACATATACCCATCTGTTAATTGAATGCTTATGTTGGTCAAAGTCACATTTCACTTATTTTCAATGGACTCTTATTTTCAATAGCTTGAATTGATCATTATGCATGTTGATATCAATTATTTGTCAGAAAGAGATAGTAGAAAACCAGTGTGTGCAGGCCTTTCAGAGCACACAGACTCATTATGTTGTCTTAATCCCAGGTCAACATGGAGACTGCCAGATTTTTCAAGTCTGACTTTGAGGAGAATGGCTCCATGGACAATGTTTGCCTCTTCTTAAATCTGGCTAATGACCCCACGTAAGAGCTCCAAGATCATCTCTGTAAATTTGTGTTCTGTTTATAGCTTTTTTGTGTGATGAGTACTGGTATTAACTGAATTCATGGTCTTGATTCACCTGGTCACACACTTGTGAAATGTGCCGGAAGTTGCTTTTGGTGAAACAACCTGTGCATAACTGTAAGTGTTTTCCGCCTGCAGGATCGAGCGCATCATCACTCCACGCTTGGCACTGACCTCAGCCGAGTTCTTGGCCTACCAGTGTGAGAAACACGTCCTGGTCATCCTAACCGACATGAGCTCCTACGCCGAGGCCTTGCGTGAGGTAAGCTTGGGTCCCTCTCCCCTCCCTTCAAGCTCTAAACCTTCCCTCTGCTGCTTGGACCAGCGGCTCCTCCTTGAGGTTGACCCATGTGTCCAATGCTCCTCTCCCCTCTCCAGGTGTCTGCGGCCAGAGAGGAGGTGCCAGGCAGGAGGGGTTTCCCCGGCTACATGTACACAGATCTGGCCACCATCTACGAGCGAGCCGGACGCGTGGAGGGACGCAACGGCTCCATCACGCAGATCCCTATTCTCACCATGCCAAACGACGGTGAGGCCCGGATGGAGGGAGCAAACTCAGCCGAAGGGTTGAAGCAGTGGTTAATGGACTTCTGCCAGCAGGCTCTACCTATCTCACTGAATCTCTCTCATTCTGTGGTTCCCAGATATCACGCATCCCATCCCTGATTTGACTGGCTACATCACAGAGGGTCAGATCTATGTGGACAGGCAGCTGCACAACAGACAGGTCAGTCAACTGCCTCTTTGCAGTTGAATGAAGTTGGAAGTCTGTGGCAAAGATTCTAGAGTGCTGTGCACTAAGATCTTTGGTCTTTAGTAAGTCTTCTCCATCCAACTCAAAGTGTATTTTTTTTTCTATTCCAGATCTATCCTCCTATCAATGTGCTTCCCTCTCTTTCTCGACTGATGAAGTCCGCCATTGGCGAAGGAATGACACGCAAAGATCATGCTGATGTGTCAAATCAGCTGGTTAGTGCTAACCTTCTTATATTACCCTCCATCTCCCGTTCCTAACCCTCTTAACATGTTGGTAAAGATCTCGTGCAGGGGTGCGTTTCCCAAAACCATAGTTGCTAACCTGCTAACTTAGTTGGTTGGCAATGGGAAATTGCATTGCAACCAACAAAGTTGCTAACTTAGTTAGCAACTATGGTTTTGGGAAATGCGCCCCAGGTATGCAGACATACTTCCCACATCTTCCACAATTATTTTCCACATGTGGGTTTCCACATCTCCTGTTGATTTACTTTACATTATATCTAATTTATATTACCTCAGGTTTAATACAAAACACACAGGGGCAAAGGAAAGTGTTTAGTGTTATGGCTATATTATATGTGCATAGTTATCTAGAATTGGTAACTTAAAATGGTTAGAATTGTCACTTCCTCTGTGAATTGGTGGTTCTTCATTTTGATAGATCCAAAACATACCATGATGCATAGTTTTACTGCTGGCAAACACATCTGCATGATATTGTATGTGTCTGGCTTAATGTACACAGCTTTAATTGCAGAAGGGCATCGGTGATGGAGATTGGAGTAGAAGAGTTTGTTTTGTGTTTGTGTTGTCTTGCTCATGCCTGTCACTGATGCGAATTCATGCTAATTTAGAACAGTGTAGATCCAAATGTGTGTTGCAAAACAAAACACAGTATTGTAATTTGAAATGTAGTCTATAATAATCAAATGACAAAATCAGATGTAATGGAAACTGCTCGGTTGTAGTATTTACAGTAGCTCTTGGAGGGGAATCCCTGTGGTGCATTCACATTTGCTAACAAATGGAAACATTAAACACAAGTGACTCTCATTCACCACTGGTTCTAGAACATGTAATTGCTATTAGACTCAACCCACTCTCTACTCATTTGGCAGTATGCTTGCTATGCCATCGGGAAAGATGTGCAGGCTATGAAGGCTGTGGTGGGAGAGGAGGCGCTGACTGCTGACGACTTGCTTTACCTGGAGTTTCTGCATAAATTTGAAAAGAACTTCATTGCTCAGGGTAAGGAGCTGGGACGGGCAGTGGTACGCTGAGAACTGGACATGGTTGCAAATTTCAACCTCTCTACAAGTTATTAATTTGAAGAATTAAATCACTATGTGGTGCACACATCAAGTATAGTGTTAGGATGTAATGTAAGAAATTAGACTGATAAAATGTCATATTTAACGTCTTTGTTTTTTGCTCAGAGTTTCCCCTTTCCCCCCACCCCTTTATGATGGTATTAAAGACATAAAATAATTCATTATCTGGATTAACAGGATTTACTCATTCAGAGACAGCAGATGTGCACAATCTGTTCACATTTTTACTTCTTGTCAGTGCAGTAGCAGGTGGCTAGGGACCAGTACCACGGTAGAGCTGATGTATGCCAGTTGCAAAAGTGGTATAAAATCGAGTAATTTAAAGGTAAACTATGCAGTATTGGCAATTTCCTTACTGTTTTCTCGGTTTTTGCTTCTTTTTCGCTGGCTTTGTCATGACGAATGTCTGAGAAACTCCATCGCTACCTTTTTCTAGCCGGTGCCTGGCGTGTATGTGTATTTGAATGCAGTAAAGCAATTCGCTACACTCGTTATACTTCCTGACACTGAGGCCGTCGGCCCGCCGGCCCACAGTTGCAAGGGTGGTTTTTCCGCTCACAGGTGCTAGGGGGAAGCGACACGGCCACCATTCAACCCAAAAAAAGTCATATAACCATTCCAATGACTCTGAAGCTGTTAAATGAAGGTAAATTAAGCTAAAAAACTTGCATATTAAGCTAAAAAACCTGCATAGTGTGCCTTTAAACTGAGAATTAAAATCTCTTGAAGAGATTTTTTTTATGTCATATTCAGACAAGAAGAGACTAGCAATGAGAGTCCATGGAATGTAAATGAAATCAATTACTTGTGATTAGAGGTGAAATATCTGCGGCGGGAAACAGCATGTGACAATGTTCAATTAATCTCAACTTCTTTTAGAATCAGTATTTTTTATTGAGTAGAAAAGTATAAAAGACACAAGGTAAAATTATTTACAACAGGCAGAGAAAACTCAGGAAATCATATCCTGTCAGAACTGAAGACTTATGCAATCAACAAAAATCCAAATACAGAAACAAATGAATCTAAACTATTGAGATGCCAAATGATGGGCGATGAATGAATTGGTGTTCGTCTGAATGTTCCTTGTTTGTTTTACTTAATTGGATAATGGCATGTTCCTCTGTTGTTCTGCTTTGTGTGTGTGTGTGTCTGTGTTTGTGTTTGTGTGTGTGACTCCAGGGGCCTATGAGAACCGCACTGTGTATGAGACGCTGGACATTGGCTGGCAGCTGATGAGGATCTTCCCCAAGGAGATGCTAAAGAGGATCCCTCAGAGCACTCTGGCCGAGTTCTACCCTCGTGACTCCAAGCATTAACCCCACTCCCTCTCCCTCCAGTATCCCTATCTCCCGTTCCTGACCCTCATTTCACCGTGACCCCCCCTCCCCCACACACACACACACACACACACACACACAATCACACTGGTCCTTTCTCTTGTGTGTCTCCTCCCCCCTGATGATGTATTGCTTGAGACCTGCTGCTCTTCTCTGCTCTGTTGTTGTGTCAGTGGTTGCCGTCATCAGTAGTTTGCTGGGAAACGTGCACGTGTGCTGCTGGGCCTACCTTTTGAGTTTGATGTGCAGTCCCCCCAAGCTGTGCCGCACACTTTCATCATACATTAAAGGAGTGGTGGTTGGGCTCCCTGTACAAGGAGCTAGCTGTGAGCAGGCAGTTGAGTTACTGTATGGATGTTGTTGCCATAGGGCACCAGAAAGCTCTGATGGCTCTGTCCTTCCTGAAGGATCCTCAGGGGCCCAAGGTTAAGTTTGCTACCAGTTAAAAACGGCTATCATTCCTCTACTGAGTGTGTACTTGTCTGTTACAGCGTATAGAATAACCTACAAGGCAAACAGAAAGTAAATGCCATAAGTCATCAGTGTCATCACTCATAGTATGTATTGGAGCCTCCAGAGCAAGTGTGACCCCTTGGTGTGAATGGGACAGATTGTTAAGTGTACTATTAATGTATTGATCTTTCCATATTCTGTAATATGTTCTCATAGACTACAATGTCAAAAATGTGGCAAATATTATTACAGATATTTAAGATTAAAGATAAAATGTGAGAAAGCTCTGTTTCAGAAATTAAATCAAATATATCTAGTCAGTGTACACTGAAAATGATTTATTTATAAAGTTTATTTTTATGTTACATCAATGTTGAATGCCTTTTCCTGTAGTTCTATGAATGTAATTTTGCTATTTTGTCATTTTTTGTTATTGTCATGTTTCTTTTTCAAAGCCTGGCTCTCATGTTTAAATACTTCTCATATGGGCTGTTCTTAACAAAATTAAGAACAGCCCACATGAGAAATATTACTGTATATGAAAGTTGTGGAATGTGGAATGCCAATAAGGTGGAATCCTGGTGTTATGCAGTTTTATTTGCCAAGCGACCTTCATATTTTCTTATATGTGCCATGGGATGGTAAAACAACCTTTCTTCCAAATGTAGTGTGGTAATGTGTGTACTGATATTTAAAGTGAATCCCAACAGATGTCTTCATATGAAGATCATCCTCTTTTCTGTGTCTTTTATGTGTATGTGTAAGTTGTGTTTCTTTGTCATTGCATGCAGATTATGTTCACATCGATGCAAGGTGTGTCTGTACAGTTGATTAAATGTGAGTATGACTCAAAATTTGTTCTGTGATTTATATGTGAGAGTCCAGAATGAAGTTAAATCAGTATATCATGTGCATTTACTACATATATGTTATAAGAAATGAAAAGCTACCATTTAAAGTCCAGGGGAATGTCCTCTGATATACGGATGCATCTCAAAAATTAGAATATCATGGAAGAGTTCATGTTTTTTCTGTAATTTATTTCAAAAAGCGAAACTGTCATATAATCTAGATTCATTAAACATGTGAAATATTTCAAGCCTTTTTTTGTTTTAGTGTTGATTAATCTAATCTTGATGATTACGGTTTACAGCTCATGGAAATAAAAAATCCAGAATCTCAAAATATTAGAATAAATAATTTATTTATTTATACAAATGTCGACCTGAGAAGTGCTCTAATCAGCTAATTAAGTCATAACACCAGCAGACTTCCCACTCAGTTCAAAATTTCTGTGCACCAGAGGGCGCCAAACACCATATAAAATATAAATGAAATGGGGGTAACAGGTTTGTAAGTGTGGATAGAGCTGTACTCAACACCTCCCACCCACACACACCTCCTCCCAAAATGGAGCAAAGCTATCAACATTAACACCAGTACCACATCCATGAGTGCCCCTTATTTTAACCAGAACATCAAGGAATAAACATCTTAATTGAAACACAGATAGGTCTTAATCTTTCTAACAGGGTTGAAAGACTTTCAAGGATATATGTCCAAGGATATGTAAAATCAGCTTCCCACACATTCTCTCCTGATATCCCCGTGTGCTCTTCCTCCTACCAAAACCCCTGAGCAAATATGTATTACTGTCAACACTTACCATTCACTGATTCTAAACAGCTGTCATGTGCCTCAGCTGAGTGCTGCTGTGTTTGGCTGAATTATATCATTTTTAATTATAATCTTCACTTCACTTTAGCCTTTAGACAATTCGATTCATGAAAATTGTATTTTTCTTCTGCCAAAACAACTGCAAATGTTTCAAGGTGCTTCATAGAGCCCAGAGCCTGAGCCTCTCTGAGCAAGCACTAAGGCGATGGCTGCTAGTGAAAACTCCCCTTCAGCAGGAAGCAACCTTGAGCAGGGCAATCTGCTTTGGGACAGCCGGCTGGTGAGATAGACATGAAAAGGAATCTTGTAGAATCTTTAAAGGATTGGACGCCTGTTATGTTCTGCACTTGAAAAACTTGATTTAAACACTCCATTGTGAAGTTCACTATACAGTAGTGGGCATAAATGTTGCATGCTCACTGTACGATTTATAGAGCAGATACCTTGATGTGGCAAAGCATGTTTGACCCTGTGTTTGTGTGGCTGAAACATACAGGCCTACTTACATCACAGAGCATAACATCAACAAGTGTTCTCACGTCGAGAGCATCCTCAGGTTTAAAAATAACTGATGTTGGAATCGCTGTTGTGTAAGGGAAAACAAAAAGCAAATGGCACCAGGCAAACCATGGTAACTGGGCAACAAGCTGATAGGTCACTGCAGTTTAGATTCAGGGCCTGAACCTAAATGCCCTTTGTGTTGTTTAGGTGCACAGGTAAAATAAATCTAACACATTTAAGATATCTTTTTGAGTGTGATGCATGCCTCTACTCTTATAACCTTCAATGTTGGGGCATAGATATTCTCCCCTTTAACCAGATATTAGCATTAGCATCAGTAATCTACTTAGATGTGTGTAGGAGTGACTTTAACTGTTAAATGCCCAATAGCCCCTCAGTGAATTGGGCCATACTGAGTCAGTGACAACTAGTCAATGCAATATAAATAGATGCAAATTCAATTAGTCTAAACTCCTCAATTAGTCTAGTCAACTTCAGCTCTCTCCCTGACGTAAGTCCCATAAATTTACTTTTACAAGCTGAACCAATGAGGCAGCAACCAAGGCTCATTTGTGACTTTGTTCAGGGTTGTATGGTGTAATTAAGTTACACATACAGAACATCTGGCGACCATGTCTCTCAATCAAAATCAAGGCCCAAGGGACAACACAGTTCTCATTATTATCATAAAATGTTACTGTTATTGGAGTCCACAGCATTTCTGAATATTGGTATTGCACTTATTACCATCAAAAAGAGGTCAACGGGAAGTATCTAAAGCTTATATTAGCTTTATAATAACTTTGTTCTTTTTGTTTTTTTATTATAATTAAAACAATATCAAACCAATTTGAAATTACAATGCATAAAACATGTTCTTTTTCTGGGATGCAACGTAAAGTGTTATCCAAATATATATATACCGACAATATCTGTATAACAAACCTGAATCCGAAGTTCAAGGGCATTAGAATTCCAGTGCCATTATGTAGTATGTACTCTTAGACATTTGGACATGAGGAATGCTTTTTTGAAATGTGGCCTCTTGTAACAGGAAACAGAATGATGCCAGAAGCAACTTTATTGATTAGAAAAGCTGATAATCATTTTATGTTCCCACCCACTCTCTCAAACAGTGGGCTCCCCAGTGGTCTTATCAGAATGGAGACTAATTTGATGCTAATGATGATGGAGTGGACCGTGATTACCCCCTTGAAAAGAAGTCATTAACATTCTTGTAGTTGCCCCAAGGTTGAAGCGTAGCGATAGGGAGAGAAAGACAGGGAGAGAGAGAGAGAGAGAGAGAGAGAGAGAGAGAAGGATGGGAGGAGGAGACTGTCTGTAGAATGATGTGCCTCCAAATATGGTCAGTGTAATAAAGTGGTGTCACTGTGAGGAGAGACTTTGTAGAGCATCACTCAAATGAAGTGAGGAAGACTTTAGGAATGAGGGTAACACTCTCTTTAAAGTAAGTTTCTGTAATGCATCAATCATGATAAGTGTGTTTCTGTGGCTTTGTGACATGCTTATAAGGTATCAAAACAGTGAACAAACATTTGGCAATGTTATTGAACATTTGTAGTTAAGCACATGAAAACATGGACATGATTAAAACATGTTTGTATAAAGCAGACACCATAAGGAATGATGGTAGACTCGTTATGATCATGACACTGAGATCATCAATGATGTCTGTAATGACTTTTAAAACATGCAAAAGAATGCACTGTGCTACTTGAGACATGTTTATTACTGCCGTTATGAACATTCAGCTAAAGTTGTGGAGGCCCATGTTAATTGTAAGCATTTTATATGATCAATTACGTACTTTTACATTATGGATGTCTGATTTAAGACTGCATACTGTATGTTGTGTGGTTGTCATTTCTGAAACCTCTCAACCTTGCTCATAGAGCAAGGTCATTCTCAAAGCTATTTCATAAAGCAAGTTTATTTTTATTTTTATTGTGTATCATCAAGATGGCCTGAACGTGACTCAAATTCTGTACTTGAAGCTACAGAAGTAAGAACAGATATTGTCAATTATCTTCTTCTGTCATCACACTTATGCATAAATCATCAAATTAGTCAGAGTCCTCCTGCATGACTCATGCGTGTTGACGTTGGTTCTCCTCATTGTTGCCTGTTAATGCTGCTGCTGGTCAGAAGAGTTCCACCTGTATCCACACAGTGGTGCTGTGGTCATTTTTGGATGGCTCCCCTTCTCTGTGGCTCTGCAGTGAACAAAATGCATCTTTGCCGACCGTTGTGTGTTCCAGTTGACGGGTTAAATAAACACGAGACCCGAGCGGGCTCAGAGAGCAGTCTGCTTTGACTTCCCTCCCTCTGTGTTAGATAATGAAGAGCATTCACTCTCAACTGGATAAGGCGCCCTTGTAGAGAGGAAATAAATAAATAAAGGCATTGCTTTTTCACAGATGAATGGGGAAATGAACAAAAGGACAACTTGTATTGTCCAATTAGGGTCTCTTAGGTTTCCTCTCTATATGTCTGTTTATGTCATTATTCTAAAGGGTTGCGTTTTATTGTGCTTGTTGAAGGATTAGTTTCACCTTTCCTTCTCTCGGTGCAAACCAAACTGCACACCTCTCTTGGTTTATTTCTACCACACACCAAAAAATATTTCCACTGTAACCACTCAGCTGTGTAAGTTACGGCTGAAATTACATGAGAAAAACGCTCGGTGAACCAAGCCATGAAAATATTCCATTCTATTCATTCACACATTCCCAGCCAGTGTGGCTGTTAATGGTGAGGTGTTCATCTCTCTGACTAAAGCATCTCCCCTCCAAATCCTGAGGCTGCGTTCATCCCCACTGAGCTTTGTTTTCCTAACTTGTGAGCTCCTTTCCCCTAAAAAATTGGTCTCAGCTGGGGGCTTGGGAATGCTCCAAATCCTGTCTGCGACTCCTTGTGTGGAGTATATGGAGATGGGCACACCCTTGGAGGTCAAAAACATCCCAGGGCGAGCTGAATCACATGATTTAGAGAGAGGCGGGTGTGTGTGTGTGTGTGTGTGTGTGTGTGTGTGTGTTCGTGTGTGTGTGTGTGTAGGGGGAGGTGGGGGGTGGTGGAGATGAATAAATAAGATGTGCCAGCATGCAGTGTTTATTCGAGCAGAAATGCTGCCGAGATGTACTCGGTGATGACAGCAGGTTCAGCTTTACCTTCATCCATTCTGATAGTTTTTCGTTGTTTCTTGAACGTGCTGACTTTGACTTTGATGAATGCTGTTGAGGCCGGGGTAATTGAATGGTTGGCTCCACTGTCGTGGATGTGTTTGCACTGGCTACACAAGTTCATACGCAAAGGCTGATATTCATGTGCTGTTATCAAAACAGCAGGGGTGTGAGGTGTTAGTCGGCTACGATGTGATAACCTTGTCTGAGATCTTGGGTTAGACACAAAACAGTGATCATGTCAGGGATAAAGTTATTCTGAATTCAACAGCAATTCAATGGAAATTATGTGTTCAGTAGTAATTGCAATACCAATCTTTTCCCTTTAGATACAGAATATAGCATATCCATATCCATCCATCCAGATACAGCATATCCATAGCACGGTATAACATATCCATGTAAGGCTACTTGGATATACAAATAATATATCACTATATAGAATTTATTTTGTGATAACACAAAACCACAGCACAAACCATCACAACCATCTGATGGTCTCCGAATGTTGTTTAAAATTGTATGTAATGCTGAATGGTGAAATTGTGTTCCCCTGGGGACAGTTCTGAATGATGACAATTTAGAAGAACCAATATTTGACTCCAATATGACAATTTTAATGTATGTAACCTCTTTTTGTTTGAGGTAGTACATCTACGCCAGGCCATTTTCCTTTGGTCTGACTAAATGTTTACCTCTCAGCACTTGGCATTGCCTTTATCAGCGCAAAGCAGGGATGTGTGGGAAAGAGTGTGTGTGTATATGTGTGTGTGTACTGTGTATTTGCCTGCATGTGTGTATGTGTGTGGGTGTACGTGTAAGTGTGTGTGTGTGTGTGTGTGTGAGAGAGAGTGTGAGAGAGAAAGACAGACAGACACTCAGAGAGAGAGGGAGAAAGAGGGGGAGAGTGAGAGAGAGGGAAAGAGAGAGAGGGAGGGAAAGAGAGAGAGAGAGAGAGAGGTGTTTCTATCAGAATGGGAGAGATGCTTTGCAACAGGACAGGACTTGGCATCTGCCCTTGTTTTTGGATGGCATCTTCTGTTTTTTTTTCCAACACTTCTCTCCTTTACACAACACCCAGTCTTAGAGCTCTGGTGAGCAGGCAGCCGCGTGTCAGTGCTCTGCTGACGGCTCCCTTCCATTTCCCTCCCCCCTAGGGTCACATCCAGAGGGCTGGGCAGAGCTGGACAGAGAGAGAGAGAGAGGAGAGATAGAGAGAGAGAGAGAGAGAGAGAGAGAGAGTCTAAGGGAGGTCCCCCCTCCGCTGGCACTACTCTGGCAGAGTTCACCCAACGGACGAATGTGTCAGTGCACCCTGTGGTGAGACAGCGATCTAGTCCGCCACACCAGCCGGTAATGGATCACTGTCACAACATGTCCACCTCAGTCCGTCACACCACGTCAGTGCTGAATGAGTGGTGGTTTTTGGAAAAGAGAGGTGTGGGGGGTGGGGGGAGTAGAGCCCTTTGAAGGGGTCAAGGTGAAATCTGTGCTCGGTCTGGTGCTGTAGAATCAGTGCCACGTTGATTCGTCACGATTCATATCATGAAATCTAAATGGCGCAGGTTATTTTGGGATTTAATGAAAGGAACAAGACGCAGCCTTTTTCAGTGCTGTGGTGCTCACTTTATAATGAAAGTGACATTTGATGCAGGGGATGCTACTGCAAACAGTTGTCAGAGTGTAAGAAAGAAGGTAAGGTACCGTAATTCTGTTTGGTTTACCGGTGTGCTCAACCTCGACTACAAGGCCCACAATTTCAAAGGAAAAACATTCTAATGCAAATATAGACAGACATGACGAATTTCTCTCCCCCCCCCCCCTCTCTCTCTCACACACACACACACACACACACACACACACACACACACACACACACACACACACATACACACAGAGAGAAACATACACGTAAATACACTTACAAAGATTCATTCCATGATCCGATAAAGAGCAATCCAGGCACTCCAAGGAGGATAAGGACGAGGGAGGATTAGTTTAGAAAGCCTTTATTATAATGGCCACATTGATTAAAAAGCCAACATGTTTCGACCAGCAACCTGGTCTTCTTCAGGGCTTTACATTCTAACCTACTGAAGATAGGTCTCACCTATACAGTGACATTAGGTCATATGGCCACCCCTGGCCAAAGGTTTTACACAGAGGTGTAAAAGTCCGGCTTCAGTAAAAGTCCACTATTTGCTCCAACCGTTCACTAAACCAGCTGATTCTAATTGAGACAGCTCCTCGGCCAGGTAGATGAGATCATTCGTGAAATCACCTGTGTTAAGTGCACAGGTAGAACCAATATACGGTAGGACTTTTACTTTCTGAAGCCTGACTTTTACACCTCTGGTTTTACATGTTCAATCCCCTGTATGCGTAGCAGGGAGTCATTTTTATTGTGGCACTTGCTAAAATGTCTAGCCATCAGATTTTCTATGTTGGCTGCACAAAACTGCCTTGCTTAAAATAAGTATTGCCATCAGGGTGGCGAACCCAGACTATCCAAAGGCTAGACATTTTATCTGGTGCTTGGACTGCTCTTTATCCGATCATGGAAATGCGTATTTTTCCCCTTTTTCCAAGAGCACCCAACATACTTTGGACATACGTTTTATTCACAGATCTACCAGTCATCTGTTGTAAAACTCTTCCAAAGACATTAAAATGAAGTCAACAATAATCGCAATCCATGAACTACATTTCTTAAGCTTGATCTGCTGTTAATTAAAAAAGAGGATGATCTTAATGCCACTATTGAGGTCACCTCGGTGGTCCCTGTGTGTTGTGCCTCAGACAGCTCTAAATAAAGGGTTACCCTCATTATCCTCTCTGGTCTGCCTCAACAGCTTGGCGACTACAATGAACTCTCCTGGCTACATTGTTTGACCTAGTTTGTGGGAACATTAATCAGATGTCCACAATGCTTTGAGTCGCCTCATCTCCCCGGTGTGCCACGGGCTAGTGGAGCCTCACACAATGCTGCACACTTTGGCGTGTTCGCAGTACACCACAAACACCTTCAACATGTCTAATGAGGTAAAAGTGTTTTGTAAAAGTGTTTTGAAATCAAACTGCTACTCTTTTTCTGTGCACGTTAAAGCCCTGCCCTTGGCATTACTGTGGTGCATTAATGAGGTTACCCAAAAACGCTCCAACTGGGACATTGTCAATATCTATTTAGTGAGTTTTTAGTGTCTTTACAGAAATGTTTATGGTCAGTTTCTGGGGAAATAAACCTTGTTGTCAGTCACACTGCCATAAAACTTATGAAACACATTATTGTACCATAACAGATACAATATAGGCTACTGTATGCTTTATTGTCAAATTGATTTGCAAGACTTGCATGATGCTTCTGTTGTTATTCAACCACAAATCTTTTCACTTAATCATCCCTCACACATAGATCTAGTGACCTAAAGGAGATGTTATGTAAATCATTTAAAAGATCAAACTCACTTATCTGTCTTAAGGAAAAAATATAAGTCTGCTTAGGCAGTAATATGATCTTACGAAATGCCTCTGGCTACTCAGGATGTGATACTGTTGGTGATGATTTATACTGATGTCGGAGCTATACCATAAAGATTCCCTAGAAAGCACTCAATCGTAAACTATGAGCAGGGTGTCAGTATTAAAAAAGGACAACAACCCTATCATTGTCCACAGACACAGGACCTCCAGTCTAAATTATATTCAGACAAACAGGCATAGTACTGTACATAGACAAACAAGCCAGAACAAATAAACCCACCCAAGACATTGTGCATTCACATGCAGAACTCAAGACACATGAACATTTCCACAGAGGACTGATTTGAATCTCTCAATGGAGCCAAGATGATCTAATTATGTATATCTACCACATCAATGATACTGTTTAAGGGATTTCAGCCAGACAAATACTGAGGGGGAATTAAGTCAGTCAAATGCAACATCACTGCAGGGAAACTGGAAATATAGAAATATATAAAGACCGTTATAACATTAGATAGGTATAGCCAATCAGGGGATAGCCATGGACACAGATAGACAGGGAACTATTCAAGTACTTACATCATCAAGTCAGTGCATCTGACCCATGTCCATTATATTTGGTCGCTTATTTGAGGCTGTATTAGAAATAATCTAGACTTAAAATGCCTTTCACTGTTGAAGCTCTGTTTATTTTTTATTTATTATGAACTACAAACATGAGACTCATCATCAATTTCCCTGAAATTCTAATAGGCCAAAAAAAATCCATTATATTTAACTAACAGACGTCTTCAATAAACATACATCCCCAACTAAAGTGCTGTGCTATATTTCAAGAATTCAAAGAATGAAATCATGACATTCAGAGTCATGAATAGACTGGGCAAGGTCATGGAAAAGTGTGTGAGTGACAGCATATGTTTCTGTCCACCCATAGAATGTGTATGTGCACACATTGACATTTACATGTGTATGTGTGTGTGTCACACACACGTCATGTATGTGTGTCTATGGATGTGAACCTCTTTGTACTCGATTGCTTGCTAGTGCATGTATTCATGTACTTGTAGACATGTTCAACAGAGATGGCAGTGACCCTTAATGTCAGCCGTGCTGAAATATAGCCATGCCTCCTACGTGACCGTTCGAGTGCATTATCAAATTGCCACCTTCTGAAAGCTGACGCTGGCTACCAAGGCTCAGCAAATCAGAGAGGCATCAGACAGAAGCAAACTGCCCCGCGGGCAGGCTGAGTACAGACTGAGGAAGTTGAGCCCAACACGAGAGCTGCCAAAGCTGAGCTTGGCCTAGTCGCCAACCAAGCCAAGAGTGCGCCCAAATTTTTTTTTTCTCTCTCTCAAATATTGATTAATAGAATGCTGCTGGTGCGAAAAAATGCCTCCGAGCATTCCAACTGGGGATGGCTCCAAGGTTATTATCATCTCAATGGAACCTCAGCCATTGTGGGAGCTGTTTTCTCCTTCCCCAAGCACTCCGTTTGAAGTAGAGGGGGATGGAGAGAGGAGGAGCTTTGGATGACAAAGCAAGGAACATGATCAGCTTTTCCTTGAGAATGGGATGGAATCCCAGTCATTTAGAGGGCTGTCAGAGAGATCAATGGGCGAGCGGATGACATTTGCAGGCAGAAGAAAAGCATCCACTGTATATCATCCACAATAGCATGTCTGCAAGAATAACTAGAGCAGCCAAGCCTGGGAATGGGAGAAAACGAGCAGAAAGGGTTTCAAGTTCCACATGCTTGACCAGGACTCCTGAGAGAAGCCTAATTGGGAATTTCACATTAACGTTAAGGACAATTTCACAAAACTATGGGGACTTAGGGACTATAGGGACTTTTTCTACATCAATTTCACTATGTTGTAGAGACTATCTCCTGACAGGGAGTATAGCAGTGTTACACAAAATAAGGAAAAAGAAGACATACATGTCTGTTTTTTGTTTGCATGGTTTAAATGTAACCAGTGTATGAAACGCAATCCAAAGCAAACTAATATAATTCACAAGTGTTTCAATTTCATACAATCTCAGGGGGTTTAACATGAAAGTGAAAGCTTGTTATTTTTGTAATAGTTACTTGAAATGATACATGCTTGGACAAAGTTCAGCATTCTGGTTCATGTGGCATAAAGGGTTTGCAATCAAAACACTGAATAGTTGAAATATTACATGCTGAGCTCAGGAATATAGTGGAGTTCAGTATTGAGTTGATTAAAGGCTAAATCCATTTGCCTTTTCATTTGATGCAAAGCATATTTTGTCTGCATGGGAATGTTGAGTGTCAACTGCTGGGAACAGCTGTGTGTGCCTCACCCCACGCCCTCACTGTGATAGTGTCATGCCATCAATTTGTGTTCAATAGGCATCTCAGAGGCAATTAGAACATTTCCAGTTAATTGGAACCACCTTAATGACAATCAATGTCCACCCACGGACACAACACTAGATTAATTTGCAAGGATGCTCTGGTAATTAAGTCATTCAAAACTAGGCCGACAAATGCGCTTACTGACAAACTATAACATAACACCTTCTCAGGGCAGTTGCTTCGCAATTAAACCACAATTACGGACTAAGGTGGTGATTGATTAAGGTGGCTGAACAACACATTGAGATGCAAGGTGATTTAATGGCTTGGCGAAACCTGTTTGAGAATTCAGAAGAGAGAGATGGAAAAGGAGGGCCCTGATAGGGGAAACAAATTAAGTTTCAGCCGAGTACTTGTGAATTGTTTCTAGTTTTTAAGAAACATCCATGCCACATCAGAACGTCTACATCTTCTTAACCTCCCTAACTTACCTCTTGACATGCGCGCACACACACACACACACACACACACACACACACACACACACACACTTGATTGGAAGGAAACAATCTTAGATTGACAAATAATTTCTCTAATCACCGTGGTCATTTGTTTTCATCAAGTGCATTTTGGTGATTTGATACCCAAAGGAACATGTCTTGTCTCAAAAATGTCTTCTCTTTGTCTCACGAGAAATAAATCAGCTCTTATTAAGATTGGCCCTGTTTCTCCTGACCCCCTTTAGGAGATACGTATATAGGAAGTGAATGGATTGAGAGGAAATACAGAGTATTTTGAGATCTATTGGACTTGGGCTGAGACAATAGAGGAAGGCCAGTACTCTTGCCAGTACAAATTCTAGCTAAACATTAAGTAATCAAGCTAGGCAAATAGATATGATGCTCTATGACAGCCTGTAACAATATAAAAGCCTGACAACAAAGGTAAGCCACACAGCCACACGGTGGCTTACAGGTGAATAATAATGTTTAACACAAGCAAAAGGTTCATGAACAAATGTAGTGCCATTTCCCTTACTCTATTTACTTTTCTTTGGGCTATGCTTACTCTTTCTTTGTCACCTAGAGTTCATTTCTCTTGTTGCTCCCTCCTTTGTATCTCTCAGGCATAATTGTCATTTCAATGTTTTGTGGTGACATGCCAGACTTTGCTCTGTGCCCTCTGTTCTGAGGTGACAGGTGATGGGGAATTCTGAACAAGTTGGCATTCAAAATGGAGAGAATGAAATAAACAAAGAATCAACATAATAGAACCAAATGCAAGTCATGGACATTTTCAAGGATGATAAATATTTTGATGCAATCAATTTATTCTGCCTCTAAAAATGTACTTGCATTCAGGAGAGGAATGCGCCTTCTCTTCTGTTATGCCAGTCTTCAGTTGAAAGGACATTTTGATGCTGAACAGAGTGGTTAAGAGGGGGGAAGAGAAGACGGCACTCCTCTTAAACCTCCATCAACTCTCATTCATCTACACTGAAGGGCACTCAGGTCTGAAATGCATAGTAGTACTCTCAATAGGCCTGGCATAGCCAGACTCGAATTCTTATCAAAATGTTAATCTGATAAGACGCCATAGACCTCTGAAATTTGCGTACAAAAACCATCTTTGCCCTTATAAGGAGATTCGGTATCTTGCTATTTTTTCCTATCGGAAAATAACATGGGGATTTTGAAATATCGCGCTGTTAAACTGGGGGAAACTGGGGTAAATTTGGGCTGGCTTCAAGGCTACGTTTTACTTATTCTTTTCAATTCTTATCTGATCTATTGACTATATGCATATATTGACTATATGCATATGTATATTGACATACATGGATATAAAGACAGTGCATACATGTGAATTTAAGCACAGGTTATGTAAACATACAGTATATTTTAGAAATGTTTCACACAGTGTCCATGCCCCTCATGGGCTGTCATCTCACTCTCTGTTTAGCTGTTGACCTTGTCCTCCCCACTATCACTAGTGTGAAAGGGCTGTGTTGCATTAATGAGGAACACAGCAATGGGACAGGCCGTGCTGACTGCACTAGTTTTTTCCCCTGTAATATGCTAATGGTATATAGCCTCCTGTGAGTTGTGTTGTGTCTCTAAACACCATGTTGTCTCATCAAAAGCACAATGTGGTTGGAAGAGGCTCCAGCCTGGTCAGAAAATAAAGCATAAGAGTTTCATTTAAACTTTGGAACTTTACAGCATAAACTTTGCCATGCTGTGTTCAGACAAGATTTCAGTGTAGAGCAATATAGCACAATTAACCTCTGAAAATAATGAACTCAAAGCAGATAAAGCAGATGCTACTCTGGTTTCTGATATTACACCGAAGCAAAATTGTAGGAGAAGGAACAGTTGGACTTTTCAGGAGACGAACAGAGAATATAGTAATGTTATGATCAGATACATGTAATGTAACATGTGTTTGAATAAATGAATTCAGTAGGGACAAGAAATCAACTGAATGAGCGTTGTATGAATATTAAAATCACTAAAAATTAATAATAGACAATTATTCATTGGAATTGCAGACAGCAGAATGTCCGATTCATGTATAAGCAGCCAAGTAGTCCTGGAGGACATTAAATAATCACCAAGTAGAATTTGAAAGGCTCAGTTATCATGATAGCATGATATTCATCTGTCTCAAAATTACCGCAAGGAATTCCAGGTGCCTGGTGGGAGTCATTGCTAGAAATGGGAAGAAAAGCGGTTTAAGTCATTCGTAGGAAGAAGACGTGAACTTCCTTGTTCTGTCTGAGGAGTGACACATGGAGGTGGAGCATGCCTTCTGGGAATCACACAGACTTCCCTGGTGACAGGGCATGTTTGCTATGGAAACATGAATCACATTTGTAGTTTTATACACTAGTCTCACCCAGAATTTCATGTAAAATATCGACACGCAGGCACAATATTTAAGTGACCACAAGGCCTACCTAGCTAAGTTAATGGCTCTCAGAGCTCTCCTCTGGTATGTATATTTTTCTGAGTTAATGACCTGGTAAATACAATCTCTGCTCTGATAGAAGCAAAGAAGCGGCTTTATTCCGATATTACCCTAACCCTACTTCCCACTAATGTGTAATAAGCAATATATGCCAACCTGTATTTGATGGGTTTGCATGAATCCAAATTAAATTGATAAGGCTTGGATAAACTTGTACACCATATCATGAATGGTCAAAATCATAATGAATGAAACAATTTGAGATGGTAAATCTAATTTATAAACAAACTCAGTTAGCATAAAATCACAAACTTTATAACGGTAGTTGCCTGATAAAACAGACTGAAAGAAACCACTGCTTCCCCCCATAAATTATTCACTATTTTTTGTCACAATTAGTTAATTGCCATACTGTTTATTGTTATATCAGATTATATCCATTTGGATTCTAAACTCATTTTGAAGATTAATTTAAACTGTGGAACACTGGTGATGAGTATCTGTCAAACAACCATCTTCCCTAACCTGCTGTGACTCATCATTTTCACAGAGCATGTTACATGACAATGAACCTCTGTACACATATGCCATTTATGTGGATGTATTATTTAATATTGGTGTAGTACTGCTTCAAACAATCAAAAAGATCTTTTGAAGAGATAATTTGGCCAATGTAATCTGCGAACAGGTATAGGTTTCTGAGAAAAATAACAAAAATGGTGAATATTGCAGGAGGAATGTATTATCCCCTGAATAGACAAATGCCATGAGGAGTAAAGGCATCTTGAGATATGCAGCTACATATTGTGATCCTTGCTTGAATTTCTGTTTTCATTCTACCAACCTCCAGAGAGCACCAGGTGTCTAAAACATGCCCTACGCTTGGACCACTTCAATTCCCTTTGAATAGTTTCCTCTGCTTTAAACATTTACAGGACATACCTATTGTTAGACGTGTTTGGTCTGGCTGAAATGTGTTTTTGCCATTTTGTATCTATTGGCGCAACCCTCAGAGTGCATGACATTCATTATGGATTATAAATAATGAATAGAGGTGAGTCCAGGAGCGGTAGATAGCGGGGGGAAGGCAGTGAAGCGTGGCCACTTTTGTTCTCCTCTGCCCTGTCAGGTCCCCAAATGCCCTCTAATGACGCAAGCATCATAAAACCCCCAGACTTGGAGGCCTTCGAAGGCAGCCTAAAAAAAACCCCAGTCAAATTTATTACCCTAACTCGCCAAAGCACCGAATAAGGACAAAAATCACTTATTTGATTATGAAGATGTAGCTTTATAGCTTGTGGTAGCCCTGAACTACAGCTCCCCTGCCCGACTCACTGAATTGGAGCTTACTGTCAAGAGGGCCTGAAGGGATCTGATTGCCTTTGACAGGGCAGTCCTGAGTAAGCTTCTCCAACAGCCCCATAAGCGCACACAGCCCCATGCTCACAAATATTAGGACCCCGACATCCTGGAAAATACAGTACATAATAATGCATGTCTAAAATGGTAAGGAGTAGGATTTCCTACACTGTCTCATTTTATTTACATCTCTCTCGGTGGCATTATACAGGTCCAATTACTATAAGGCCAGTTGGAAACTATTATTTCCCTAAGGAGAGAAGTGAGGCCATTTTCCATTCACCCCTGAAATTCTTGACATGACAATAGAGGGGGTGGGAAACATGACAGGTGAGCGACTTCTGTCAATGCATATGAATGTCCCTGTGCAGTGACAGGAGGGCTAATGCTAATGGAATGACTGGTGACACGGCTGTGGGACTGGATTAACACGGGGACCATGAAGAGAAGAAGAAAAAAAATTCATTATCACAACCACTTATTCAGACCTCAGGCCTTCCCAGGAGCAAAGACTTACACGGCTGAGAGTGACACCTCCATTTTATACATGATAGGATAGGCTATGCCATAAGACCGTAGAAGGACAATGGAAATTCTGCAAATTACAGGATAATATGACATAGATAAATTACTCTCTGGTTGCCTCAAGATCTCATAGCAAAGGATGTTGATATATGTGATATAGTTCAACAAAATTATCCATACTTGCATTCCAGATTTGTGTAAATTAGCAGACTGATATTTAGGTCACGTATAGCTTAGGGCAAAAAAAGGGGCCAAAGACCATGTGGGGTCAAGAACCGATATATTTATTAACACTTTGTTTGTGGGCATTCAGGGACAAAATGCTTGATAAACAAATGCATCTAATGTTAATGTGCATGTCGGATTTGTACATGTTAAGGCATATTAAGTTGCCTAATGTGGAGCAGTGAAGACAACAAACAGAAGACTTGGCCTTCTTTGCAGTTTCATTTTAGTCTTGATAACAGCAACGTTATAACTATATGAATATGAATAGAGATTAAGATGGACATGGTTCCAAAGAGTGTATTGTATTACAGCTGTTATGGGGACATGCTGCTTCAGTTTAAGACTAGTGACAATAGTGCCAAAGAGTGACAAATGAGAGTAACACTATCTTGTCTGATTTATCTTCTTCATAGGTGATTCAAAATCATGAGACATTTCAATTGGCCACACTTATCTATTAATGCATCTTCTTGTATTATGAGCATGCAGTATGAGTTTTGTTATTCAATAGAATAACAATGTTGCTTTGTTGCTCCGTTTTATTCAGTACTCAAGATATGAACGATTTTACTACACATATTGAACCAGTAATTGAAGATAAATAGTTCTGTAAAAACCCAGAAGCTCAGGGATTAATTATGGTGCTCCTTGGGCAGGGAAGCAGATGGAGAGGAGACAAGCATGAACGTGATAATAACCGCTCGGGCACAGGCCTCACGAGCGAAGGACATCACCCATGGCAGCGCCATGCTCGCCCGGAAGCAGACCGCCCCCTCACGCTCACATCTAGCCACACTATACAGACACCGCACGGGAAGAGGGGAACGTGATACTGTATTGCTGACTGTAGCCACAGGGCACTGTTAGATCGACTGTATGTAAAACTTGTTGGAGTCCAAGTCTATAAAAGATAATTACTGTATTCTGTGGAGGGAGTCTGGGAACCGTGCTGTGTGGGCTGCTGTGAGACTCTAGTGATTCCTGCTCCCTCAGGCAACTCCCATTTCCATGGCCAATGGAGGGAAACAAGCACACTTGAAATGTAGGCCTATTGTAGCCTATATCTTCTTTATCTATATGCTGTGTGCGTGTTGTTTTGCTCTAGTCCGATGTAGCCTATGTACCGATTGCCATCATGACTGTTGACACTGTAGCCTCACTACTAAAAATAAGTATGTGAATCAATGAAACAATATCTGAAGTTAGCAGTTTTACCATGTATATCTTAAAGGAGCTATGTGGAATTATGTATGCGAAGGCAGCCACACAATACTCTTCCATTGACTTGCATTGTAGGCCTATTTAATTCATCGCCACATATGGTATGTGGTTTTATTTTGTTGTTTATTCTGTTGTAAAGTTTACTTTTTAGCCTACTGCAGGAGTGTAGAACAATACATTTCCTCAAATCAAAAGGGGTTTTGACCATTATTAAAGTCAGCCAGTGCTGGGATTGTGTAGGATTTTAGAAAGGACTTGTGTACTTTTGAAGTTCATTTAAAGAGCAAAAGCAGACATCTTCTTTGCCTTCCAATTTCTGAAATGTCTTAGGGTGTAGTTTAAAAAGTTAAATATATGATATGCGGTCCACCAAATGTTTGGGTTTGTTAATAGTACATAATTAAGGGTTGAGTCTGTTTGGACTTGTATAGATAGACTTGTATAAGGTGCTGTTTATTTTTCTTATTCCTTGGTGCTTTAACTTATCGAGAGTCACAGTCTGAAATCTGAAACCCTTTAGCGTTGAAACACTCATTAATCATGAGATATGTTCTGAAACCCAAACAGCTTTGTCACACTTGATTTGCACAGCTTTTGTGGCGGAGATTTAATGGCAGGCATAGCCTACAACTGTGATTGCTCATATTAGTATCCAGCAGCGGCCGGCACTGCCGTGCAGACCCAACAGGGGTGGCTACTCAAGTAGGTGGCGGAGGGGATGGAAAGTGATTCATAGAAGGGCTGGGGGAAAATAAGATCTAGAAAAGATTCGAGCCGGAAGTGGAAACTGGTTTAAAGTATACATATTGGGTGCACTGCTGTGTTGATGAATGTGAGTTGCATATGAATGCATGCCATCAAACATAGGTTATGCAATTTTAATGATATATGAATACCTAGTTGCATACCATCTCAAATTGCGGTACAAATAATTAGTTTGATAAAAGGCTTTGGAAAAGCATTACTGTGAGGCAAACAGTAGGTACTTTCCGACACTGAAATGGAATAATGCTTTTCCACCTTTTACACAATTGAGTTAAAAACAAACAGGTTTGCTGCAAACGTATCAAGCATAAACAAAAGCTTTTTTTCAGCTTTTTTAGAGTTATTTACTAAAAAATGGCTGTGATGTTCAGCAATGTTGAAAACCTGGAAGACATTTGAATTGGCAATGGTATTGGTTAAGAACAAAGAAAAGAGAAAAGCTGAATCCTGAGAAAAGCTGGTTGAAGTGAGATGACTTAACTTCTGGTAACTTAAAGGCAGAGATGTAAAAGTCCAGCTTCAGAAAGTAAAAGTCCTGCCGTGCATTGGTTCTACCTGTGCGCTTAACACAGGTGATTTCACTAATTAGCTGATCTTTACCTGGCTTAATGGTCCGTTCATGCCACCTGGTAATATCAGGGACCACCCCTATGATTGGTTTTCCCACTGCGAGTGTTCAGGTGCTTTGCCGCCAGAATGTGTGAAAAACATGGATGCCACAACAAAGGTTAAAGCATACTTTACTTTCTGAAGCTGGACTTTTACATATCTGCTTAAATGGACTGGATTTCCTTACTAGTGGTGCCCACCAATTCAGTCGAAATTATTCACTTAGTCTTTGTATCTAAATGGAGTTGTGTTGAAAAATAAAATGTTTAGATGGACTGTTAAGATAGATGAGGATATAGAAACAATTGTGTTTCACAATATTTCTGAAGGTTTCATGCATTTTGGGTACAGTATTTCTTTCAGGTGGTTATGTATTGTGGAACCCCAAACACTGCTGAATCCCCTTGACTAGATTGTTGAGGGTGTATACCTCAGCCAGGCTATATGTTGAGAGGGCTCTAGGACCCTGTGGAGGTGTTCTGGGGACAGGGGAGGTTGTCCACTAATTGCGACACCAGCTGACCGATTGCATTGGCACTGATTAAGTTGATTGAACAATACCTGAGGAGACCAGAGTTTAAAAAAAAAAAAAAAAAAAAAACAGCAGAGAGGGACATTCAGTGGACACAAAGCAGTCAGGAGCCAGGTAGCCCTTTCCCCTTTTGTATGCCTTTTGCTGTTTAACACTGTTGGAGTTTTGTGTTTTTTGACCAGAAGTGCTAAGGAGCTGGTGGCTTGCAAATGCTGAGGAGCCCTTCCACCCACCTGTAGAGTAAAAGACAAAACCCATTTAAACTGCCTTAGTTTTGACATTTAGTTTTGAATAAAGAAATGTATTTTTTTCTTGAAGGAAAGAAAAACAAGGTTTTCTCATTTTCAGTATAAGCATTTATTTATATTTGCAAAGGGCAGTGTAATGTAAACAAATGCAGTAAATGACTTGATATGACTGCACGTGCACATTAGTTTTTGTCATACCACTTGCATAGAATTGTAAGGTCTACCAATATGTTTGCTTTCTGATATTCAAATGTATGAGAAAAGTGATTATTTATTTAGACAGCCTAGAATTATTGCTTTTCTCTATAGTTTACTTCAATATGAAGCTCATATATGGACTGCAATATAAAAAAGTAACACGCTTTTTTCACATCTTACACAATGGTGTTATTTCTTAATTGGTTACAAATGATCACCTCCCTCACTAAAATCTCCAGTTAAAATACATTTGCAAATCAACACTTTAGATGGGTCGTCCATAATTGTCAAGTGAATTCTGATTCACATAATTGTCTCCATTTGTACTTGGTGGTCATCCTTTTGGGTCAGGCTTATCTGTGGTCATAATGAAACCATCTCCTTAGAGAAAAATTGGTCCAAAAGTGTCAGCTCTTGCTATTGTGTCAAGCAATCAGGCAGTCACTGAGACATTTCAACTACAGACATTAGTGAGGCATTTTAAAAGCTCAAAGGGAAGACGGCAATCACTCTTAAGATCAAACGGAGAACTCACAATGGCTATCATAACCGTTCTTACTGCCTCTCAAGCAGCTTGGCTAAATAAATTAGAGGTCTATCTGTCATACCATAGCATATTTAACCATTAAATGATCTTTGTTTTTGATGTTAGTTCCAGTTAAATGTTGTTACTAGTATTGTCATGAAGGAAATAATAGTTGGTTTTGTTGTTGTGAGTGAATATGTTTATTTCGAGACCAGAAACCTTTCATTTATCATTTATATTGCATCAGTGTCACTGTGCACGCCATTTCTGCTGACTTACGCAGACAGCTGTGGGCCATGCACATATTAAGCAAACAAACAAACAGACAGACAAGCACGGGATAAGTGAAACAAGCCAAGCCATCAGTCACCTGGTGCTTTTCAGCACCTTGGATGTGCTTCACCTTTGTCCCCGCCACCTATTACAGTATTACAGTCACCTCCCCTTGGATCAGTCCTGCCCTTTAAGGCACGGCTGCTCCTCGCCACCTCACTCACCTCCAGGTCTCATGGGACTCTTCCAAAACATGCTTTGCAATTGATACAGTGCACACTATAGCACAGCACAGTTTGGCTGATTTTTTTAGAAACATTATTTTTCCCCCCATCTGTAGTTTTATCTGCAGAGCCATGTGGCAATTACTCTCCCACATGCCGAGTCTAATGGTCTGCCGGAGTAATTAAACACACAAGCCATATTGTTTAGTGAAGAGTGTTTGCGGCAAACATTAGAGATCAGTCATCAATCAATTTCTCCATCACCCCTGCATTCAGAGGTATTTTCTATTAATGCATTTATCCATTATTTCCCTTTGTTAGTATTTTCCATATTCTGTTCTGGCATGATGGATTTCGAATAGTCTTTTCTGTTGCGTATAAGCCACCCCAGGAGAAAGATTTGTAATTATATGCTTTAGTTTGTGAATTGATGTTCTCACCTTTGAGGAACCAAAAATCTGAAACTGGCCCTTGACAGTATTGATGCCTTCCAGTCTTACAGTATAGACTCAGACTTATAGCATATCCCTTGAACAATGTATACTGAGGGAACCTGGTACAGGATGTTTAGCATCAATTATTCAGATTTGATGAAAGAACATCTCTGTACTTTGTTGACTGATTATCTGTGCTTACATCCAAGGTACTGGGTACCATACCAATGCTGGCCTTGTTTATGAAGATACCAAGCCATTTATTATAGTAAACTTTTAATACCGAAATAATAAAATATAATAATTTTCTCAATAAATTACTATACACATAACAAATGCAATTACCTCATAACTCATCTCACCTTTTTTCCATTAAAATGCTAGTACTAAAATCCAGTCAGAGGTCACAAAACATCTGGACAGTGATTTTGCCTCTTACATGGTGAGTTTTTAAAATATTGTCCTCCACTGGAAATGATAAGGTGAGCCAGACCTCTTCCTACATTCAGATGAAGATGAGTCACTCTGTGGTTCTACCTTCTGGCGACATGTTTACCCTAAACAACATGTGGCGAGAGCTGAATCTCAGTCATGACCAGGAAAGAGATTAGCACCTCTGCAAATCTCAGGGAATGACTAATACAATTGTATTGCTAGTGTAAAAATATATTGGTAGCACAGTAAAAATGTATTCATTTCTCATACAACAAACAAACTGCTGCCATGGGCATACATTGGTAACTAAGAGAGATGTGCAGTAAACTATTAAAAATGTGACAAATAATTGGCAATGCTATGAAATGAAACATTGGCAGAGACGTCTCTGATTCCATTTGTCTAAGGTTATCTTTTATTAACTTGGAATAGAACAAAATTAACAAACATATGACTTTTGCCTACTTGTGATGCCTCAAAATTAGTCTACTACTCATAAGGCTACTTCCCATTACTATCTTACCCAACATCATTCTCATCTTCAAATCTTACTTCAAGGATGTCCAAAAACAATTTGCCTCAAGACATCATGCTACAACCTGTAGGACACTTACAAATGACAAAGACGAGGCGCAACGCTGAATGTATTGTGTAGTCTAAGCCTAATATGTTCACATATCATGCAACAAACAAATGGAAATGGTGTAACATACAGAATAGTCAGCATTATTTATAGCATTATTTCTGTCTGCATGTGTCATAGGCATACCAGGGGATGATTTACTGTGGCATATGCAGATCAATTAACTTGTAGGTCTTATGAAGTTCAAAAAGGCAGATTTCACCTGGATCATAAACGACCACAGCAACGAAGAGGAACGACTGATTCTTCTCTATTATTGTGTTACATGTTCTTATCTATATTTCTGATATGTTGCTGATTGGATCATAAACGACCACAGCAATGAAGAGGAATGACGGATAATGACTGACTCGTCTCTATTATTCTGTTACGTGCTCCAAATGTAAAGCACTTTGACCTGCATTCTGTGTATGAAAGGTGCTATACAAATAAAGCCTATTATTATTATTACCTCATATCACCAAAGTAGGGGATATTTCAGCACTGTTTACATGGACAGCTCCCCTTAAGTACTGCTTCAGAGCAGTACACTTGCATTCACACTACAAGCACGTTCTGGGGAAACACATAAAACTATAATGAACATTCATAAGATTTGATAGTAAGATCAATCATAGAACACCCCACTAAGATTCATTGCAACTGGGAAATGGGTCATTGTTTGGGCAACCAGGAACACCAGGTACTTTAGGCCTGCAAAGCAAAACTAGCGTAAACGATGACAATTGTTTGTTTGCATGTTTCAAATTAATAATTCTAATTATATTCAGCTAGACTAATTACACAAGTTGGGAATTAAACAGAGAAGGATATCAAACGTCAGGAGACAGACAAGGGGGAAAAAAGGGGAGATGCAATTTGTAGTAGATGTGTATCAGTAGATGGGTATTCACAATTTTGAAAACAGTTGATGGGTTTTTTTATCAGATCAGTTGGACAGTAACACAGTCACTCCATTTCACCTGCACTTTATGAATGAACAAACCAAAGTTATTCTGAATGTTTTTGTTCAGCAAATGTGTGCAAAAGGCACATTTATTTTAGCAAAGTATTATTAAATTTCATTCGTATTCCTTTTTTAACTTTTTTAAATCTAAGAGCAGGTATGATTATTTGAATAGGCAAGCTATGTTGAAATAACACAACTTGTGTTGTCTTTAACTTCTCCATGTCCAGGGACAGTACAATCTGTGTTGTTTCTTACACATTTATTTTGTTATACTGTGTACACTCTTACAACAAATGTGTTGAACATAACTCAATGTGTGTTGTTTTTTACCACATCCAGATAGGGACAACACAGTTTGTGTTGTTTCTAACACATTCATTTTAAGAGTGAAAGAACCAGATTCTTCGCATAGTTGCATATAACAGTCAACTCTGTGACTGGCCTAATTTCCAAATGCCTGTGATCTCAGGGGTCTGTCTCTGCTGTGTAAAGAAACCCAAGAGCATATTTTCTCCAATTAGTCAAGATTTCCTGGGCAGGGTTAATACAAATAGAGACGAGAGCAATATTTACACTAAACAGGCATTAATTATGATTTAGAGGATTCTCTTGAAAAGGTAAGCAATTAATGGAGGACTCTGATACTGGACATCATGCAAATAGGTTCTGTATTTATAATACTAATTTTACACTAAACAGGCATTAATTAATATTTAGAGGATACTTAAAAATAGTTAAGTAATTAATGGAAGACTGATACTGGATATCATGCAAATAGGTTCTGTTTATAGATTATTAATGTCATGAATATTTCTTTGCACAGAGCGTGTTGAGATATGCTAGTCAGCTGTATAATTAACACCACAATTTCAAACTGAACAACTGAGCTCCTGTAAACTCATAGCAATCCTGATGAGTTTATTATGGTTAATGTTTCCTCTGAGTTCACAAACATTTGATGGCCTGCAAGGTTGTTTTGATTCCCTCTCAGGCTTTGAGCATAATTTCAGACACAGCTTAACTTATCTCAGTTTGATATCAAATGGATGCACTAAGACTTCCTGGGCCGCAGGCACAATAAGCCACGTGTTCTCTTTACATACAGTGACATTGTCTTACATAACAGTGAGGATTAGGGGAAACGACTGTGTTTCAGGAGGGATTAGAAATAGATCTAATGAATCTTACATGGCAAAAAATATTAAACTGTTGTTTTTACTCAAAATGGTATAATGTTATTCAGCTGTTACATGGAAACACTGTCATTTAGTTTGTTTTTAGGAATGTTCTTTGGCCTTCCCATGAATTGTGCATTCCATGATTATTGTGTAGTATAGCAAACCCTGGCAATATGACAAACATATTTAACATCTTTAGCTATGCAAAGTCAATGAGTGCCAACTTCAGTCACATCTGAAGCAGTTTAAAAAGTAGTGCCGTAGTATTATTGGCCCAATTTAGCAAACAACCAACCCCTTTTCAATTCAATGTTCATTAGCTTTTTAAGCTAATCGAGTCAAATACTTGTGTGTTCTTAAGCTCAGCTGAACTTGGAATAAAGCATGAGACATTAACTAATCTTGTTCCATTTTGTCACAGTTTAGACACAGTGTTCCACTGAACAGACTTATCTTATTAATGCCTTTATACAGCTACAGTAAATGTTTTCAGCGTACTTCACCATGATGTCATGAAGTTCATGCTCCAGAGGACAGGATGAACTGTTAGCTGGTTATAGATTGAGGTGACACTATGCTGCTGCCTGAGACACGGGTACGGGAGAGGGAGGGAATGGTCACCTAGGGCCCAGGGATGCAAAAAGAATTTCAGCACAAACTGACAAATAAAGTTGTATCGCATCGTATCGTATCGTTACAGGACAGGCCCTGCCTTCCACTGCAGTCATGTTTGTGTATGTGTAGGTTTAAAGTCAATAGATGAATTCAGAAACTCCTGTGCCATCTTCTTGTGTTCCCTCTCGTCAAAGTATGCTGTGCACACACAACATCAGATAGGAATGGACATATTTTCTAAGCAAAAGTTACAAGATATTTTTATATCTCACACCATACTTTTTAATTTAGGGTATTGGTGCATGAGAACAGTTACACTCTTAAAACAAAGCCGTTGAAAACAACACAACTTGTGTTGTTTTTAACACATCTCTGTGTCCAGATAGGGACAATACAGTTTGTGTTGTTTCCTTATTTGTTTGTTACACAATATGTGTTGAAAATACCACAACTTGCATTGAAAACAAATTGTTTTTTTTAACACATCTCTGTGTCCAGATAGGGATAACACATTTGTTGTGTAGCTTATGTACTGTATAGTAACACGGAGCACAACAAATATAATGTATGGAAACATATGGGATTTCCTTATGAAAGGGATTCTGACATCCTGATACTGGACATCAATCCTCATTTCCTCCAATGAAAATCTGGTGATCTTTCTTTCTAGCCAGGAATAAAAGTCTGCAGTGCAAAAACACTCGGAGGCGCCTTTCAAAGAAGAGGGCAGTATGATATTCGTCCTCTCAAGAGGAGCTTGAAGAATGCATCACTGAGTAAAGAATGCCATCTCCTTGGCCTGGGGACGACATTCTGCTGAAGTTGATTACTAGAGCAGCAATACACATGGGGCTCGTTCCATATTATTGCTTCATCCATGCATTCTGGCAGCCTTGCACACATGTACAGTAGAAGCGGCAAGACATGCATATTGGGTTGTAGTGATGTGCTGATGATCGCAGCAACAACAGTACCCCATGCTCATAGATGGTAGCAATAACAGTAGCAATAATATCAGGCTGCTAAAAAGGTGCTAACTGTCTTCAACTGAGATACTTGTATATTATAGATGATGCAATAGGTATTCTAAAGTTGATCTCAACCCACCATCTTTGTGCTCTGTCCTCTAACTGTGATGTCAGATGTGGTGCGGACATATTGGCCATTGCAATTGCATGAAATCCTTCCATTTGTGTGATTTTGCAGATTTCGCAGCTGACTTGCATCCATTGAATCACAACACCTGGTGGTGAGTTGAGTCTCCCTACCATGACCGTACATTTATTTGGGTGCTTTTAGTTTACCATTCATTCAATAATAGTGATAGCCAAAAGGATATAAATGACAACCCCACCCCTACCCCATTCCCCCCAAAGTACAACGGCTCCTGATTTACTTCTTGCTGTACTTATTTTTATTTTAAATCAGACATATAAATGCTTGCTATGCCAAAGATGAGTTGCCATGCCAAAGGCAACTGTCTCACATCCGATCTTACAGACATGTACTTTGAAGTGAGTGAGTAGAGGTCTATAGCCACACTATTGCCAAAGGCCTCTGTAAGCTTGGCTCTTTGAACAATCTGGGCACCATTACAGATATCTTCCTTTCTGATGTCTCTGAGCAAACATGTACGCTTAACTAATCAGAAGCTCCAAGTCAGGATTTTAAGGCAAATGATGTGAGCCGAGGCAGAAAGTGAATGTTTCCATAGAACAGAGGGTTCTTAAAAAAGAAAACAAAAAACACACACACAAGTTATGTTAAACAGGGTTTGCAAGATGTAGGTGAAAGGAAATGTCATGTCAAAGACAACAGGGTTCCAGTGTTGGCTTTAGACTGACCCTCTCTGAGCGCTGCAAGGCATCTACACCACAGATGTTTTCATAATGTTGCTGCAGACAAATGATTGTGGTTTTGCAGATACTTTTCCAACAGATGTGTTTTCCTTTACCTTAGAGATTAGTTTATGAACATTGGCCACTGTGAATTTGTATAAGAAAGGCAAAATAACTGCTTTTAAGATCTTGCATTATCCAGAGAGATATTTCATTTGAACATAAGGAACCATAATGTTGTTGGATGAATGAAAGCCTAAATATCAAATACATATTCTGTTCAGAGTTTGTGTTGCAAGAAGGGAGAATGACATCCTAAGCATTGTTAGCTAGCTAACTACAGTTTGATATTGCCAATGTATCAAGCCACCACACAAAAAATATTGTTTCATCTGGCGCACACATTGTTAAATGGTCTGTTCAAGTCAAATCCAAGCAGAACATAGTCAATAATTGCAGAGAAAAGACGGTCAACTGCCATGACGTTTTCAGCATATGGCTGTCATATTCTGAGGCTAATAGCCCCCTAGCATTGCCCAGCCTTCAGCACAGCTAAGCTTTCACAGCTGTTAAAAAGCCTCTCTGTATTTATCCATGTGTCAAAATATGACTGTGAGGCAGCAATGTGCCATTATTGAACTGCCAGTGCCACTGGAGAGGGAGGTGCACTTCTCCCTGCCTGTCACTTCCTGCTGTGATCAAATTCTCCATCTCAAGCAGAAAAGGTGAGGGATGACCCTCTTTAGGAGGACACTGACTTCTTAAAGTCTGTTATCAAGACCATCCCCCAGCATCTGTGATATCTGTTCTCTGCTGTATGTGGACAAACATACCCAAACAACTCTTGGAATGATTCTCTGTTTTGCTTTCATTTCATAATGTATTCATTTGGAATCCCTAAATGCCCCATAGTATACAGTATTGCTGTGCAGAGTCCATAATTATTATTGAACATGGATAGCAGCATATTTTCTACCTCAGTGCACAATATTAATAATCTGTAATGACATTAAAGACTGGAGCTCCTTAGAAGCTCATTTCAACAACTTCAGATCTATTTGCAGTACATTAGCCAGGATAATTATTTTATGTGAATTAATTTGTTTTGTTTGCTTTTTTTTTATCTTGATAAGGCATGTCTGGGAATGATTCACAGTCATACAGTGCTTAATTACTTGCTTCAAAAGTAATAAATAAAAATGTAATTATGTTTTATAACAAGATGAGGAACTTCTTAGTCAACATATCATTGTACAGGTATGAAAACTTTAGCCATATCCACTAGACTCATATGATCATCTTCATGAATCTGTGCTCCCTTCTGTGTCCTCTGTGAATAAGGGCAGGTGTACCTCTCCACAGACCCAACACATTCTGATGTTATATAAACCATTCAACACATTCAGCTCAGAGTACCAACATTCACATGCTTTTGTAAAGGTCTTGAGGAATCAGAAGTGCTCCATTCTTCCTCTGGTGATAGACTATACAGCTATACAGTACATTGTATGCAATTTCATATTATTTGTCAAACACACAAAAAACAATTCAATACCAGATATTTTTATACCACACTATGCTTCAGTGAGAGTGCTGCCCCGTAACACAGCACACAGAACACAGGAGCCTCACATCAGCCTTTTCTGCATCATCTTTATTTCTCTCTCAGTGTGCACGAGATGCACAAACTTCAGATGAGGCTGTTTTGATCAAGGTTGAATTCCATTACTGTTGTGCGTCAGCCTTCCTCCCCAGCATCTGGCCCAAGAAAGATGAAAAGGGTCAGTATTCTTTTGAAGCCATATTCTCTGCTATGCCTCCATTATTGCCCAGGCTGGGGGTATGGGGTGGCTATTTGGAAGAATTTTACTTTGATTTTCAAAGTCTTGACCATAAAGATAGCGTATTGTTTTTCTTGCACAATGATGTTGACCTGAAGCTTGTGGTCTTTGGTCCTTTGATTTATACATTATTTATTGCCAGGTCCTTTTCATCCTGAGATCTTGGCCATATTTGTGTGCAACATAACTGTCCATGTTTGATCATAGTTTCATTGCCTCTTCCCTCAGAGCTACATCACCTGTTGCCTTTTCAGGTACCTGTTGCGGTTCATTTTCTCAAGCTGATGTTCATTTTGGACATGTCTGCCATTTTGATTTTTACAATATCATCTACAGTCATAAAAAATATATTAATTACTGCACGGTCATTGGTGCAGTTCCAATCAGAATTGCACACAAATGCATATGAAGATTTTGGTTCCAAAATGCTATATATTAATTTTAAAGTCATGTGTAGGCTATTTCAGGTAATATCAATACAATTGCAATAAAAATGTCAAGATCAATCCACTAAAATTACTTGGAAAACAACATTTAAAATGATTTATGAAAATTAATAAAAAATTTGAAACCAAACTCTTCATATAACACTTGTGAAAGGTTTGTTCATGTTGCATGCCTGAGTCCTGCTGTGCACGATTGACTGTCCTGTAAGAGACAGAGCAGCTACAGCAGAAAAATAAATTATGAGAAAATCCTCTGTGGGCACACTTCAATATTTGCAAAGATTATCCAAAGAAGGTGGCATCTAAATAAGCTGCTTGATTACCATATTTTTTTTTTATATAGAGTATGATAACTAAAAAAAAAAGCTAGTTTGGGTGGTATCAAAAAGCACGTCTCAAACCAGTTTTGTTTCCTCTCATTGATTTGGAGAGTTGTTGCCTAGGTAATGCTGATCAAATCACTTGAACATTCATTAGAAAATGAGCGGTTTAATAACCAACAAAAGTCTTTCATTAGGAACTACCCGAATAACAATAAAACACTGCCAAACAAGATTAGTATTCTGTTATACACAACTAGATCAGACATTGATTGAGAATTTAAGAACGGGCAGATAACCATGCATAGAATTATTTAACAAAGTATAAGCCGAGTTCTATATCTTGTAACTATGGATTTATGTAATTATCAGTTCTGTCCTTCAGTCAGAAATATTGCCAAGCTGATTCAAGTAATATTAAACAAAACCACACTGACTCTGAGGATAAATCAGGTAGCCTCAAGCCTCTTCACCCTTTTATGGAGAACAAGAATAGGGTAGAAAGAAGAGAGAACAGACTGAGAGAACTATGTGGACACATTTCATTCAGATAACGCCAAAGGTGTGTCCAAATCCATCAAGCCCATCTTACTTGACAAATTGATCGCTGAATCACCTGAAGTATTGCCTGGTTGTTGTTATGACTGAGAATGACAAATCAAAAATTTTCAAGAACACAGACTAACTTTTTAATGGACCAACTATTATTTGCTCTATAGGTCTGTTTGGTTACCTGGTCAGCAATTTCTGAATTACCAAAAACCTAGGAACTAATCACAACCACTTATCCGGCATAGGGCACACTTTATATTATGACAGTCATCCATGTGTACAGTACTGTTCAACACAACCAATGGCTGTTCTGGTGGCATCAGTGTTAAATGATATAGACATGCATTTTCTTTGGAATTAAGAAACTGCATTTAAAATCTTTGTTTACAAGAAAGATGTGTTTGCTGTACTTCCGGGGTTTTATGTAAGTTTATTTTCACTGTGCTGTTTACGCCTTTGGAAATCTGAAGTGAATGAAAGGTCCCCAGATCTCAATTGAGATATGAGAAGTGGTCTGGTGTGAGCCAAACTAAAGTGCTTCTACTCAAGATTTGTAATATGAATGTCCAAATTCATAACAAAAATGTTGGCTGGAAAACCATACTGTCAGCTTCAAAATATATTAAACAATATAAGCTGAGATGCCAAGAAGTCCTCAGCCTGAATAACTGAGGTAGGCTTTTTTGAGTCATACATCAATGCCTCAAAAAAGTCTGTCAAACAGGGAGACAGTGGCCCACTAGAAAGTCCTGCAGGAAAGGCTGACCTACTGGGTGACCTTACACTGACCACTGGAGAAAAAGCCTGCCTGCTGCTCGGCTGTTAATGAGCTCTGAAGGCCTGCTGCTCTCCTGCTGGCTCCATGGCCTGTGTCACACGGGTGACTATAGGGGTCCGCACACTCGGCCTGTAGAGCAATGCTAGACAAGAATAATGTAGGAGTAACATCTCTTTTTCTCAAGCGTTCAGCAATGACAGGGATGTTCTACAAATAACATTTACAACACTGTGCTCATCTGAATGAACAATTAAGTGTGTATGTGTGGGTATGCATGGTTCAGTGCTGAAGTCAAACTCTTCTCTCTCTCACACACACACACACACACACACACACACACAAACACAAACACAAACACAAACACACACACACACACACACACACACACACACAGGGGCGGAGTGGGGCACTAAAATCCACCGGGAAAATTCTGACGGCACCGGCCCCCCTGTGCTAGTTTCTGCCTAGCAATAACGTCAATGCTTTAGCTCCGCTAACCTTTCTCTCTGCCTTCCATCCATGTGTAAAACAGCAAGCAACCACGCAAATCCGTCGACTGTCAAAAATCCTGTAGTTTTCCTCGAACTTGATCGCTTGTAGGATGATCATGCCATTAGACGAGGGGTTGCTCATTTATCCCCCTACATTTCTGTAAATAGACTTGACCTGCAATCGGTTCATTGGATAAACCAGAATCACATTCCCCATTCCCAGGAGGCTTTGCTCCATTCTAGCCTAGGCCTGCGTTAATTTAAGAACAAACGAACAAATTAAATTGTCATTTTTTTTATTTGTGACCATGAAAGTTCTGTAACGCCTGAATAAGACAAAAATGAATTAAGATAAAAAATAAAGGCTAGCCTACACAAAAATCAGCATGGGAGAGATGAGTGTGCAGGGTCATGAATGACATATAGACAGTGAGCGAGTGGTATAAATATTGGTTTGACTTTCTATAACTCTGAAGTGTAGATCTCGGAGATTTTTGCGGAAAATTCTCAATGCTTTTCTCATGCACGAAAAAGCTCTATGGGCCGGCCTGCACCTCGGCCGGCCCCCGATTGCCACTCCGCCCCTGCACACACACACAAACAATGTGATATGTAGATTAACTATAACTTGAATGTGAGTCCTGAAAATGTAAATGATTGCTTTTGGCAAATCGTCTGTATTTTATTTTCTCTCCCATTTGCAGTGTATGCTGTGCAGTCTGCCAAAACAGTTTATAATCATTTTTAAAATCTGTTAATGATTTTCAAACAATCAAGAAGACGCAGACGCTTACTATGTGGCCATCTGTAGGCACAGCTACCTAGGGAAATTAACTATACAAACAACATCACAGCCTTCAGTTGTTGAAAATGTAAATAAACAAATCTGTCAGGCCAGAATCTGGTTCATCAATGATACTGGAAGAATATTGACGCTGTGAAGGGATATGATTTTTATTTAATTTTTTTGTCAGCCACAATACCACACATCCTGAGTCTGTATTCAGTTCCCCTTCATAGATGATGTTTGCACACCTCTGACGTGACTGTGGTGGAGCCTGCTGGCTTGGATGATTCACGCCATCTGCTTGCAGGTCACATCCCGACGCTTTCCTCTGGTTCTTGGTGCCTCATTGAGCATGAGATAATTGTGTGATGAACAATAGCACAATAAGATCCTGAGCTCTAAAAACTCCCCCGAAAACTGCAATAAATAGAGGGAACGTGGGCTTATTGTGGCACTAGAGTGAATGGCACACATTGCTGGCACCGTGAAATCCAAAAAGGTGAGCACTGATTGGGTAATTTAACTTTTTTTTTTTTAGCAGAAATCAAATCTAAGGTAGCTTTAATATGTAAAAGGGAAACATTTCTATGCAGATTAGGGATTGGAGTGTCCCGAGCTAATATGAGATCCATTCTCCATTCGATGGTTCAGTTTAGTGTGTGCACCTTCACTGAAACCTCAAGTAGTATTAGTCTGTTTTGTGTAGAGAATCATAGATATACATAGCTTGCCACTTTGATAAAAATCAAGTTAATATTGAAAGGAAAATTGTTTTATTACCATTCGCTCCTGACACTGCCCTTTCAAAGACTATGTATGCCATTATACCGCATTCACTCTGTGAGCATGAACAGGAACATTATGTTTAATCTAAATGCTATTTCTTTCTGATCTGTAGCTAATGTGATGAGATCTTTACCTTTTGACTCAAGTGAAAGTGTCACTCAGACATGTGGGAATGTACCTTATTTGCCATGGTATATTATGGGACCTAAAACCAACAAAGCACTGTACATCAAAGCACTGTACTGCTATACAAGACTCCAGTGAGAGTTCCAATGGTAATCACCACACATGCACCGTCCTCGGTGCAGTCAATGGGTCTATTCCCTGTCTGGTTATCTTTCTACCAGACTGTTAAAAGAAGAGTCCATGATTCTGACAATAGACTATTTGGGCCCTAATATTTTAACGATCTTAATGCAAAGTCTGAAGTGCGATGCACAATGAATGTTTAGGGTGCGTCCGAATGACATCGGTAAAAAGGGTCTCAGCGCCAGGTGTAAGATAGGGCCCTTGCTGAATGGCTGCAATTGTTTATTGCTCGGTCCGAGCTGATGTTTATTTTCCATTCGGAGAGTCAGGACTGTATACAGTGTATATCAGTGTATCATACACACTGCCTTCACACACTGAACAGCTGGAAGACTTTCAGGAATTGTATTGGATAGCGAGTAGTGAGCACACTGTCACACACTGGTTTCAATCAACAGCTCGTGTACACAATTAACTGATAAAACAGTTCTAACAGTTCTCTTCTTTGAGTGCCACTGTCTTTGTCATCATTTCAAAAACTTTTCCCTCATTACATCACCAGCTTTAATCTAAAAGCTCCATTTTCACATCTAAGACATCGTCATGACAGCAGTCTTATCTACAGAAATGTCCATACATCTGAACGCGATTTCCTTTTTCAGACGGCATATTGTAATTGTGCACTGAGGTGCTCCATAATGGAAGAATGGGTCATATGCTCAGGAGAGAGGAGCTATTCAGACCACAGGCTTTTAGCTACAGTGACTAAAGGTCTCTACAGGCCCGTGCGGTAAAACACTGCGATAAAATAATAATTTAATCTTATCGGCTGACTGAAACATTTATGGGAAAAACACTCTGGAACAGATCTTTTCATTGCAAACACAATGCAAAAGGCTTCCCAATGGAATCAGAATGTTTCAGGACATTCCTCTGGATATTCCTCCAGCCCTTCCCCCATGATCAAACACCGTCATTCTACATGTCCCCCCAGAAAACAGAGCTCAAACTGTTTACAGCTTGAAATTAGAAGCCGATTGTGAGTGAGAGAGAAATAGCTTTTACATACAGTACATACATACATTTGTCTGATCAAGGCTTTTAGATTTTGTGCGAGCAACTCTTGTTTCAGCATTATCCACGCTTCAGGCTGAGAGCTGAGATCACTAGCCAAGAGTAACCGCCCCCCCCCCCCACACACATACACACACTCACACATACTTGGTGGGGCTTGCAGTGATGGTTGACAGTTATTGATTAAACACGATGTGAGTGCCATTTTTAAAACCAACAAGACTGTGTGTGAAGCTGGGGAGCTGAAGCTGTGTGTGAAGTATGGCCATTGTTTGAGGGCCATGCTTATGAGCCCAACAAACTTAACATCTCTGCCTCATAGACACAATGCACACTCCAGCTTCTTCAGCTGCTTTCTCTGGAGGGAAATCACTTCCAGCCTATGCAATAACACAGAAAACTATTGGGAGCTGTAGAATTTGGAAATATTTTCAGATTCTGTGGCATTCTGGTGTTTATGGACATCACCCCTTAAAACCAGCTCCAAGAGTACTGGATTGGGGATAATGTTTTATCACTTTTTATGATAAAGTGGATAGTATTTTATTCCCAGGTTCCTTTTTAATGGAGGACCAGGGACAGAATCCTGGCAATCAGTTGGAGTTTAGACCACCAAAATGTTTAATGAAAAAAAGAATAGCAGGCTACAACTAACAAGCGGTAATCCATGACATCCTGTTTCAATAAGGTATAAAAAATAAAGTGACACAGAGGTGAAATGCCTCAGTAATTCCTCAAGAGAATGCACAATTTCAAGTAAAGCAATTTTTAACACTGGTAAAAAAACAACAACAAAAAACACCCTTTGTCCAGTACCCGCGGCAACACATGGCCTGCCCCTGAGCCTATTCCCAGCCAGAGACAGTGTTCCTGGTTCCCCTTACTGCTTATTTTCCAGGAGTTGCACCTCAACCTCACTCAGCACTTTTTTCACCCATGCTCACACCCACACCCAGCGTCCTCATTCCAAACCCTTCCTGTGCACCCTGCTTTCTCTTGGCCATGGCAGAGGTCCATGCTTCTTTCTGAATTCTAAATGAAATTCAAATGCACACTAATTTCCCGTGTGGCCCCATAAAGACACGCATTTTCCTCTGAGCTGGGAAGGGTGCAGTTCTTGCTCTTGCTAAAGCAGATTGACAAACAGTGAAAATAATGCCAGCAAAACTGTTGTGGGTCACAGAGGGAGCAGAATGCAAAACAAGCACGAGTTCTGTATCTTCTCATCCTCCTCAAGCTGCAGTGCACTTAAAATGCAGTCTACATTTAAATACAAAACACTTGATACAGTGAGTCTGCATATGGCTCATTTAGCTAACAGGATTTTTCCCACTTCTGAGCCCATACCAATGTTCAATTTGGATGCCTTATTCCATGTTTCTGAACCTCTGCACTTTTTACTTTTTTTTGGTGCATCACTGAATCCTGTCCTCCTCCTCTTTTGCCTTCTGGCCTTCTGTGATGTCATAGACGTGATGTGTGGCTTTCCTGGCTGTGTGGCGTGACATTGAAGGGCGTGACATTGAAGGGTAACCTCCTTTAAGCCAGTGGGCTGAATTAAGGTTCTCATAAGACAAATGTCTATGACTGAGATTGCTTTTTGAAAATTCTGTTATATTAAGTACTTAATATAACAAATTATTAACAGAGGTTTGGTCCACAACAAATTGTTGTAACCACGGAGGGGCTATTTTTGGATGATACAGGAAACAAGATTTTTTTTTCTGTGTATCTCTGGGATACATGCAATTGACTGATACGGAATAGTCCATGGGGGCCAGATTTTTTTGTGCACAATTTCTCAATTTAGCAAGGTCGCCAAAAGTTCTCAAAACTATTGCGGTAACTTAAGCCCTCTTCTAGTTAACCCCTTTGTTTCTATGTTTAGATTTCGCCAATAGAGTACCTGCTCTTAAATCAAACGATGGGAAGCATGCATTTGGTTTAACCAATGTAAAGACTTTATCACTGTAGAAAGTTAAACAGAGTTAAACATTTGGTTGCCAGATTTACACATTTGTCTTATGATCAAACAAAGCTCAGATGTTACTGCAGGGAACATGAAGTGGAATTAACATGAACATAGCTATTGAGCATGCACATTTTTGAGTTCTAGACAACACAGGCTATAGCCATTCATAGAACAGCTTCACATTTTTTCAAGCCATTTCACATGGCCGCAGCCAGAGTTCTGCTGTGTCAGTCACCCGCGCCGGACAAGCCCACCATGATCTTGTCCTTATATGTACTTGGTCAATTATTCATTTCAGCTGAACATCATTCACATTCATGGTGGCTGATTACCTTAAATGCTTTAGCCCCAAGGGCTGAGCAATTCCTGCCCTGCACAAATTAATAAAACCTAATTAATGGAGGGGTTAGCGGAGCAGGATGGGAGTGATGAATGATAGTTAAGACTCTGATCGAATTCCCCCACGTTAATTGGCTTTACAAAGTCATCCTGCAGAATCACAGTAGCTGTCATGTCCCTGGCACATCCCAGCTGAAGGACTTCATTACAGAAAGGCTGGTGCAGACCACCCGGCGCTAGAGTGAATCAGTGACCCTGTTTGGTGATGAGGACTTTTACCCTTTTCGGTTCATTATGTACCTTTACAATCTTGAAACATGGCATGTGAGTGGGTGTTTCTTCATTTAAAATCCCCCTGTAACATAGACGTGAAAGCTCACACCACCAAAAGATGGTCCTCCTCTTATCTGGACTGAGGTATTTGGCCCTGGACATTCAATGCCAATTGAAGTGAAAATAAAGATTTATTTATTTATTTATTTATTTTTTAAATAAAGATTTATTCATCATTTCCTATCTCACCGCCTCATTCCACATTTTGAATGTACCCTCTTCATACATTCAAGCATACAGTATATGCAGTGTGTCCTACAAGTTCACACTACTTAGGCTAATGTTTGTATTTATCCAGTCCTTAAAGAACAATTTATTTACAAGCTTTTAGGGACTTCTCTGTTGTACAAGTTGGTCCAAGATTTAGTGTCTATGACTTAACACAACATGAAATATTGCTTGTGGCAATCACTTAAATTATTGTAATTAAATGACTTGCCAAATACATTTTTAAATATCCCTTGTGGGCTTTGATCACATCACTGTTTCTAATGCTCAGCAACATTTAAGAGCGCTACCCAACAAATATGATTTATCCTTCCAGGGCGGTTCCAATAAATGTGTATATTTCATTCTGAAAGATGTGTCTACACTGCAGTTCTACTTCTTAAAATGCAACAAATGGTGAATATTGATGCGGATGACAATTCCCAAAAGTTTTTCTTTAATTATTCACCAAAAACTGCTTGTCCTCCTCGAGTAGAGGATGAAGTCTGGAATACTGGTGCCGTGCTGATGCTTAATGCTTGGCCTGAATAAGCAAATCAAAGCGCGGCTATGTTGCATCCATGATGAATTTACGTCATATTGGAAAACATACAGTCTTATCATACTCCAATCAGGCTCCCTGATGTGCCAAAAGGGTTTGTTGTTTTTTTTCCTCCACTGGACTTGTCACACTCTCCCTCTCTTGTCTGATTCCTGGGCAGGGAGAGCCCAGCAGTGAGTAAATCAAATCATTTACCCATACCAAATCAGTCTTGCTGCAGTGCTCTCATCTGACATGTGCAACCATGGCATTCGCCCCCTTGTCATGATGGCTGCGAAGTGACTGCCACTCCTTCAGTCCGGCGCCGCTCCCAGGCGTGGACATTTCTATCAGCGGATATGTTTGTTGACATGTTCATCTCTTCCCCGTCGCCACACACACAGAAGAGATAAAAGAAAGAAAGAGAGAGAAAGAGAGAGAGAGGGAGAGAGAGAGAGAGAGAGAGAGAAAAAAAAACGCGAAATGTGTGATGATCATCATGGCTGTCATTTGGAAAGGCGCCCTTTGGTCACCCTATGGCCCACCAGCAGAAAAGCTTTTATGGATCTGTCAGAAGGAGGTTCAAAGCTTTTAGGGAGCTGTCTTATTGCTCCGATCATGAGCGCCTCTGTGTGCTCACATGCCATGTGCATGTATTCTTGCGACCCTGTACGTGCCATGCTCTGTCTTTCTGTTTCTTCGCCCCTGCACCATACTTTCCTGGCTGTGGGGTGGGGTGGGCTTGCTGTGCCTCATCTGTTTCTGATTCCTTCAGCTCAATATTTCTGTCAAGGCCCTTCGCCAGTCCATTGAGCAGAGTCATTTCCATCCAATTGAATTGTCCTGCCTGCAATGTCCCCCCCTTTTTAATATCAGCTATATTGCCCACATCTTTGCTTCCCATCTACCACATCATGCCAAGTTATTCATAAGTCCGTCTCTTTGTTCGATGGACAAAGTTTTACTTTGAAATGATGAGTTGGAAGATTGCGTTTAAATGATTTGCATCAATGGGTGCTGTGTAATGCTTGGTGAGATATCTAAATATCATGGCTCTACATTTATATATATTTAATGAAGCTCATTGACAGGTTTGGAGGCTGTAGCCTATGCTGAAATATTATACAGCTTGTTCCATGTCTTTATTGCATTATGTTTTGGAATGATAAACTAAATGGAAGAAGTATGTACATTTCAATTTATATCTGGCAAGTTGGCTAGTGTTCTATATGTGTGTTCTAAATGTCTGAGTTCATAAATAGTGCAATTTAGAATAGTCATATTCTTTGATGGTCTTTTGTGGAAAGCCCAGCTGTGTGTGTTTGTTAAAGCTGCATTTGGTAGTAGAAAAGCAAGTTGTGGAGTCTGAAAGAGCACTTCCATCCCGGGGGAATGGTCTGACCTGCAATCCCAGAGGTTCACAGTTCACAGACAGGTTGACAACCACTTCAGGGACCAAGCATTGCCTCAAAGCGGTGTGGGCACAGGGCTGTGATTTTCCTCATCTCAAAGGTAATGCCCACAGTGGGGAAAGAATTTCAAACAAACAAATAAACTCACAGCGAACACACACACACACACACACACACACAAAAACATACTGTACACACACATACACATAAAGCACAATTGTTCATATAACCAGTCCTGTTAGATACTGAATTATTTTCAGTACAAACCTGATCATGCATCAATATACAATGTCCACTTACTTCATTTCTTGGTCTGTGGGAGAATAGTTTTTTTCCATGAGGAAACAGTGGTTGGTGACACAGAGGGATACATGTTTGGGACCGGACGGAGCGGCATAGTCGCCAGCACCCGTGACACCATGACATACAAGACAGACAACAAACAAATTAATAAATAAAATAAAAAATAAAATTAGTCCAATTTCCAACCGGCTGAAAATGTCCAAGGGCAATGATGACTCTGCGCACAACTGTGTCTCCACAACCGATGCAACGCCAACAAAGTTCACTGGCGGTCTGGAGATAACGTTAACGTTAGGCCTTGTTAGTCTGGAGATCACTGGAAGTATAAAGGGCCGGTCACATTACACGCGGCATGCGCTATGAAAGGCATTATAGTCAATGGCTTGCTATATAAAACTGGTCTGCTGCTGCGCTCAGCAAAGCGCAGCGCAAGCTGCATTTTGCCGATTTGCCGCCCTTGCACGTGTCGCGGTCAAAGTTCAATCAGGTTGAACTTTGACCGCGACGTGCTGTGAGTCGTTGGTATTTTGCGCTGAGCCAGGGGCGCCTGCAGGAATTAATGCTATGGTACGCACACCCATCATCAACCCCCCCCGCAAAAAAAAACAAAAAAACACTTGTGAACAATATTGGTCCGTGCATTGGTAGCAAAAAAGTAGCCTACATAGCATAACAACATCCACATGCAATAATACAACAACAACGTCTACAATGACCTATTCATTTGGACAACTTGATACAGCCCTATAGCTACAGGCTAAAGATACCTTTAGTTTTGTTCTAGCGTAACGTGACGTCTGGCTTTAGTGCAGTCTAACGTTCTGACAAGCACACCGATTGCCTACCTTGTTCTTGTCCATCTGGAATAACTCCTAGCTTTGCTGCCTCCATCCTTTCTGTTTTCGTTGTTTAAAACTTGTGATATCCATGATGAGTATTGAGTTAGTCAATTAGCTCAACATTGTGTGCTGATAACTATAGATAGCCGAGTAAAAGAAAACAAGTAGCCTATTGCGTGCCTGCGTGCGTATCCTGCTCAAACAAAATGTGTGCACGTTAATTTTTATAACGTGTTCACTAACTTTACGTAATAGAAAATGGTAAATAGCCTGATGGCATGCAGCTAATGGGATACTGTGCATAGTTGGGAAGGTATGGTAGGGAAATTTTCTCTAGCTGTTGAGCCTGATGGTACGCACAGTGCGTACGGACGTACACCTGCAGGCGCGCCTGCGCTGAGCCCAGCGTCAAGCACAACAAAAATCTTTGTGACGTTACCTCAACCAAGAGCAGCCTAGTGGCGAGCGCAGCGCATACCTTGTACAATGTGATAGCCCCTTAAGGAGAATTCCGGAGTGATTTTGACCTAAAGTTTGTTGAAACATGATACCGAGTGTGAACGTATGTCTCATAGCTCATTTCGGCTTGTCCCCTGCACTCAGAAATCTGGCGCTAGTTAGCCAATGCTACCAACAGTTTTTCGATGGGGGTGCCTTGGGCATCTAACCTGACAATAGCCAGATGAATGTCGTTCCGCTTAGCTCCGCCTAGCTTCACTCACATCCATCTGGGACCTCTTCCATTGAGAGTGATTTCTGCAACCGACTTTATGGTTCAGCCAATCAGGACGCAGGGCGGGAGTTTCATAGATGTGACATAGCGTAGAAGCGACTGTGAGACTGTTATCAGCGTCACGGGTTGGCTTCGATGTGAGTGGTTGAAGTAGCACGTCAATAGATGACGGACAAGTGGCTTATTCAATCATATGCAAGCATTTTTTGATTAGGCCCAGCCTTCTGAAGCAACACTTCAATGGATCGGTTCCAGATGGATGAGTGGAGCTAGGCGGAGCGAAATTCATCTGGCTATTGTCAGGTTATCGGGCATCGGCCTAGCCATGCAAATAAATCACTGTTTTACACCATTTACGAGGCTCAAAGTAGCTTAAACCCACATTAAAGTATTTAAACATCGTTTCCATGAGGCTGTATCCTGAACGTTATGTCTATTACACCAAAACGAAAACAATCAGTAGCTGGAGCTGCTGCAGCCAACAGCTAGAGCTGCCAGAGATCTATGTGAAAAATCGCCAGAATTCTGAGGAAGTGATTTAGTTATGTTCAATTTGAGGAAACAGGAGTATTAAGTGTATAAGTACACTAGTCTTTAGTGTATAACTTTAGATTTTGAGCAGAATAAAAGTGGGTGCAGGTCTATGGCAATGCAGTATCCAAATTCCAACTCAAAAAATGCTTTGGTATATGATTTTTGAATATGATGGCCTGGTAATGATCAAATGTACAGACCCAACTGTGGAACTCTGTGCCACCATCAACGGCTGTGCCAGTGCCACCACCATACCCCATAACACTGCACACCACCACGAAATGCATTCAACAGATAATTTACTGTGTTGCATTTACAAAATCAGGGGTATGACCGGCAATGTACTTGCTGAACCATGAAAATAATTATGCCTAAATAAACTTGTATGAAATTGATTTGGTGACTTACCATTCCCATGGCTTTAATGCCACACTAAATGCATTCCAAAGATGAAAAGCATGTAGACAGTGCACAATATCAACCATTTTGGCCTTTTTGTTACCCTCATCATCAGTATTATTCACTTGTTCTGATGTGTTTTATGATCTATTATCCATTGAGCTACCTGCTTTTTTGCAACTTGAACTGTCACAAAGCATTATAAAGTGTCTTTGTCCTCTTGATAATGGCAATAATGACATTGTTGTTATGAAGTTTTATAGCAGATGAGAATTCACAAAATACTCATGTGGGTCTCAAAAAAATAGAATATCGTGGAACTGTTATTTCAAAAAGTGAATCTTTCATAATATTCCAGATTCATTAGATATAAAGTGAAACATTTCAAGCCATTTTTTGTTTTAATATGGATGATTGTGGCTTACAACTCATGAAAACCAAAAATCAGTTTCTCAAAATATTGGTTAGCAGAGTGTTACCAGAGTTTTGTAGTCACACACACACACACACACACACACACATATATGTATATCCAGTATAATAATAGAATTCTGTGTTGTTGTATTATAATACAGTCAGGAAGAAAAAAACAGAGCTGTCAGTAGTCATAATAATCAGTATTAAGGCTGAAACAGAAAACCTTGAGAAACTATCCAACACTGCGGCATTCTTGAATGCTGTCGTCTGTTCTGTCGTCTGTACAGTCTCAATTACGCCCAGAGGGAAATGCTAATGAAGGCCTCAGCAGTTCTGTCATAGCTTCATTCAGACGTTTACCTTGGCCTACTGGATGCGGAAAATGCATAACAACAGTTTACCCATAAATACATAATAAGTCTACTGTATAAATTGTATCCACCTAGTCGCATTGCCTGTTACGGAAACAATGTTGGGTTGATCAAACTCTTATTCAGTCTTGTACAAAGATATATATTCCGGTTTAGGTTAAAATACATTATAGATAGATAGATACTTTATTGATCCCCAAGGGGAAATTCAAGCATTATATGATTATATGATGGAATTATGTTGTTGTATGTGGACTTACTTGGTTATTTGTGGACAATTCAGTGCTCAGTCAGACAATTCAGTGCTCAGTCTTACTAATAATTAGGGTGTACTGTATGCATGGATCCTGCTTGACACCTGCCTCTGCAGTCGATCACATCCATCCATTGCTATGCTCATACAGAAAAGAAAGACCATTGAATGAAACCACACAGAATATGAGCTGTAGTTAGCAATAGGGTTGTGGGCTGGTCAAGGTTCTATACCACTCGGAATTGGGAAAAATAAATTTGTAGAACAAAAACCAAAAAGTGACAATTGTGACCAAAGCCAGACACTGAAGAAGTAATAATGACAGTAAAATGCTTAGGTTCTGTTGCAGTGTTACATGTAATGTGTTTTTAATTCTTGATTTTTCACAGGAGTGAGTCATAATCTTTTGCTGCAATTACAGCAGGAGAATAAAGACATCTACTTAGCTAATTGCCTCATTGCATCATCAGCTTGAAGCTGCAAGCATTAGACCTTATGACTAAGATGCTCAGTATGAATTTGCTTTTGTTTTTTCGCAAACATTTAAAGGTTGCCATCTATTGTACACAAATACAACTGGTTCTGGCTGTGTCTTTCAAAACCATCCCCTTGGGCAAAGCCAATAATGAATCATAAATGGGCTCTTTATACTTGGTTCTGTCTGGAGGTACCCACTGTCAGCCACAGTGGTCACCTGGTGGGTCAGTGTTTGTATTCCACAGGAAAGCGGCCAGTGATTGAGTGCTATGACAACCAAGCCCTGTTTCTGCCTGTCCAGCGGTGTGGCCTCTGAGTGCATTTGCCTGGGTTCTTTGAGTCACCTCAGGTGCCATTGAAATAGCCTGAGTGCTGAAAAGGCCTGTCTGTTTAAAAGCACACTTTGAGCAATTTTCCCACTCTTTGAGCCTCACAGCCTGAAAAGCAGAGACAGTTTTAATCCCCACTCACTGATAGTGTCTGGATTTGTCATTTTCCACTCTCCTTTCCCCCCCATGTCCTGCCATCTTACATGATTGCTTTTGTCTGGCTTCTACAGACTTTCTATACAATGCTATTCAAGTGGAATTTCCAGGACCAATTTCTGATCAGAAATTTGAAATACTGTCCAAACCAGTTCTCATTCGCATATAAAGTCAATGGCAGTGTCCTACTCTGATAACTACTGTACCTGATTAAACATCACAAAACTACCACAAAATCATAATCAATCAAACTGAATTCAAATAATCAGAAAGGAGTCATAATAAAAATGGAATGGAAAATGGTTATGGTTATTAATTTGGTTATGATGAATGCAATCATGTCTGTGTTGATGTTGTTCTGCTCTGTATGACAAAGGTGCTGCTTAATTTGAATAGCATCACGTGTGTACCACATGTTCACATGTAGTTAGAACTGTTAATCTGAAAGAAAATGATTAATTACCAAGCAACTAAACTCACCCCTCTGCACTGTTTTGCCACCTGCTGTCTGTGATGGCTATCCATTGCAAAATGGAATAAACAAAACCAAACGGAAATTACTGATTTATTCATTTAATTTAGGTCAGAACAGATATTTCACATAATGCTCTCAGCTGTCTGTCAAGCAGTACAAAACAGAAACACAACAGCGTTGTGTTTGCCGCACTGTCCTCATCGCTCCCTTGCTTACACCCCATAAGTCACATAATCCACACCCCGTTGCTTAAGAGAGAGAGAGGAACAAAGCAAAGACAGAAAAGTAAGGCCACACAATAGATTGCACACTAGAAAAATACACCAATAGAACAATGTACTCTCTCTGCAAATGTAGCCCTGTTCTCTCCATGAAGCTTTTTGTCTGAATATATTTCCAGTTCTTTTTCTGTAATTTACACATAATAACATCTTAAAGTAGAGCGCTCCACTGGCAAAGACAGTCCTCCTCCGACACGACACATTTTGACACGGCACACCTCCATCTGTTCTCGGCACATGTCTTTGTCACCTCTCTCACACACAGATAAGTTCTTTATACTTCAGATGTTCCATAAAACAAATGGATTCAAAAAAACTTTAAAAATATAGCAAAGGAGAATCATAATCTATAGTTAAAGACATGATACACATCGAGGGTGGGACTAGGTGGCATCCATGCACCCTTGAAACAGTTAAGGTGTGATACATGTTTTAATTGAATAGTTGATTTTTTTTCATCTTTTTTTCCATCTGTGACATAACAATAGAATGTGATGTTTTAAAAAGAGTTCACATACTGTACCTACATCATGTCCATGTATAGAGACTGTACAACTACCATGAGACCCATTCTTTTGATGGCGAAGGCAGTAGATAGATTTAGATTGTTTCTCAAAGAAGGGAGGGAATTTTGGCGAGCGAGCGAGCGAGAGAGGAGTGCTGTGAATGCTGATGTGAGATGCAGAGGGCATTTTACTGAGGAGTCTTTCTACAAGGTTACAATTAACACAACAGCAGTGTCTCTCAGCCTGACACTGGGCACTCTGTGTCTTTTACTCACGCCTTTTTTTTTTTTATGGGTTCTTGCTTCCCGATTGAGTTGAACATGAAAAAAAGTCAACTGCTGTTCTCTCTCCATCGGTTACCTTGAAGTGATCTCTGGAACAGCGGGGAGTCTGGCAGAGATTGTTGTTTCTCACAAGATGCTCCACCCCCTCCCTTGGTTGGGGGGAGTCTGCAGGGAAAGAAAAAAATGAGCTCTTAGCTGAACACTCCCAGGCAGTTGTAAGACTGAAGTCCATGGCACCCTGCATGGCAGTCCTTTTTGATATGCCCCGTTTATTTGCTCGTTTGTGCAAATTGTTCACTCCTAGCGTCGACGTTATTGAGGAGTGGTCGTTGAGGTTGTTGAGGCTGATGCGGCGGGAGAGTGCAGGGAAGTGAGGTCGGCGTCAAAGTTCTCAAGTCTGTTGGTGATGGAGCAGTGCGTGTGTGAGGAGAGAGGAGGAGGAGGGGAGGAGGGAGAGGTGTCTCTGGAGGTTTACAGGGCCTGACGGAGGATGACACCTGTCAGGAGGGCCACGGGAGTGACCAGGTGGCGGGGGTCGGCAGACGACTGCCTGGCGCTCTCGTCAGCTGCCTGATGGGAGCCCAAGGAGTCCACTGAGCCCTGCATGCTGGGGTCCAGCAAGTTCTGCGGGGGGAGATAGCACAGTGGCCATTTTACTGAGGGAAAGCCAAGCAACACTCACAATCACACAGGCAACCTCCTCAGAAATATCCAGAATTCAGAAATGAGCCCACAGATGGTTCATGGTTATTTGAATGTGAAGACCATAGGGGATAGAATATGATGCAGACTTTACAGTTATTTCTTCACTCTCCTATAGCAGAGGATTCTCTAACACTGACATACAGTACAGTCAGAGACTTTCTAATGAGGAGACACAGCACTCAAAAAATCCTCCATAGAAATGCATGGGGCTAGTTTGTAACGCCAATATGGCCGTTGTCTACACATATCCCACCCCTTCCTCGGCAAAACGTCGACATGTGAATACATTGAGCCAATCATGTGGTGTGATGTGAATACATTTAGCCAATCATATGGTGTGTTGTGAAGACATCGTGCCAATCATGTGTTGTGAACTCGCAGCTGGAGCAAGATTGGTGTCGTGAAGCCTTGCGCACGCGCATTTCTGCCGAAGAAGGGCCGTAGTCACCATAGACTTTGTATAATATTCAGACGTGACCAAAATGTCCCCCCCCAATATTCGGACATAGAAAAATAAATAAAGAAAAAAACGCTATAGGCTATTACAGGAAACCAACAAGTTCCGCCATCTGAAATGCAATCAAACGTAAATAACGCACAAATTAGTGACCTGTTGATGGTTTCAGAGAGAGTAGCCTACACTGTGAGTGGTTTGTCCTGGAGGTTTTGAGTTTATCGTTTGAGGCGTGCGCTATCAAAAGCTTCCTGCACCCTGCTGCGGTGCGGGCTGTCAACAATATCGCAAAAGATACCGGTACAATTCTCACAAAACTTGTTGGAAAGGTGTAGCACTGTCTAAGGAAACCCCATTCATTTTTGAAGCTGATCAGACTCAAAGGGAACTTTGAAGCAATTCCATATTGTAGCCTATTTTCTCGCAATGATAGCGAAAGAGAAAAAGCGAAAGTGTCCTTTTATTTGAATTTGTACGTGCCTGTGTCATTCATTTCTTTCACATGTCTTACAACATAAATAATGCATTCATATGCTAGTAGTAATGTCAGAAATTAACCGGTTTATAAGCCTCTTAGAAATGGTTGTTGCATCTTGCATGTTACATTTAGATGCGCGCTCAATCGTGCATCCATGCAGGCAAAACGTAGCACTCAAATGTGGCGACGGCACAAAAGTTGAAAAAACTTTTACAATGGCGGTGATAGCCTACAGTTAATGTGAATCGCGGACAATAACCAAAGAAAGGAATTTCCACCTCCATTCACCAAATAAAGGCTGTGTTTCTACATGTTAACACAAAACGTAATTTCTGTCAGAAACCAGCCTATAATGCATAGGGTAACTTGAGGTGAGTCAGACAGAAGAGGGACCTGACTTAGTAGGCTAGCCTATCTTGAATCCCATCCCTTTTAAACTACCTCAAAATTGTGTGATTAGCTGCCAGAATAATAAAATCAAAATACAAAATATGATTGGGCTATAGGTCCAAACCTATGAGTAAGCATTCAGTGTAATATAGAGATTATCAAAGATACTCTAGTTTGTATTTTCTTTTAAAATATACATTTTGGACAAATGGAGTCATACCACAGGTCTATATCCAGGGATGGATTATTGAATGGACCTACTGGGCCCAAGAGCTCAGGGGGCCCTGAAGCCTAAGACTGTGTGAAGTTGCTTCTCCGCCCTTCTCTTCTATTTCCACAAAACTCACAAGTCGTCATAATTATAAAGGGTCATTTTTATAAGTCTTCCGGGGAAGTATGCCCCCGGGCGCCCCTATCTTAACAGGGGATGGTTTTTTTTGCATCTATGCCCAGAGGTTCATAATCCATCCGTGCCTATGTCCCTCAAAAGTTTGGTATATCCTAATTGACTGACTTAACTAATGACTTGTTTGTGATTTTAATAATATTTTTGCATGGCAGGAAATGTGAATTGATATTCTGTTATTGAAATTCACACCGCACCACAGATTTGGTCCCCCCCAATGTTGACATCATGGCTACGGCCTTGCGAAGAGGATGCCCAATGAGTGCCTAAAAAGTGTTGCAATATAGCCGCCGAGTGGAGGGACTTGCCTAAAAGGACTTTGGTACAGTATACACTGACATTATGTGACAATATACTTCAGAAAAGTATGAATCTTCGCTAAAATATATTTCAATGGTGAGAGGGTTTGATAGAGCAGCAGTGTGTCAGTATCAAGGCCATTGGAGTTAAGGCATTGCATAAAAAAGCCTAGCTTTTGAGAGGATATCGACAATTCATGTAACCAAGCAGTATTCTCCTCAATGCCAGTTGATACAGTAAGGCTATGGACCCTGTGAACCCACCAAAGCAGAACAGTATGCAGACTTACCTCATTTGCACATTCATAAGCATTTGAGGGGGTGCACTTTTTACCACTGTCCTGCAAAGCAAACGCATCCAACTTTACACATGAGAAATTGACAGGTTGCCATAAAACAGAAGTAAAAACTGTAGGTTAGGTGGGAAATAAAGGTATACATTATTGAGTTGTCTCAGTATGTCAATGACATATCTGTGTGGCACTAGAACAATTTCAATTCCTCGTGCTCATAGAGATGAATTCAAACATACGGTCGATAGATTATTGCATGACTTTTTAATGCTGAAAAAGTAAAACATAATATAATAGCAGTAGACTTTTCTGATACATTGCATTGTTAATCCATTACTGGAAAGAAGATTTCACAGCCTGGAAATCACAATCTGATCTGACAGATGAACTGTAAAATGACTGTTCTTTAAACATAGTCACCCAGCTACATTTTGGTGCTGCTGTATTCACCTACCCTTACTGCCAATTTTCTTGTTTAACGTGAAGAAAAACAACTCAATTGCTACAAGTACTGTGTAATAAAATGTTTTTATTTTCTTAAATTAGACGAAATAATACACAATCCTCACTCTTATCGTCTTCTGTGTTAAATTGTGAAAGCGCCATTCCCCAGCGCTGTTTCTATCAATTATTCATAGAGCTCATGGTGGTTCAGGAGGGGGAAAAATGAACTGAAATAAATTGTGTAGTTTGGAAATGTTGAAAAGTATTGGCAACTTCATTCTCCACAACTGAATATAAAAACCTATTTCCTTTGGGAACTGCATGCATAAATTCTAAAATAATATGTCAATAGAGATAACAACGAAAACAGGTGTGATGTTTGAAAAACCTATATTTTCATCACAAGGAAATGAAAATCATTATGAATACCCTGCTGCCAATAGTTGGGAATTATGATTCAGAAGTGAATATTCACCTTGGTTGAACAGCACCACCATCTTTAGTAAGAGCTATACAGTTCAAACCACTCAGCTTGCAAGTGCATGAAGCAATCAGGGGGACACTGGGTACCCTATGACGAATAACTGCTGTCAAAGATAGACTTGTGCCTCTAAGTACAATTGCCAGAGACACAAATTAAACCAGTTATTTCCCTGGTGACTCCATGATATTCTTGTCTGTGGGGTTTTTGGTAATTTGCTTCAGCACGGATGAGAGAGTGCAGTCATTTGCTTCAGTATCTGGAGACTAATAATCATGTCCCTGGCTCACTGAGAGCTGGGAGCATTATATGACAGGAACGTCTGCACAATGCCTGCGTTCCCACAATACAGTCCCCCCATACAAACATGGATTATCCAATAAATTACTTTTCATGCTGGAATCACTCAGGCGAACAGACGCATATTCGTATATGTGCCTGCCACTGCGCCACATAAATTCACACTCTCAATCCTGCCTAAACTAGCCATTTATCGACCGCTTCCACACCTTCTCATGCCTTACAGGAAAGGTTTATGTAGGAGTCCATATGGCTCAAGAGACTTTAATTCCCATTTACACTGTCACCTGAAAAACTTAATCACATTAATGTACAACAATAGCTCTCTCTCACTGGACATGACAACATGGACATTTCAATATGTGTGATCAGATCATCGCATATAAAGTTCATTATGCACATAAAGTACTTTAAAGGATGTTTTACAACAAGGCTTGAGAGATAGATAGATAGATAGATAGATACAGCAAGCACACATATAGTCCAGATACATAAACAAAAAATTACTTGGATACTAGGATATTTAAAGAGGCATTACCTCTCTTGCTATGTGACCCAATCTAGCATAGCTCAGCATCCAACCTCCTCCCTATTCTTATCCTTATTCACTGGTAGCTTTTACCTTACACTACCCCTTACCAAAGTCCTTTTAGACAAGTCCCTCCACTCGGCGGCCATATACCAACGTTTTATGGGCACTCATCGGGCACAGTCTTTGGGTCGAACTGCGCGTGTGCAAGGCTTCACGACACCAATCTTGCTCCAGCGGCGAGATCACAACACATGATTGGCACGATGTCTTCACAACACACCATATGATTGGCTCAATGTATTCACATGTCAACCTTTTGCCGAGGAAGGGGTGGGATATGTGTAGACAACAGCCATATTGGCGTGACAAACTAGCCCCATGCATTTCTATGGAGGATTTTTTAAGTGCTGTGTCTCCTCATTAGAAAGTCTCTGCCCTTACCCATCACTTATGTGTGAAATCCGGTCGGTCTGCTTAGTGTCACTTGCATGCCTTTAGACATGCCTAAATGGCAGCTTTTTAACTGCTTGCACATAAAAGCTTTCAATGTCAAACCATTGCTGGAACCGGTCACTCAACGAGTGATACATATTTTTTTTTTTTTTTCACAAAACACTTCTCATAGTTCTCTACCTAAAATAGGAAGTAACTTGCTTGCCTTTTCCAAACACAACCAACTCAAATGCTACACTTATTCACCAGTGTATCACACCCATTGCTGTGCCAACACTACCTGCGATTCAGAGCTTTCACTGTACTGCCTACTTTGTAACCTCTCTTGATTCCACAATCACTGCCAACTGAGTGACTGGTGTCTTTTGCGGTGCAGTGTTACTGCAGTAGGTAGGCACATAGACACCCAGAGAGTAAAACCTTCATGAAAGTCACTTCAAACAAACATGTGGTTGGACTTATGTTTGTGGACACTGAATAAGGCTCCAAAAGATGGTCAGGGAAACCCACACAATATCTTGTAACATATTTTCTCCCTTCTCTTGATTGACAGAAAACAAAATATTATTGCAGACTTTTCCCCATGCTATCCTTTCTATTAATTAACTGAGTTTAATGTCTGCTTTGCTGTACAAAATAGAGTGACAGTTTGACAACATGATTGGATTGTTTTGACTAGCAACATGATGGTTTTGGTAATACTAACACAACACAGTCATGCAAGACACTTCCAAACACTGACTAAAGGCCTCAACTATATAATATTATAAATATATAATATCATATATTGTGAGAAATGGAGGGCAATTGCATGGATGGAATTGAACAGGAACTGCTGCTGAAGTGAATGCTTTTTGTAGCATTTGTTTAATCCGAGAGAAACCGGGATACTGTTCCATGTACACACCTTATCACGGTTTCTAATGCAATCACGCGTTTGCCCCACGCTCGAGCAAAAAGGGGACAGAGCCTTTGCAGTCGCTGCTCTACTGTACGCTTGTGGAACCAGCTACCACCTGATATACAGTAAGAAAGGGCCCCTCCATTACTGCCTATAAATCTAGGCTGAAAACACATCTGTACCACAGATTTTCTAATGAGGAGACACAGCACTCGAAGAATATCCCATAGAAATGTATGGGGTTAGTTTGTAAGGCAAACATGGCAGTCGTCTACACATATTCCGCCCCTTCTGCCGCCAAAAGTTGACATGTGTCATCGTGCCAATTATGTGGTATGTTGTGAATACATCGTACCAATCGTGTGTTGTGTTCTCGCAGCTGGAACAATGTTGGTGTGTTGTGATTCATGCATTCAGAATTTGAATTTGAATTTGAATTGTCTCTGCGAGACACTCTGGCAATGAGTAATGATGCACATTACTTTTACCCCTTGCATCGCAAGGAACCAATCACATCAGTGTATCTGATATAGGAGGTGAGCTAAACAGATGACGACAGCGCTGCAACGAATCAGTCAGTAAACATTGGTCGTAGTGTTATCCAATTGCGTCGAAGTCCGGAATCAGTCAGTAAACATTGGTCTTAGTGTTATCCAATTGTGTGCTGTGAGATTTTCAAATGCATGCTTGGTGTCGCCCCTCGAGTTGGGCCATTTTCATTAATCTTTCTAGTTTTCCAGGGTCTGGATTTTCCAGGCTACACCAAGTGGAGGGAGTTGCCTAAAAGGACTTTGCCTGTACTCTCTGGCCTTCCAGGCCCTCTAATGTCCAATTTGCCATGTCTGTAACTCTGTGCTTGACCCTTGCTGTTTTCTGGTCATTGTTATAGGTTTGTGTCTGCCTGCTTGGAAAGTCTTTTAATGTGTATGTGTATGTATGTATACTTGTGTATGTATTGTCTGTTTTATGTACTCTGTACAGCACTTTCAGGGTCAGTGTAAACTGTGCTTAATGTGCTTTATAAATAACTTTTACTTACTTATTTATTTTACTAAGGCTACATGGACTAATTAGGTACTCAAGGTTGTGAGGTCAAGGTCACATGGGGTCATACTGTGTTTATGCAATATCCCATGGGGGTTGAGGGATTTTCATAAAACTTTAATGTCTGCTTTGCTGTACAAAATAGAGTGACAGTTTGACAACATGATTGGATTGTTTTGACTAAGCAACATGATGGTTTTGGTAATACTAACACAACACAGTCATGCAAGACACTTCCAAACACTGACTAAAGTCCTTAAATATATAATATCATATATTGTGAGAAATGGAGGACAATTGCATGGATGGAGTTGAACAGGAACTGCTGCTGAAGTGAACTGACCTCTAAAATGTCAGGAAATTCCATATTTTAAAACTTTATATCATGTGTGACATCAATTAACAAGTATGGAAAAGGAAATTAAGATCACCATTATGAAAGTTGTGTGTAGTTTGAAGCCTGACCGGTCAATGTCATTGGACACTTGCATTATATGCCAAGAATCCAAGACATATAAGCTATACAATGCGACAGAACAGGGCCTTTTGCCACTAAAAGCGGATGCACAAAGTAGAAGAAAGCTTCAAGATCCTCAACACAGAGAAGCATATGACAGAGTGCTTCTTGTCCAGAACACAGAACAGCACGTGGTCTGGCACCGCTTGTGCTATGCGTCTTACTTAACTCAAAGTCCAACATTGACAAGGAGTTCTGTTGTGATCATCAACTGGAATACCTGCATGATCTGCCAAGAAGTGAACTCAAAGGTTAGACTTAACATGAGTGATCGAATATTGGCAGCCTCAAAATATGACCAGATCCTTTCAGTCCATCTTGCCTGTGACCGGGACAGGCTGGTGGCTGTTCCTGGGGATGGCAGCTGTGCCTCGCTCCAAGCCCTAGGGTTAGGGCTAGGGTTGGGGTTGGGGTTGGGGTTGGGGTTAGGGTTAAGGCTAGGGTTGAGGTTAGGTCTTAGGTGTGGGTGGGTGTTTACAGGAAGCCTGGGGCCCAGGGCAGCACTAGGGTCAGGCGGGGATCTGGGCCTATGCTGGAGTCAATTTGAGGGTTAGGGTGTGGACAGTGGAGAGGGTGGGTGTATGCATGCTGCCCAGAGCCTAGAGCTCTACAGGGATGCCCTGTGGTCAGAATGCAGCCTGGACCTATGCTGGAGTTAGTGTTAGGCTTGGGGTGAAGAGAGTGGTAGGGGTGGGTGTCTGCATACTGCCCCAGGGCCTTGCAGAGCTCTGTGTTGTTGTGATCTTATTGGAGAATCTTGTCGTTTATCTGTTCAAATCTTTCCTTTATCTGTTCAAATCTAATGTTAGTGGAATTTCAGTCCTTAAACTTGTTACATGGACACGTAAATGTTGAAAAGTAATAAACACTCTTAACATAATGTAATAGATAGGCCCTATGCTGCCACCAGAATGATGTTGAAGTTCTTATATGGACCTACAGTACTCAGATACACAAAATAACAGGTCAGTGTTTACCAGAAATATTGTAAGAATGAATAACTTGTTCTAATTTCCCCTTGGGGCAATAAATGCTATATCACAATAAAAAACAGTTTATCTCTGAGCCAGAGCTGAGAAATTTGCTCATTTTGGCGTATAAGGTGGTCATCTTGGATTTTACACTCTACTGAGTTTCACGTAAGAGATACAGCTTGGCAAACAGCAAAAATGGAAATACCCCTAGAATAGTCTATTTGCCAACCTATAGCCTTCTCAAAACTGCCTGATAATTTTTATTTAGGCACATTTTTGTTGTTGTTCAACCTGGTCTATTAAGGTAAAAAACTAACATAGTGCTACTTTAATGCAAAAAGTAAACTGAATATTAGACCACCAATATGTTAAAGCACTGTTTTGTTCCGGCAGGCCATTGGTTGTACCTTTAATAAAAGTCCTATCCAGCCCTACTTAGCCTTCTTAGTCTTTGACCCAGGGCAAGTGTCAGGGTCATATTTCTTAAGCATGGTGGAGGTTGATGGTGAGCATTTCTAAAAAATATACCTTTTTCTTGGGAACTGCTCTGAATTTTCTCTCACTTTTTATCAGTTTTGAGTGACTTTAGCCACACTTGCCTCCAATCAGTCACAGACGTTATCAGCCATTGGTGCTCTCACAAGAGAAATCACTCAAAGCCTCACTCATACACAACCTTGTATCCTTTAAGCTTGCTTGCTGCAGTACCACTAGCGTTGCAGTTGTCCCATGTACACGTTTCTGCAGAAACTGTTTCACATGAAATTAAATGTCAAAGTCAACTAGAAAGAAGAATGAAGAAAATAAATTAATTCCCATGTGTGTTATTCTCACGGCTGAATTTAGCCAATTATATGTATAAACTTTGGTTAACAGGTGGGAAATTATGGTGTATATACATCAGTTTGTATGCCTGACTATATGGGCGAAGAAAGTAAAACTGTTGTGTTGTTTTGTCTTAAATTTGATATCATTTCAGATACATGGCAGCAGATGCTTGTTTTCACTGCAATTATAGAACAGCTCAAGGATTATTTAGAATCAATTGTTGTTGGAAACTCTCTTGGAGCCTATTTCCTGCAAATGGGCTCCTTAGACTGTTTAAATTCATTACCTTGGGCAAATAATCAACCATAAAATTAAATTGACAAAATTACATTTTGTAGCTAGACTTTTAATATACAATGTATTCTCTAAAGGAAATATTTATTTAAATGAATAATATTTTTTATTATTCTATTATTTTCCCCACATAAATTTGACTTGGTTCAATCTTTACCACTCCCTACAGTAGCTATTCAGTTATTAAACTGCAGGTTGACAGTGTGCAGGTTCCTTACATGGGGATGCTACCTCCACAAGTAGCAGGTTTTACAGAGGACAACACACTGGAAATGTATGACGTGGGATTTTCTACTACTGTAACTGTAATGACACATTGGGGTGGGAGTAAATCTTATGTTTTATCTGTTAATCTTTTATTCTTGGCGCCATGACCAACTAGATCCATTGTCACTTATATTGTGCACTGATATTCTGCGTTAAGGTACAGTATGGCATGTTTATTTCTGTTTGCTGTTTCTCCATCATGTACAACACACATACAGTACGTCAATAGGTGAATCACAGCATTCCTCAGAATCACACTGAATTCTCTTTGACATGTAACTGCCCTAATGCACTCATACCAAATTCACACAGACACACACCTCAGCTTATACTGTACATATAATATGTAAACATAGTTTTGATAATGTTATGTATAAACCTTGGTTAATAGGGGGAAATTACAGTATAAAGGTCAGCTTTTATCTCTGACAATATGGATGAAGAAAGAGCAAAAGTGTTGTCTTGATTTTGATATCATTATTTCAGATACAGAAATGAACAGCATTGCCTACCTTCAGGTTTGCACAGGTGGAGTAGACACAGGCATTGTCCATGGGTTTGACATCATTGGAGTGGATGAAGGGTTTGATGGTGATGGCTGGCTGAAGGTTCGTGCGCACAGGTGGCAAAGACGGCAAAGAGGGCTGGGACTCCAGCATGGGGATGTGGCCTGCTTCTGAGCCATAACCAAAAGCGTGGATGGCATTTCCTGTTTGAAAATTATGAATGACAGAATCAACGACCGACAAAGGATAAATCCAAAGCTTCACCTTCACACACTGGGTGCGTTCGTAAATTCAATCTGGCACTCTCTCGGGACAGCTAGACCTAGGCCTATAGTCTGCGAAAGATCTACCGCAGCCGCTGAGCTGCTGCAGACCTGCGAGCTGCCATCTGCCTTGCCTGGAGTCTGGATTGTGCCGTTAACTGACGTTAACTGAGTCTGGATTGAGCAGACTAGCTTCTAGCTGCTAATGTTCGAAGCTACGTTGAAGAACTGCAATCTCTCGGAGCATCAAACTGTCGCTGTCATAAATCCACCGAGTTGCTGATCTGCAAGATTGCCCACGACTTCAGAAGGTTATGTTTCCAGTGATCTAGACTGCAGTCAAACTGTTACAAGTAGGGCCTACTAACATCACTTACCGAAGGCCTATGTTAACGTTAAATCCTCCGGGTTGGTCTGAAGACACGGCTGTAACGTTACGCCATATCATTGCCATTGGACTGAGTTGGACTAAGTCAACACAGAATTTTCTTTATTTTAATGTCTTATTTATTTATTTTATTACTTGTGAATTTTTGTTTGTTGTCTGTCTTGTATGTCTACCGTTAGGTGTCTCGGGTACGCTGGCGACTACGCCGCTCCGTCCGGCATCTTTTTTCTTACGTGTAAATGTCTAGTGTGTGCTTATTATTACTATTTTATTTTTTTTACAGTGTTTACTCTGTAAAGCGACCTTGGGTGCTTTGAAAGGCGCTATGTAACAAATAAAATGTATTATTATTATTATTATTACTCTGAAAATAGAATAACGCTCTGAAGTTCGAAAAAGATGAGCGTTCTAACCCCAAAGATCCTTGATTACTAACTCCGCTTTACTGTTAGTAATCAAGGATCTTTGGTGACACTCTGAATAAAAGAACAATAATTCCATCCACACTCCGAATTTACAAACGATAAACAAGTTTCAGAGTGTGCTCTGAGCGCTCGGAGTTCCGTAAAAATTCCGTATTCATAATATCTCAATATAGGAAACCCTGCCATTCCATGTTGCCCTGCTGTGTACATGAAAGAGTAATTGTAGTGATTCTCCATTAGGCAGAGACACTGCGTATGCTGCTGAGTACAGGTGACAGACAGGTGCTCACTGAGGCAGGTGTTTTCTCTGAAGTCCCGCAGGAAGGCCTCGCACTCCTCCTCCTGGTTCCCACTGCCCCGACAGGTGCACCACAGCGAGATGGTGAAGTTGCTGTGACTAGCGTCCACGTAGTTCGGTGTGATGTCCAGACCTGGTCAGACAAATCCAAACGCAAAGGCGCATGCATACATGGAGGAGATAAGATAAGATACAGTACCATTTCAATTGACACACCTGCTACAGTACTGAATGAAAATTCAGGACACTGGCACTGGAAATGTTTTTATTCTACATTTCAATACATGACATTGCTGAAGGTGGCATTTTGGTTTGGATATATAGTGTTTGGGCAAATATTAAATTCCACCACATACAGTACAAGTTTTTTTGGCAAGAAAGAGACCTTCAATTTACTCAATTCATATTTCATTTAGCTTTGAGTATGCATAATTTATGGTCATTTTAAATGAGACTACAGAAATTCTGCTGAAGTTGATGTAATAACTCCCACCTTGCAGCAAGTGGATATAATATGCTCAGCCTATAATCGATATCCAACAAACTCAACCTAACCTTGAACAGTTCTACAGTAACTCACCAATAAGTCCTACATAGGAGATGAGACAACCATAGTAGTTATCATTTGGACAGGTTGTCTTTGTGTGGCGAATCGTCTGGCAGTTCATGTGGAAGTCAGCCAGTCGAGACCTATGCAAAAAAGACACAAGACCTCAAATTACAAAACATGAAGTTACAGTTTAAATGAATATTACTACTAACTAAGTTGCACAGTATACATACCCTTTACATCAATACCTTTAAATCAGAAAGACTAATCCCATGCTTTCATAAATGATGTGTTCTGCCATTGGCATGAGTGCGGTGTACATTTGTCTCCCTCACTCTGATGGTCTTATTCATCCTTACTCTCTGTCTCTTACACTCCCCCCTGGTCTGTTTGGATAAGAATGGATATGGAATGGAGATTCACAAACACACACACATACACTCCATCCTCCAATATATATATATATATGAAATCCCCAGTTGCAGCAGGGATGTCTGCAAGTGTTTGTGTGTGTGTGTGTGTGTGAGAGAGAGATTCCTGCTTCTAAATCACAGCATGCACTACATCCAGGTTACAGCAGTTCTGATTCCAAGGTGAACCACTTTTCTGTGTGTGTGTGTGTGTGTGTGTGTGTAAATGAGTGCATGAGAGAGTAAACAGACGGCTGCTTCTGGCTCACAGCACGTAGCGGGGCAGAGCAGAGCAGGGGGTTACAGCAGCTTTGATTCCAGGTTGCAGGTTGGAATAACTCCTTACTCCCACCAACCCCTTCCCCCCTCCCGCCACATGTTGTCCATGTGAACTCTGCGTCAGCCCTGCCTTTCACTGGCTGGACTCTTATTTATTTGATTTAGTGAGTGAATCAGCATGTGTGTGTGTGTGTGTGTGTGCATGTGTGTGTGTGTGTGTGTGTGCGTGTGCGGGGGAGGGGTGTTGAAGCTGCTCGGAGGTCTCCACTCGGAGGTGGGTGAGATCAGGATCCTGGAGGCTCCTGCTCGGCGCCTGCCTGCCAGCCAGCCCCGCACCTCCTGTGACCCCGTGCAGTGAGGTGTTAACGGGGCCACCTCTCAGGTCAGGGCAGCAGGGCGGCGGGCCAGACACGCACTCTCTGTGGTACTTACTGTACCTCACAGAACAGACAGGTCCCATGGGGCCACACGGCAAATGCCCCCTTATACCCCGCACACACACACACACACACACACACACACACACACACACACACACACACACACACACACACACATTCACACACTGCTTAAAGGTCACCCTCACCACGCTCACCCCCCCGCCCTGCTCTCTCTCTCTGTCAGTTCTCTTTCCTTCCCCCTCACCAACAGGAAATCGTCCATTTCCATCCTCGTGTCCATGCGATGTAGTGGCATTCTCCTCGGATGAGTGTGTCAACCCACTGTACAGTAAGTGTGTGAGTGAGTCATGCCACAGCCCTCCTCTAAGTCACGAAGCGAGAAATCAGTATGGCATAAGCGCACAACACCAGACCCTCACAGCAATAATGTCAGAGTGCACGCATAGGCCTACGACATATAGACTTTTAAAGACACTGACCTTTATCAGTATTTTATTACACGGCTCTTCACAAGGCAAGTAGAACGCTCCACTGACTTGAATGGGATTTCCCAAAGTTCTAGCGGTCATTATTTCCTAGGAAAGGACCTCTGAAAAAAATAATGACCGCTGTCAATGGCAACGGAGTTTGTGCTTCTAATTCAGGTATTTCATATTACAACGCAAGGACTGGAACTTCATTCAAACGTGAAAGCAGACGGTTGATCAGCTGTGTTCTAAAGAATGTTTGATTCAAGTTCAGCGTGTGTTGCGAACTATTTGTTTCAGCAAATGCCACGATGAACGGTAAGCCGTGGCCTACTGGTTAGCGCTTCGGACTTGTAGCCGGAGGGTTGCCGGTTCGAACCCCGACCAGTAGGCACGGCTGAAGTGCCCTTGAGCAAGGCTTAGGCTAACCCAGGGCGACCGGACCCCGACGCACAGCTTACTTGTAAGTAAGGGATAATGTATAGAACGCCGGCCATTATTGGGAAAATAAGTCCCTTCAGGGCAGAACAAGACCCCTCTGCTGCGCGTCAGGGTCCGGTTCGCCATCTCGGGACTTATTTTCCCAATAATGACCGGCGTTCTATACATTATCCCTTACTTAGGGTTAGCCTTACTTACTTACTTACCTATCAGTATTTTATGGAGAGTGAGGACACAAACAGTAGCTGATTGTTACATGCCCAGTCAACATACAACAGTAGTGAGTACACTCATGTGTAATGCCACTTTAATGCCAAATGATTCAAAACTATATCACCTCTCAATAATTGCATTATTTCTAAACCAGTAGAGTATTTCTTCATATTGAAAATATAATAATGAAATTTGGTACATTTGTGATTTCCATGATATAATGATCATAATTATAAACACGTTTGAACTGTGAACACCAGAACTTAATACATTTTAGACCTATGGGCTGTATCTATCTTCATGTTTGCATCGTTGCCCCGTAAGGGAAAAAATTTGATTGGGGAAATTTGACTGTGAAACATCAAGGCAGATCAGTGACCAAGTAAAAAATCAGTGGAAGCACAGTTGCAGCGGTAATCAGGAGAGACAGAACGAGCCATAGTACCACTAATCAGAGCTAGAGAGGCACATCCTTCCAGAATGATTCTATGGCCATGCACTTCTTGCACAATCTAGCTCTGAAAAACAGGCAAGTACTTACGATTTGGGACAGGACCGTAACAATAGAAATCAGAGTTTCTATGAAAGCTCAGTCGGTGCGGCCTCGAAGAGATTGGGAAAAAAAGTGTGATTTGGCCAAAACTGCCGGATTAAACTTGGCTAAAGAACATGAAAAGAAGTCTGATGAATATTTGGAGCACATTCTTTGGTTAGATGAGAAAAGAGATTGAGAGACACATTTGAGTGTTTCAGATGGCATGAATCGAATGAGAACCACAGTGAATGCACAGTCCTAACAGTGAAGCATGGAGGTGGGAGTGCTATTATATATGGCTGTATGAGTGAAAAGGTGTTGGGGAGGTTGTGCTCGTAGAAGTCGCCATGACTGCCTGTGGATGTACTCAAATACTGTCTGACAAGATGGCTCTTAGTCTCCAGAAGCTTAGCAGAAGAGGAATATTCCATCATGATAACAATTCAAAGCACACTCCTAAAATCACACCAGAAGGGAAAAGTATGACCTTGCCAATTATATTGCCTGACTTCATTCCAATAAAACCTTTGGGGTTATTTTTGAAAGATGGGTAGAACAACAAACCCCTCAGGCTAAGAGCAGCTGAAAGGAAAATCTTTGAAGAATCTCCAAAAATGTGTCCAACACTGGACATAGGAAGTATTGAAAAGGTGGAAGTATTGTAAAAAGAAAAATTGAATCTCATGAATGATGTGCTGACTTGTTTTATCCCATTAAAGCTCATTCTAAGCAGCCTGTATCTTTAATATAGTAAATCTAAATTGTTAACTTTTCATTTCACATAATTTTACATAATTCTACATTTTACTGCTCAACTTAGAACTGATGCCATTACCATGAGGTGATACAATGTTGAATAATTTAACGTTAACTCACTTCTGTTGTATACTGCATTCACAGTAAATTAGTGTACTTGTCCCCAGAACTGTCATGCACAGCAGTAGCATGATAGATATAAATGATGAATGTGATGCCCGTATCCCTTCTTGGAAATGACCCAGGGGACGGCTCACGTATTAGCATGCTGACATTAAGGTGGGAAGCAGGAGCAATGCCAATAGAGCACTGTTGCATTATGGAATAGCAGTCAGGTGACTAAGGATTGAAGGTAATCTGTTTAAAATGGAGCTCCACATTCCAACATGGCAGAGGATGTGGTTATGTGCGGGTCCCACTAGGCAAGGCTAAGGGCAGGTGTGTGTGTGTGTGTGTGTGTGGGGGGGGGGGGGGTCACTGGGAAATTAACTCCTTTTTAAAAAAAATTTGTTGTTGTTTTGGTTTGTAATAAGTGCCTTGTAAATGCCCTCCTAATTAACAAATCCCCCATCAGAGCACATGATTTACATAGTTAATTACATTCCTCCGTGTTCAAATTAACATCAGCGGCCAGGCTATGTAAATGAGTGCCCCTGATAAGCAAGGCCAACGCAACTTGAGTGTTAAACCGCCATCATCCGTGCTAATACCCAACCGCATGTCCCCGGCAGCCCCACCCCGATGTCCCCACTAACTGCCCCCACCCCCACCTTCAACCCCATCCCTATTCAGAATATCTTACCCCACCACCCAGCTCCACCTGTTACTGTAGCCCCGGACTGTGTGACAACCTCAGCTTGGAATTGGAGATACCAGCCAGCAAGCTTGAAATAAAATAATAATGCTTGAACAACCTCACAGATGGCTGGAAAGGGTAAGGGCTCATGATTTGTGGAGGCAAGTTTTCTCCTCTGAGACGAGCTTAATTCAGGCCATTTAATGCCAAACTGATTTAGCATCCAAGCTATCTTCCTGTAGGGGTGCTGTGTGGCCACACAGACAAACGCACACACACACACACACACACTCAAAAACACCAGAAAAAGACAAAAACATTTAAAGGTGGTAGATTGGAGACAACATTTAGCTTCAGGCCAATGGCAGTCTTGTCACCACACCATTTATACTGGTATACTGGTATATTAATAGAGCAGTGCAGGGGTTCTCTCTGTAGTTGCTTCCCTTTAAAACTGCAGAACTGACAAGCCTTTTATCTACAGGTCTGGAAAAAGCAACAAAAAAAAAAGACACTGCACAGTTTTCTGATCCTACGGTTGTTGAGTGCCATTCGAATGAGTTGACGGTCATATTCAAATTTGCAGGGGTCTCTTAATTTTGAATATGACCATCAACTCTTTTGAATGTCACTCAGCAACTGTAGGATGACACCAGACAAATGTGCAGTGGTCTCTTATTTTTTTTCCAGAGCTCTATGTATGTTTTTTCCAGACCTGCAACATCCCGTGTGTGTGTGTGTGTGTGTGTGTGTGTGTGTGTGTGTGTGTGTGTGTGTGTGTGAGAGAGAGAAAGATATCCACTGGAGCTTCACTGTCTCAGTGGAAGTCAGAGCCTTTAGACTGTTCTTGCATCACCAGAGATTAAAATCCAAACCTTAAATCATCCAGCAAACAGGCAAGCATGCGCTGCCTGCGTGCACCGCTGAATGGGGTGCATCCTTTTTACAGTCATAATTTGCTTTCACACGAGGACTGACAGTCGTACCAAAAGACGTCAGACATGATTGTCGGTTGCATGCCTTGCATGCCCATAGCCTATTTCACAGACACTCATTGTCGCTGTGGTTTCAAATGTGCTTCCAGAAGAGGCTGTGCTGACTCCCTCTCCGCGTGACTTTAACAACCATTGGAATAAAACAGCATGAACACTCATCAGCATTTGAAGAAGAAAAAAAATACAAAATCGCTTCAGTCCTGTGCAGCAACAGCACAGAGGCCCCTGAGCACCTTAATCGACTGCTTATCCCTGATAGTTTATGAGCAGATGGTCAGAAGCGCTTCATCTTCCTGTCCTGGCCGAGGCCCAGCACGGGCATCCTTAAACAATCCATCTCCCATATTTAGGTTAAAAGGGTGAGAGAGACGCTACGAAGGCCCGATATCTTAAGCGGCCATTTTAAGGCGAGCATATTCGTCTTCCTTTCCCAGCTCGTTTCAGCTGCGGCTCTTTCATCAGACCTTCATTTTCTACTCCCACTTGGCCGATGTAACACATCCCACTCGCATTATTTGAAAGTCAAGGTGGGCTCTGCGGATTGCACATGGGCATGACAGCTGATTTCTTCATTTCCATCCGGGATTGAACAAGGGAAGGAAGACTTAAGAACGAGCAAAAATGAGCCGCTATTTTCAAGTCATTAACCTGTCCAGTATCGCTATGCTGACGGGTGCTTCCTAAATAGTGGAAATGATTCAAATCTACACGACATGATTCTAACTCATATCTTGCCCGGGGCTGCCTACTTTGTGGAATTTATTGTTACACTTGGGAGAAGGGCGGCAATGTCTGAAAAGGGAGCGTGACTGAACTACTTTCTGTCTCTACACAGAGAGTTGGCAGTTCTTTATTAGACAGGGATGGATTAGTATGTCTATGCATGTGTGTGTGAGCGTGTTCGTGCATGTGTGTGTGTGTGTGTGTGTGTGTGAACGTGTGTGTGCATGTGTATGTGCACGTATGTGTGTGTGTGTGTAAGAGAGAGACAGACAGGCAAAGAGAAAGAAATAGAGCCTGTGTGTATGTGTGTGTGTGGGTGTGTTTGTGTGTGTGTGTATGTGCGTGTTCAAAAAAGGGCAGAGGGGGCTGAGGAAAATCCCCGTAGAGGGATAAGGTCCCCAAAGAAGTCACGGGTCCATGACCTACCCACTCGGCAGAAGCAGCTCACCCATTTAAGCTATGTACACACAACAGCCGCCGCACAGAGTCTAAAGGGACTAGATCCGTGTCACCTGAAATAAATCAAAGCCACGACAGGCTGTGCCCGTGGCTTCCCCATGCCCGCCTAAGCCGCAACTTCATCTCGGCGCTCACTTGATCAAAACGTTGCTGAGAACAATTTATGTCAAAATGCCTCGCACAAATCCCACGATGGTGTGTGTACTCAGGCATGAGATGAGAGAAGTCATCACCAAAGAATAAGAAGAAAAAGACTTTTAACCTACTTCTGGAAAAGAGAAATGTCTGTTTTAACCGAATTGCCCAGTGTTTATTGTACACGCAGTGTAATTATCAATCTCCTACACAAGACAGTCCCTGTGCATCCAGGGTCTGCGCTCCAATCTGAGGCGAACAAGAGAGACGAGGAGAGAGCTTTTGAGGATCAACCAGGCATCATATCCCTGGCGTCTGCAAACTCTATACTGTAAATAAACTAATTCTCTAATCCCCCCCAAATAAGAGGACTACCACAGAGGCTGGCCGTGCATTCCACTGTTAATGTTATTGCTTTGAAGTACACTTTTGTAAACTGCAAACTTCTCTTAACTTTGTCCTCAGTGCCACTATGGTGAGACAACAGATTCAAGACTCAGTTATTGTTACACCTCATTATCCGTGCATAAAGAGAGTGAAAATCTCGGGTTTCCGCTTCTCTTGCAGCAATACAAAATATGGTAGGTGCAAATGCTATGAGTGCTGCGCTAAAGTTGTAGCAGCTTTGGCTGAACAGGTGATGGTGTATGACAACAACAGATTGACATTGGCACTGACATGCCCCTTTATTTCAGGTGTGGACAGGTGTTCTGTGCTCGGTGACGTGAGCCATCGAGAGTCACTCCGGTCAGGTCAGGGTTAAATAGCGCACATTAGCAGGGACTTCCATGCCTGGCAGGGCGGCTGCGCCTGGCACTGCTGTTGGATGTCCTCCAGTTCCCCGCAGTGGGCAAGAGCAAGGTGATACCTGGGGGTCTGTGGCAGACTGATGGAGTATTCAACGCAGCGTGGGTTGGCCAAGCACACGGGCGCACACTCTCGTGGCTGACCATCAATCACACCTTATAAGAGGCCTTTCGGCCTAACCCGCCGCTGCCCTGCCTATAATTAGGGGAGCCGGCCTGGAAGGCATGGTTGGGCGAGTGACAAAATGTTGCTTGTGTACAAACAAGACATTCTTACCTTAAGGCTAAATCACAGTGCATTACACTACCTGCAAAAGGACAGAGACAGAGAGCTGCATTTCAAGCAGGGTGGAATTGCTATTAGACACAAGCAACTTCAGGTCTCATCACACATGGCAACAATGTTGCAATGAGATCTATTTTTTTTTACTCTGACAGTGAGTAGTAGGCTATCGAGTTCCCAATCTCTTTTATCTAGATGACTATTTGGTTTGAGGACATAGTAGGTAAGGGTATTGAAAGAAAGAAACTAATATAGTTGGCATTTGCTGTGAAGAATGTTGATAAGCATACATAAGACTAGTAAAGATACATGTTAGACCATTTGTCTCTCACATTACACCTCTCATTAAAGATTCTGGTTTTGGGGCCAAATGCTTAAAATGCCATTAAGCCCTGCCTACTCCAATCCATTGGCCTTACTCTGGATCGCATCCAACATCAACCCTTTCAGGCCAATCTATGTTCATATTCTCAAGGGGTTAGCACACCACCCCATCCCTTACCCGATATAGCTTGTGGTATTCCATAGAACGGCAGGATATGTGAACAGAGGACAATTGGAGGACTGGCTTACACTTTCCAGCGCAAAATTATAAGAATTTAGCTATGTTTGGTCTCAGGGTATAGAGAAATGCAGGTGAGGAAGTTGACTGGCATGGCCTTTATATGAAGCCTGTATCTGCAAAGACAGCATAACATTGTGTTGTGTCTATTGTTTAACAATCTGCAGACTTCTTTTTTTGTGTCTTGGGAATGACTCCAGTGACTTTTTGTCCTCCCTTAACATGCAGAGAATGTGCCTCTGTGAATCACAATGACATTTTCCTTAAGCTGCAGTACCTCTCAAGTCATGAAAATCAATTAAAGACTTCACTTGAAAACATTTGGTATGCTAGTGTAATGCTTAACTCCCATGAATAATTCTGCTGACATTCAGAACTGTTTTTTTTTTATTTCATGAAGGACTGGGTAATTATTAGAGTGCCATGGGGAGATGAATGACACATGACCTTATGGGTAGGAAGGAAGTGTTAACTCCAGAGGGGTGACTCAGCTGGTCCCAAAATCCCACTGATTAGCCTCCACCAGGACCATCACCCAAAGCGCTTTTTCAGCACATTAACAGTGCCCAATTCACAAAATGTTCTGTTCAAGTGCCCACCAACCTTTGCACTTGGAGCTAATTTTAAAAAGAATTTTGCTTAAAATATTTCTCCATGACTGCAGTCGTTATGGCTTTCCAGACCAGACTTTCTGCAGGGATAGTGGTGGTGGTGGTGGGAGGTAGGGGGTGGGGGGGGGGGTGGAGTCCCTGTGGAGGTAGCAGTTTGGCGAGGCAAGCTTTACCTGCAGAGCGGGTCTGAGCGGCAGGTCCGGCGTAGCTCCAAACAGTTAGACCGGGTCTTCTCATCAAACGAACAGGACGGGACGATGGTTTGCCGGCGGCGCTCGGCGCACGCCGTGTCACTGCAGGCGCAGAAGAGCAGCGGGTAGCTGAACTCGGACTGCACGCGCTCAAAGAACTGGCGCAGGGCCTTGTGGCAGCGCTTGCGGTTGCAGGGCTCCTGTGGCTGCTGGAGTGGCGAGCCTTTGTTGTGGCAGGACTGGATGTACATGGAGCGCTGACGCTTGCAGGTGTCATTCAGGTTGCAGGCCTTGGCCGCGTCCAGGCAGGGGTTGCAGGGGGTGCCCGTGTCCAAACAAAGGTTACCCTTGGTGGAGGCTGAGTCTATGGCAGCAAAAGGGAGAAAAACACATGTATGAATGGAGGGGCTATGGAGGCTTAAGAGTAATACAAATCACAAGAGTTTGGTTAGAATTACAACACACAGATGATGTAAGACCACACGGCAGACTTTGAAATCTAGTGAATAGGTCTGCATAAGGCTTGTGATGTCAAATATATTTTAGCATTTTGTCTAATATGGTTTGGCTCAACATAATATTGAGTTAATAAAGAACAAAATTCCTTTGGAATTGAAATTGATAACAACATTAATGGCCGCCTTTGATAAAAGCAACACAGCTTCAAAGATATCTTTTGTTTCTATGACCACATTTCCTATGACTCTGAAATGCTAATTGCTGTGCAGAATTTTTTATCAAGATCACTGCGTTTTATATGGATCAAAGTGCTTAAAAATGTCTTAGTGACTATTGAAACGAACCACTTTTGTGTCAACACCAAAAGGATTTCACTGGCAACACCAGTAATTTTCCTGACTCCTCCATCTCCACTCGTCTCTTCCTTCATTCCATATCCTGACCTTTCCGTGCTGTTTGATTTCAGAGGGTTTGTGTTCTAATAGCCCTCCTTCTGGAAGCCAAGGACGCAATACTTTGTTGTTATCCGCATGTTTGCTTCAAACTGCTTTTTTCCCCATTTATTGTGAAGAGAGTAAAAGCTGTTTCTACATCATGTACCACTTGTTGTGCGTGTCCTTTAAAATTCATTCCACTGAGGGATGCGGATTTTGGTAAACATTGTTTGCGAGGGTTCGTTCCTGCGTTTCACAGACCGTTTTTTAAAGTGAAAAATAAAATAACCTGGAGGCACATTTCTCACATTCAGTGTAGTTGATGCAACACGAGTTGACCTGCCTGCTCTTGTGACTGCTGTCGACTTAATAGGGTGCAAACACATCAAGTGAGATTACTGCAGGCGATTATAGTTCATTAGCCAGACTTCCTTTCAGACCGAGTGAAATCTGCCCTAATCTAACATAGGCCCGTTTCTCTTTTCCCCCTCTTCTCCTCCCAGCCATCCTTAATTCCAGTGAAAAGGAGAGCCATGGATTAAATCAGGATGAGACTTGAGCTGTGGGACTGTTATCGGTAATGAGTGTGCATGTCAAGGTTCTGATTTAATCTAATATGCGTATGCTTGTTAAGAAGTCTTAACCCTCGCACCCTGACAGCACATTTTCCAGAGTTTCCCCTCTGCTCTTTATCTCATCGCGGAGCCTCACTCAAAAAACACACAGCAAAACTGAGGTTAAAACTGTTCGGGGTGGTGGGTGGGGGTGGGGGGATCCTGCGATGCCCTGAGTCCAACCCAGACCAGCAAGACTGATAAATATTCTGTGTGTACACGTACGCAATGGCCAATTAGCTGTGTGCCAGGACTACCTTGTTATTTTCCTGACAGACAAGGTTTTACAGTATCGGGAGCTCAAAGCCCTTCCCTGCGGCGTTTTCACACATGTTTTATTTAAGCGGAGGGAATCAAGCAATGGGCTTTCAAAACAGATCTCATGGCACCACCAGCTTTGGTAAGGTCATGTTAGTGGAACGTGTACCTGTCAGATTGTTGTACTACCAAACAGCCCATTGAAGTGATGGAACAGTGTTGCTCCTTGCTGAATCCTCTACTATTTAATGCTGTTGTAACAAAATTGAAACTAGTCTGTGCTCTTTATCATCACAGAGGAGAAACTGAAGTCAGTTTTTATCAGATTTAACTCCCAAAAACTGTATCTGTCACCAAAACTGATGACCACATGAGAGACTATATTTCTATAAATTACAACTGTACTGTCAACATAAATAAGAATAAGAATAATCTTCTATGGCTCAGTATGTGGTGGTTACTGGTACAAACTATGGCTGTATAACCATAATGGTGTGGCATCTCTATGAACTTTAGACCTTTGATACTAATATGGCAGTAAAATAGCTACCTTTTTCGGCAACTACTCTCACTTTGTCTAACTAATTCTCTGCATGCCGGCAGTCACACAGTCTGAAGGACACCTCCTGCCCCTGCCTTTTCTACATGTGTCTGTCTATGTGTTTAAAGGGACAAACAGAAAACAGATTATTTGCAGGTGTCACAACAAGGCTCAGCCTTGCCAATATATGATAGGGCGTATTTGATATGTATTTGGTATCCTTGTGTATTGCTTAAACAGGAAGAAACATGATTCTTTGAGTCACTCGCTTCATGGAAGATCAAGGAACATATTCACATATGCTGACAGTCATATGCATCCCCTGTGTCCTTTCAGATATAAGAAAGATAAAAATACAATGGATAAAGTTGCACTTTTCAAACAGGAAAGAGTGAAAGAGATATGTCCTGAAAGCCACCACCTAAAATAACTCTTCATAACATCAATTATCATGCATCCAGCTCTTTCCAAATATATCTAAGCTTTCAACATAATTCCTTTTTTTGAATTCATCTGCTATCACTGACAGTAAACAATCTTTTAAGATCCACTATCAGTGAAGCTTTTTTTCCCCATCCCCAGCGTAATGGATTTGAAACACTCTTGTCTAAAACATCCTTTAATGTTTCACTCCTCTCTCTGGTGCGGCTATTCTTTAAAAGTCCCGCTCTATTATCCTCTTAACTCGCCCATTCTCTCCGGCAGGACTCCTCTGCATCGGGCTATCACGCATTGATTCAACTTCATTGGCAATTTATTGGTTGGAGGGACTGAACAAGCTCGAGTGGCCAACTTCAAACAGTGCCGAACCAGAGGTCTTTCCGTTGAAAATGACCGGTAATGGAGGATGATCGCGTTCCGACTCTACTTTGTTGGTGTGAAATAATTCAGAGATATGCTATCCTGCTCTCCGCAGCTGAATGCTTTGTGAATTTGATATGGCTTAAAATGTTAAGGTATCTCTTGACCCGTGTACTCAGCTGCAATCTTGAGATGGTTAAAAGTCTGAAGAAACACTACATTTTGTTCTCTGAAATTCAAGTATGACTTAAGCCTCAGACAGATACTGTATAAGAAGATTTTTTCAAGGTTGCACTTTGAAGTAAACATTGCAAATTGAATATATTCAGTCTGTTTTCTGAAAACAAACTAAAGTGACTTGGACACCGTACAAAGCAGCTTTGGAATACAGAATGCATAACTCCCACTAAAATACTTTGAAACAGGATTGTTCAGTCTCGATAGAGTTTGTTGTTCCATGCTAACAATCTCTTGAGTGTAAGCACAAAAACCATTTAAAGGGTTCACTTTCTATTTCACAGTTCTGCAAATGCTGTATGCTTTGGGGGGTAATTGACATTTGAAAAAGGAAGGGTGTTTGAGGGAGACTGTTTTTTTTTTTGACCACTCATTAATGTGTGCACTGGGCAGTGCCTTTCTGATATGTTAGTGATGATGGGAGAAAAATTGTGCATAGATGTGGTCAAATAAGTTAAGCCAAATCATTACTTGTGGCTGAAGTGTTTTCATTTACTGCAGTGACCCATGAAATACACTACACTGCAAAATAATAAAGTGGCCTCTAAAAGCAAAGCTTCCCTTTTTTGCTGTTGTGAAATAAATTTGACATGTATGTAATATATGTCAAATATACACATATTAGACACACCAAAGGATAATAAAATGGCAAAGCATCAGCAGCAACCAGTCAGGAAGAAAATGTGTCATCATCTATCCCTTTTTTTCTTTTTCTTGGGTGAGGGAGGGGCCTTAGAGATCCCGATTCCAACCTTGTCTGTCTTCCATAAGACCACAGATTACCTGTAGTGTAGTTTAAATAATGAGAAATGTGAACTGTCGCATACGGAAATTGGAAAGAAAATAGCTTTTGGTGACAAGACAAAGGATAGCTTTTGTTCTTCCCAATCAGGAAGAGAGCAAAGCATTTTTTCATATTTGTATTCTTAGTCACCTCCTTTCACCTGAAGCCTCAGCCAACCACGGTGGGATGCTTCTATCTTCTGATATTGTGATAACCCTGATCCCTATAAGTATCAGTCTGCATGCTCACATTGCGACACAAATTGCAATCTGTTTAGCGGCGATAGCCTCCCAAGGGGAGGGGCACGAGGGGAAACAGGGGTGTGTTTCTTCTCAGTTTTAAATATTAATTTGCAGCTCGCACCTCAGTGTTTAAAAGTATAGTCATCCATAATTCATGACTGTCACTGGGATGACTGATCCACAGTCTGTCACTCACAGTGTGAACTGCCCCTGGGCAGATGATTACTTTATCAATAGAGGCAACATTATCGCTTATTGGCAGTCAGCTATTGCTGCCTATTCCTCTCTTCTGTTGTTTGACTTCTGATAGATATCCATGTACAACAAAGACACTTATGTCCTCAAGGTTCAACTGATTCCAAAACATCGTTATCTTAAGAGGTCCATCCCGCAATGGAAATGAAATCTTCTTTCACAAACCCCAGAGCATTACACATCTTACAGTCTCCAGCTTTGCACTGTCCCAATCAAACCAATATGCATCCAATATGGAATTCTCTAGCCTACTCCTTCTAATGTGAGTGACAAATAAACACCCACAGCAGAGGACAGAGCCTAGCCCTCACAAGGCCCACACTGGTTGCTACACACCTCTGTGCTTTTATTTTGAAGCCCAGACATGATTAAACAGGTGCCAATTATCTTACCTGAAATGATGGAGGCCAGCCTGAATTCATCTGAGGGGTGCAGTGGCTCATAAGGGGATGTCTCGTAAATCTCCTCATCTGCAAATGAAAAAGCATTGAATCAGCAATGTACAGTAGGATTTCTTTTTGTCATTCAGAACACGGTATCTTACTGAAGAAATATGTTTTCTGTACTCCCATTTTGTACTCCCAAGGTAATGTTTATGTTGTGTTATGAAAGGCAGCTGCCTTGGCAACTTGATATAATCTCAGTCGCACATCGGTTCCCTTCTGAGCTCTCATTTTGCATTCTGTACTGCATTGCTGCAGGGACTTTTAGTTCAGCATCCCTAACAGTTTTCTGCCCTCTGCACAAAAGGGCACACACACACAGACACACAGCTTTAGAACGGATTGTCCGACAGTCACCGCTGGTATAGCCAACGCTGTAAATCCCCTCCTCGTAAATTGGAAGACATTGACAAGACACCGCTTTGACAGATACGACCCTTAAAGCCAAGAAAAATCTGGCCGTCCATTCGAAAACACTGTCAGTGCCGTGCACCGTGCTAATTGTGACTGTAAGCACACCAGCACTTTCACTGGCCAGACTTGGGGAGTTTCATCAAGTTATGTAAACATGTCCTGCGGGGGTGATAATCACTGACAAATTAGTCATAAAGCCAGTGAGTGTGAATGAGGATGTGCCGGGTGGCTGTGTGCTGATCCGGTCGTGGTAGGGGGGGATCTGGGGACATTCCTCTGCCACAGATGGGGCTGTGCACTTCTGCTACTGCTGCTGCTGCCGCCGCAGCTCCCCTATGTCGCGTCTGCCATTATTATTAAGGCTCCCCACATTCTCCGGCTCCCTGCCCTGCTGGGCTCACCACCTTTCGGTCTCCTCAGCAGCTCTGTGAGCAGCCTAAACCAGCCTCCAGCTGCGGCCTCTTTTTCATGGGATGATCCCGGATCAGCGGTTTATCGTTGTGTGTCACCGCCGCTTGGTGCTATCAATTCCACAGCGTGGCCGCCTTTATGCTTATGATTTCCTCCCCTCACCGTTCCTCAATGAGTTAAGCGGGTGTTGGCATAATCCCCCTACGCCGTACATCTCTGTCTCTACTCTGCTCAGAGGAAAATATCTCAACGTCCCCTGAGAGGAAAATCTCAGGAGACACTTCTGTGCCGCCCCACCACCAAAAAAAAGAAGCTGATCCATCAGAGATAGGCGAATCTGTCCCCATTACAAGCAGATGATGTGGGGAGATGGAAACACAGTGCTCTACATAAATTAGATTCATGACTTTAACTCATATTTCCCAACTGAGAGGTGAACGCAGTCATCCTTTGATAATATCTGTCATACAGCAATGGGGGCATGTGCTGAGAACATGTGGGTGGAGATGAATTAAAGGCCACCAGCCCTTATAAGGACGTAGAGGGAGATGTACTAATAAAGCTATGTCTTCTGCTGATATTCTAAATATCGCTGGCAAATATAATACACCTTGCCACATTTTTCAAAATACACATTATTTTAGCCTGTGACCTTTTGAATTAAATTTGGACCTAAAGTTTAGCTGAAAGCTTCATTCCTTTTCGAAACAAGATCAGTTTGTCTTGTGCATCCCTTCTGACAATCCTCGTCTTGTGGACAGAAAGTCTGTAATGGACCCCTCCGGAACAGGGATGCTCTTTGTGTCTCCTCGTTTGTCTGCGGTTTGCATCTCGATGTGACGGAGAGACAGATGGAGACGGGAAGAAAAGGGCCTGTTTTGAATTTGAGGCATGGCTTCGTGCACAACCGCGACAGTCAACCCTCCCTCAGCAGTCCCAGCGGCTCAGCTAAGTGTGCTACTGCATTCCAGCGCAGTCTTTGTGTGCCTTTTTAATTACCTCTGACAATATTGTTGGAATGATTTCTAATTAACCTCTCAATGAGTTTGTACTCCCTCCTTCCTACCCTGCCTTTCTCTATCTCTCTCTCTCACACACACACACTTATATATATATATATATATATATATATATATATATTTGCTAGTGATTGCTCATCTTTCACAAAGCACAGAGCCTGAGGGTACACAGCTTTTAGATCAAGAGTCTTCTATGGCCAACCGATTCCAAGCATTGTTTGTGTATATTTTTCTTTGCTGAATCCATGGCTGGACCAAAACTTGGAAACCGTTTTAGTCAGAAGCTTTGGCTGGCAAGGAAACTTCTCTCATTATCCTTTCTCTCCTTCACACATTTCCATTTATCTGTTTATGTAGACTTTCTCCCTTCCAAAATGATGATCTGCTGTATTTTTTAGCCTTGCTATTACTACAAAGCAAAAGTACAAATCTACCATTTATGAGCATGAAGCAAAAAGCAAAGGATTTAACTCCAAGCACAAAATAAGAAATACAAATGAATAAATTAAATGAATAAATAGACACAAATGTTATGAAATAGTCACATTCCAAAATAGTCCTCCATTATACCATACCCATTATTGAAATTAATTGAATAGAGATACAATAATTGAATAAATTGAATTGAATAGAAAAAGCAAACTTCAGTTAGCCTGGGTGTTCCCATGCTGCCTTGCGCGCGATTTGATTCACGCTGCTAAGGCAGCCTGGAGACCATGGAGCAAATTTTTGCCTGAGATAGGCGACCAATCACAGAACAAGGGGGAAAGCAAGACGATGATAAGCTATGCACAGACACATTTGATAGACATCCGTGGCACCCAATAAACGGATCTGGGCATTTTTTTCAAATACGAGAAAATGAACGTTTGGTTCCCAGACCACGTCTCATTGAGAAGTGGTGGCGCTAGCCAGGCTAAACTTCAGTAACATGTTGTACAAAATGCACATTTGTTACTTAAATGCCGTTATTACCTTTCTTTGACTTAATGCATAGTTTTAACATATCAGGTGGGTGAAATACTGTGTTGGTGAATACGTCTACTTTATTTTACTTTTTGTGCAAGCAACCATACCAACGGATACCCTGTCTCTGCTGAATCACTGACACTAAGCAGGTGTGGGCCTGGTTAGTACTTTGAATCACTGACACTAAGCAGGTGTGGGCCTGGTTAGTACTTTGAATCACTGACACTTAGCAGGTGTGGGCCTGGTTAGTACTTTGATGGGAGACCTCCTTGGAAAACTAAGTTGCAGCTGGAAGTGGTGTTGGTGGCTGGCCAGTAAGTGGCAGTGACACTGTACTGCAGGAGATGCCCTCCTTTGGATGAGATGTTGAACCGAGGTCCTGACTCACTGTGGTCATAAAAGATCCCATGGCACTTATTGCAAAGAGTAGGGGGTTCCAAGGTGTCCTGGCTAAATTCCCAACCTGTTCCCCTAATCATAACCCAGTGTATTTGGCTCACTCTCCAGATCAAACTGGTGTGTGGTGAGCGTTCTGGTGCATAATGGCTGCCGTGCATCACCTGTGCCGTGCATCACATTGGTGGTGGTTAGTGAGGTTCCCCCTTCACTGTGAAGCACTTTGAGTGTCTAGAAAAGCGCAATATAAATGCAACTTGTTATAGTTATATTATATATATTATATATACTCTCCCTTACCCATCCCCCACACAAATTCAAAGTAAGAAGCTTTTGTATCGCTCTATGACTGGTCAGCCGTATAATCCAAGGTGCTTTTATCACCATTAAAAAGCTGGATGGACCACCCAAGCAAAGGTAGAATGTGTCCGTGTACCATTTTCTCTCTCCTCCCACGTACCCGAGAGAAGGCGGCCATCAGCAATCACAAAGCAATGGGTGGCCCAGTGGAACACATACATTTACGAATTTGCTTATGAAATTGCTTTTCACCAAGAAAATCAATTATGCAACAATGTAGACACGAGGTGAAAAAAATACTCTGTCTAAGTCATGTTCATTCCTTTGAAAATGGAAAAAATATTTATCTTGATAAAGCAGAGAAATGAGTCTGGTTTTCATTTTGTGGCACACAGCATTCATTTCACAGGAGCAAGGGTCACAAAAACTTTAATGGTGAAGAACATGTGAAGAATCAGTGTAGTGGAAATTTTACTAGAGGGTTTTTAATCAAAATGACTGACTACGGTAGGACTGTGGCTAATTACAGTGCAATTCAAGTTGAGAGCTTCTCAAATGTTTTCAGACACACTACACTGTCTGGAGATGACTTATCTGTATTTTTTCTTTTTGAGATAAACATAAGGGCTTTAACTCTCCATGTGCTGCATTTTTTTCCAAATAAAAAAAGGATGCAATTAGTAAGCATAGAACAATTGTCTGATGCATTGCCTCTGTAGAACCAAATTAATCTGCTGTAGGGCTCAGGCATGATGTATTGAGCTTGAAATATCAAATGAGTTAGCAGCAGAGGGAATGGTCTTGTATTTGTCAGGTGCACAATAGCTAATGAATTCCGCCCTTTCCTATCCCCATACCTTAAAAGGCTCTTTAATTAATGCTTAGAAGAAGGGAGAAGCACAGCCACTTTTGATTAGAATAATTTTTTAAAATGCATGATTTCACTTCTCTACTGTTAAAACTGGAAAATGGCAGGGCACTTATAAAGGCTTTAACTTGGAATTTTGAATGTTGTGTGAGAGCTGTTCTAAAACGTCTGCAAAGTCACTGATTTCGTTAAAATTAACACATAATAATGCATCATGCCAACTAAGGTGGTATTTAATCACATTATTTCATACTAGACACTGAAAAATGTGAGAAATAACAGGCATTTGACATTAGTTCTGCAGTAGAACATTAGTTCTCTATCCTATTGAGATTATTTATCCACAGATAGCAGATAAGTATTGAGAGAGGAAGCTTTCTTCCTGGCCGTGGTTCTATTGTTGTGAGGCTTTCTCCCTGGCTGTGGTTGTTTCTTTTTCAGGCAAATTAACAAGGCCTACTGTATGTGAAACATAAGCCAAACACGCCTGAGAAGAGCTTCTAGGCTCAGCCTATGAAAGCTCTAAATGGTATATTGCAAGCAATGCATACTGTAAGCTAGTGTGCTAGTCAAGTTAACCCGGACAGGGAAGGATTACTAGGAAGGAAATTTAGCATCCAGTTATTCCGTATTTAACCAGCTTGGGGCATTACAGTTGTTACTGTCAATCATGCTCAAAATGCTGGAGGTGATCATGGCAAACAGTTAGCATGCTTGTATGTGCTGTTTTGCTGTCTTGTGCTGTTATGTTGCCAATCATGATAGGCAGCCCCTCAGTTCACACGGTCTATTCTACAATGCCCCCCCCCCCCCTCCCCCATGCACAATGGATTTACATTTGTATTCCTCGCTGACAAATGACCCCTCCACTCTCCACCAAAGAATAACATGTACAAGCATGTAAGGCAGGAACCGGGAGCCTGCTCCTGTACCCTCAGGAATGGTCATGGCTCCTATGGCATCTTCTGAGGAGGTGATGCAAACTGTTCGCACTTCCACTGCTACCCGGCATTGATCCACTGCCCCGACAGGTTCTGCAGGATCAGGGATGGCCTGCTTTTACTGCCTTTGTACTGGTAGTTCAGATGAAGCTTTATGAACAGCAGACAAACGGCAGAGCTCTCCTCTTACAGTACCTGGGTCACAAATCTCCTGGGAAATAGAGATCATGCGCAAAGGGAAATCCGCCTGGCCTCCTCCCTCTTCCACGGTGATGACTGCAAGTGAGTCACAAAATCCCCAAACTTAGCCTAAGTGTGGTCCAGTGGCCGGCCAAAAGTGGCCGCCTGGAGTCTGGAGCTCCAGTGGCCTCCATCCTACCCTGAGGGTATGCAGAGGCACAGGTTGCCAGTCAAGGTCCATGAAGCCTAAGGAGCTACCCAGTGGAGTTGATCAAGCATGACCCTGGAAACATATCTCAACATCCCCACCCTCAGTGCAGCAATCACAGCAGACAGTCGAGTCAGAGCAATGCATGTTCCTCGACAAAGGCACCATCATGGAGAAAGTCAAACATAATATCTTTCATGCCACTCTCCAGTCCTCATTAAAGTTAGAGGCCTTTAGCACAGCACTGGACCTCAGAGCGCCAAGCTGTATCTCCGACTTTTGCAGCAGAATGCTTTCTATTCCAACAGTATGAATAGCAATAACCAAAGCTGACTGGGTTGTGAATGTTGATCTTAATGACACTCAGCAGGATCTTACAATTCTTCCAACCCTGTGCACATTCATACAATGCACACACACTATTGGGCTTCTTTGGCAACAAACCATCTGGGCAATTGGCTGTTGTGTACCCAGATGTGCAACCATCATGTGTCTGTGCGGGCAGTTCCTGGCTGTATCCTTGAATGGCCACCATGGCCCCGACCATAGTGAAAAAGGAATCCTTATGGGCCTATCTCTCACTTTTACTTCATAGTGAAGCCCCAGGGGGGCTGAAGGATTTGTCTAAATTGGCCCCACGCAGTGTGGGTCTCATAGACTGCCAGTCCTGAAGGGGGATCCTTGAAAGAGACAATGACAAGCATAAGGCTCCCTATTTCAGCCCTTCCTCCTGTATTGAAGACAGCCCTCCTTTGGGCAGTCACCACAGCTCTGAGGGTATACAGGGTGCAGGGTGTAGTCGTCCATCTATCTACCTACCGGTATACCTCTGTGCTTAGTCTGCACAGTCTGTTCACTGTGTGTCTTACAGAGGCTCCTCATTCATATGAAATATGTAATAAGGGTGGACTGATACATCTTGATATGATATAGAGAATGTACAGTATGATTACGTTATAACCTTTGTTCTCTGAGTTAGGAGGCTATCTCTCCACCCATGGGTAACTTGGAAACTAGTGATCAATATGAAGCAGTAGTCCCACGCCAGCACAGGTGGTTTATGCTGTGCGAATGAGGGCATGACCAGTATACACGGTGTATTCATGTCACATGACCAAGTGGGTCAATTTCTCCGTAATGTTGAAACGTAACTGAAATTACTGACATTTTATTTTCTCATTTGCAGTAATTTTGAATTGGCAGGGCAATTTTAAGAGCATGTTTATATATTTTTGTCTGCTGTTGCTGCGCTTATTTTATTTCATAGATAGATTAAGATATATTTACTAAGAGAAGATGACAGACAGATGAGATAGATAGATGACATATTTACTAAGAGAACAAACTGGATTTTTGAATGTTTTGTCATGTCCAACCTGTTCACATTATATATAAAAAGAGGTGGCCACCGCACACTGTTATATTTCTTAGTGATTTTTATTGAGCTGTTCACATTATATGTCATACTGACCTTGGTAAACATTTTGATGTAAAAGTGAAATGTTATGTTAAATCTGCAAAGCCTGTTCTGTTAATGCTGTGAAACCTCAAGCCGCCAGCAGCAACTTGTTACAGTGTTCAGGGGTGTTTTACATCATACATATCCCCAGAAACCAGAAACCTGGAACCTGGAAACCTCATTGTGTTATATTTTACATTTGAGATCCTACATACCAACGCAAACTAGTTTAGACTGCTGTACTGTAGCTCATTATATGACATGCTTTACAGAATAACAGAGATATTTTGTTCTGTTGCCCATTAGATCAGGTTTAAAGAAAAAAAAAGGAGACCATGGTCCTGAGCTAATCACAAATTAGATTCTTATAATGGGGATGCCATAGCGACATCATTAGAGCATAAACACAGAGGGGTTAGATAGAGACAATGGCAGTACATAATTAAATGACAGATTTTTTTAGCCCTTGCAAGAGGATGAAAAACAGCATGGAGACAGAGGTGTTTGCTGTTACAACTTACAAATTACACCATTACACAACAGTTTGGTTTAGTCAGCTAGACATCATGACAGAACAACAAATATGTTTTTCTGTTAATTAGGGTACTGTGACAGTGTGGTGATCCAGAACATCCAGTTCTTCACAGCATTTGCACTGGATCAGCAAGTACAGCAACAGCATTTAGGCTACATACCATACTCTAATAACTTAGCCTCATTGACACCAGACCGCAGGTTGAGAGTGGGTCTGGAGAGGCTTCACTGACTTATGACTTCCAGGGCCATAACCAGCAGTGAAACTTAAATTGTTACATTAAACTCTTTCCAAAACATTTGAGTAGTGCAGCAATCTAATATTTCTTGAAAACAAAGGTTTTAAATGCAGTTGTTTACTCAATTCCAAAAAAAAATACACATCCATATCCACATAATTTATGGCTCAGCAAAAATGACCAAATTTAGAAAAAGATAAAGAAAAACAAAGCTTTTCATTTTTCCTTGCAAAACAAAACAAGTACTTTGATGTGCACTCTTGTTCCAAAGGATTCCAATTTATAGTATTTTTACAGTTGCTAATTAGAGCATGTCTAACCCTATACCAGACTGATTTCGATTGTTTAAAAATCCAAAGCTTTGGCCATTTCCACCATTACTTTCTTATCAATATCCTTCCATTAAGAAGCAAACAACTGTGTAGAAAAAAAGGAAAGTAAATAGGTTTGTTTTGGATTGAACTATCCCTTCAACACGCCAAATTAGATGTTCCTCTGCTCACGCCGTGTTCTAGCCATGAGACATCACAATAAGAGCATCGACCAATGGCTTGTTGTGCAAAACATAAATCACATTCTTTCACCGAAGAATGGAAAACACAGAGCAGCTGTGCCCAGAGCCTTGCAAGTTGCCTCTGCACATCTTCCAGCAGTGCAAAAAGTAAAATGTAATCTCCTAATTAACATAGACAGCTCAGAAATAAAGATTTACAAAGCCATGGACATGGCTGTGGGGGCTGCAGTGCTTGTTAATAATTGCATAATTGGCCTCAGTGTCCATTGAAGGAGATACTGCACGCTGTATAATGCAAAACTAATTTCTCCAAACAAGACGACTGGGCTTCTCTAGGTAAAATGCCCTGGTTTCGCTTGTGTTCACACACAAAAGAACACATTTTTCAGCCAAGGTAAATGTTGCAATCCACCTGCAATGTTCATATACAGAGTTAACAAACAAAAAACTGCCGTACTTTTTAAAACTGTTGATCCTTGTACACATAATATTTAGCTAATTTTCAATGAATGAAGAGAAAATCAGTGTCATTCTGATGACACAAACATTAATTTTATACATCACATTTTGTGTACAGCTCCACAGAACACTGATGGGACACTGACTGTGATTAGGTATGCTTTTATAATTAGATGTGGCAGGGTTAGTGCTTAAGGAGAAGCCCTGGGCTTTCCCCAGCTCTAATGATGTAAGAGGATGTAGAGGCCTGAGCTGCAGATACTTAAACTAAATGATTTAAGAACTGAGCAATAGATTAACATCCATTTTCACTTATAATAGTAAGACAGATGAGAACAATGTGCCTGTTCTGTGATTGCAATATTAAGGCAATACATACTGTTACTGGAGTTAGGAAAGGAACATGACATTTAGAGGCTTAACATGTAATATTGTCATTCATATGCATGTAAACCATAGAGCGAGATAATTGCTGCAACCTCTGTGTACACCTGTTACAGGCAGATCTACCACACATATCAGCGAAGATGGCGTACGTCTTTAGGGGAAAGCAGCGTTGGAATTATTACTGGAAATAAAATGTTTTGCAAGTGTTTCCATCCATTATGACTCCATTAACACAAGCCATCAGAAAGCTAATGAGGTCCATGGTTGTCTGTCGTGCAGTTACCACAGAGCACTCTCCAAAGTCAACACAATCAAAATCCTCCTCAGTTAATGGGTGCTTTTGTTTGTCTTTGTGTTAGGGAGGAAACATGTGCACAAACAGCACACTATTCTTTGCGGATCAGAGAGGTCATTTGCCTTTTACTTTTCTAGTTCAATTTAGTGCCAAAGATACATTTATGTTCAGAGAGGATAACTAGGGGGCTGTTGCCATTTCTCCCCTCTTCCATTTTACCCTCTCCAGCTCGCCTCAAAAGGTGCCCAGTACCCCCCTGAGTCTGTGTACACATGCAATAGCCGACAGGGGACTCTGGTAGTAGAGCTTCTTTCCACTGAATGTGGATTAAAAAAAACAAATACTCAGACACGGCTATCTAGGTGCACTATACGGAGACAGACTCTATGTGCTATTATTTCAGTCCTGCTTTGTCTACATTCTTCTTCGACTATGGTTGTCTATGTGTTAAGGATCAGATGAGGTGTAGTCTACACTGACAAGGCATTGAGGCAGTAAGATGCGGAGCGGAGGGGAGGGGAGGAGAATCGGGGGAGGCTATGTTGGGGAGGGGGCATTGTGCCGTTTCAGCACCATGGAGAGGGACAGCTCTTGCCTGGAGCTTCTCTCTTGGCACAGCGTGGCTAGCCCCTGAACCACACTCACTCCAGCCACTGGCTGACTCCACTGACTAGTAATTTTTCAGTCCCTACACCCCCCACCCCGGGTGGTCCTGAGAACTGCTCTTTTGGTATACTGTGTGCACCAAATCTTTCATGTTGTTTGGCTTTTTTCACCCTCCTATTTTTGTGAGATGGAAGGCACTCAATGGCCATTAGTTGCTCTTCAGTTGAACAGTGTAGCCTTGCAACGGTGTGTTTTTTGCTGGTTTGATTGATTTCTAATATTGGCTGTGTTGTTGCTTTGAAGCACTTAAGTGCATCCCACAGTTATAGTAATTTGGGTGTTTTGGGGGGGCATTGTTGACACAACAAATGTTTATTTGCAGAATGGAGAAACAGAGAAAGCCAAAAAAAACTTCATTTGATGGTCTGATGGCTTGGCTCAAAGTAGACCACAAACATGACTCCAACCAAGAGCTGCAGCAGAGGAAAATTCTAAAGTGCTTTGAACCACACATATTAGAAACCATTGCAGTTCATTAATGTATTTGTTTGAAGTATGCATCGCTATCTCACTAATATGATCTGAAATATTTTTATAAAAGTGTCACCAGTTTGTCATTGTTTTAATGAACAGAGTTTTCAATGTTGCTTCTCATAATAAGTTGTATAATGCCCTTGCGTGTTATGCCGTGAACTGTCTGCATTGCTTGCTCTTTTAGTACACAGCTTATCATCAAAGGGTACCCAGCTTATCATCAAAATGTAATTTTCACCTTAACAGGCCTCAGGCAGACCTAAGAAGTCAAGAGGCCTCATTGAAATGCCAGGCCTGACAAACTCTCCCTTTTTCTGTCTCCTGCTCTCTCTTTCTGTGAATGCTTGCATCAAAAGGCCTTTTTGTTAGATTTCCTAGTCAAAAGCTAAAGCGTATGGGGAAGAAATTCAGCCTGCCTTGCAGTGCCTAAATCCTGTAATGGTTCTCTGTCCTACTCTCCCTGAAGGCAAAGCACTAGCAGTTATGCTGTCCCAGAAGTGAAAGCCCTCCATGATGAACTGCCTCCATGAAGCAGATGCAATACGCACTCACACTCAGGCCTCTGACACACTGCAATCTCGTGCAGAGCAAACAAGTTGCCCTCCCCCAAACACACACGCACCACACACCACACACACACACACACACACACACACACACCTTCGCTAAAGGGCCAGAGTCCAGCCGAGAAGGCAACTGATCTCAGCAGAAAGTGAAGCCATGTGATGATGCACTCAATTTGTTAGACTGCTTCCATTTTGCAAGCCCTCAAGACTGAGCCATGAAAGGCAACAGTAGGGAGTTTTACCACACCACTGCACAATAATGCCCCTTATCCGGGGCAGAATGTTCTTCAAACCGTTTGCCTTAATATGGGTTAAACCCTTAACCCCCTTCCTCCTCATATAAAAAGATTTTTTAGCTCACATCTACACGGCTGTGAAGAGCCCTCCATCTGTTGTTTTTACCCCTATTTATGCTGCATATGATCCCATCAACCTTCAAGCACTGACCACAGCACAAACAGAAGATGCTCCTCCAACATGGACAATCACTGACCACAGCACAAACAGAAGATGCTCCTCCAACATGGACAATCACGTCCACCCCTTAATTCTTAGCTCACATCTACATGGCTGCTATGAAAAACCCTCCATCTGTTGCCCCCCTCACACACACACACACACACACCACCCCGATGTATGATACATATGACCCCATCAACCTTCAAGCACTGATCACACAACAAGCCAGCAAGATGCTCCTCTGACATGGAGGACAAACACATCCACCCCTTCTGTGCCCTTCTGAGTCCTCATGGCCCCTTTTTCCTCTTACCTTCGGTCAGGCCCATGTGGATGCTCCAATAGTTCTGTAGGCACTGCAGCTCTTTCTTCATGCCACGCTTGCAGCGGCAGTCGTACAGGGGATTGTCCTGCAGCACCTCCAGAGCAGCCTGGCACTCGCGGTTGGCCAACATGGTGGTCCGGTCCTTTCCCACCAGGCACTGGCGCATGATGCGGTAGCGCGAGCTGCACTGAGAGTTCTGGTTGCACATCTCGCTGGCCCGCACACAGTCCACCGGGGTCCGCCAGTCGTGTGTCCCCAGCCCCGACAAGGCAGAGGAGCTTGCCACGGAATGTACAAGTTCATCTGGGTAAAGACCATGATAGTGTTTGAGTATCTTGTTGTAGCTTTCAATCTATCTTTTATCTCAAATTGTCTCTAATTCACAAACTGACAACAAAAGCATATTTTATTTGTCCATTAGGCTAAGTCAAATTAATCTTTTGGTGCCATTTTCTGTAAATCTGATGGTATTATAGCCTACCACTGTTTTAACCAGAGCGACACCTATCTTCAGGGACAAGAACTGAACACTTTGGTCACAGTTATCGACTCACCATCCTGTTATAAGGTAGCTCGATTGTTAAAATGTTTTTTCATTTGTGTCTCACGAAAATGTACAACTGGTATCGTGCATACACAATGTTGTGTCACTCCCTCTGTCTGTCGCATTTTCTACAGACTATGTATGCTCATCGGAGATTATGAGAATGTTCTTATCCAACCGTTTTAATACAAAGTTAGGTTGCAAGGTAACTCAGACAATGTATCCAAGTGAGGATATCACTAATACTACAGCATGCCTTTGTATTTTATTCTGAACCACAGAGAGCTTAAACGAATGGCATGCACAGTAGTTACTCAAATAATTATTTTAAACCTCGTGTACAAAATGTGGTTGGTTCGAAATTGTCTTGACAGATTTCTTTTCTCCGAACATTTCTTCCGTTGCGTCGTGTCTCTTTGACGGCAAGTGTGACTTGCAGGTAGCAGGTAGCTTTCTGAATTCGACAAAAACTCTTAGAGGAGGTAATATAACACATTTTATATCTACATTCCAATTTCAAATATACTTTAGCCAAGCATGCCCCTCGCTGAGGTATCAATAATTACACTATGGTCTTAAGTAAATTATGTCAAACACAGTTTGGATAGGCTACATTAAATCTAGCTATTTTTACAAATCGTGTTGAATTTGCTCAGTCGCATGTGGAGGCTACTCACCCAGTACAAAGAGGACAGTGAAAGTATGAAGTAAAAACATGATAATTCCCATGCGTACTCCGAGCTAGGGAAAGGAATCCCTGATGTCGTTCACTGCTGAATCAGTAGAGTAATTTCCTGCACTGCCCGGTTAAAAGTCCAACGTGGTTCTAGTGTCGACACAATTTTCACACCACAGGTTCATGTCCAACGCCGATGACTCCGTTAGTATGCTTAACAATAGTTAGAAATCCATCCTCATACTCCCGTCTTTGCCCGGAATTCCACTTTCAAACAAAATGATTGAATTCTGCACTCATTCAAATATGTTCCTACGCAACACGGAATAAAACACGATCATTTAACACTAAAAGTAGGAATTAAAAAAATGATTATGCTCGTTGACCGCTCATACTTTTGAAATGTTCAATAAACTAAGCAGCATCCGTCAAGCTATCCTTGCGTTGTTTTCGTTCTAACCACATATGTACAGGCATTGAGAGAGAAGTGGATGCAGCGCTGGTTTAGGGCTGAATAGCAATGATCCTCCTCTCTGAAGTTAGGCGATTGTCCTCTCCAGTTAATATCGAATTTAATCGAAGTAATTTACTTATGTTTATTCACGTGCCTGCTCTTTTATCGTTGTCCGAACAGTCAGCTGTCTCGGTCCAGTTGGCGGAGGGGTCTGAAACCGCGTTCTAGCCTCCGCTATTCCATTTCACCGCGTCTCTCCCGTGAGTTGAAGTTGCGCCTATGAGCCTTGTGCAGTCGCCACGCCACACGTCAGAGCGGACGCAAGTGTTCCACATTGTAACGGTGATTAGAACACTTCTAAAACGAAATGACTATCAGCGCGCAAACAACAACCACACAAAAGTGTGACGGACGTCCACAGCTTAGGTCATCTGTCAACTACTGCTCTTTGGACCTGGCAATATGAATGGATGCTGTCAGTTCATTGAATTTACTAATTGCATTTGCAACAAGGTTATGTAGAAGTAGCTTCTGAATATGGTGTTATGGTGTATTTTTGATCATGCTCATGGTCCTTTTGCATGGCATGAGTTGATATCCTCACACTGTGTAGGTAGTGAACAATGGGAGAGTTGATATTCTATGGAGTGAGAATATAATTCAGATACATTAACTGAATAATTATCTCAATTCAACACCAGTGCAGACACATCATAATCCAAGATGATGACAGCCTTGACATAAAGCTAGACTGCTCATGAATTGATGTAATGGCTACATTAAACATCTGGCTTATTGGCTATAACCAATTAAAAGCTCAGCATGCTCTCTCCATCATGTCATCCTCTCAGCAGATGTGGAGGTTTCCAGTTAGGCAATTATTGGAATAATAAGTACCGCCCAAGATTGGTTACTGAGTTTAATTTAGAGTCAGCAATGACCTCTGGCCCTGTCGCTCCTTTATTTTGGACTCTGGTGATAGCTGACAGTCAAAAATCAATGGCATGTCCCAATGACCTTTACCAAAATGAACTGAAGAAAAACTACAAATAAATGCCAGTGCCAGCAATTATTTTGATGATTCTAGACAACTTGTATCAGGTTACAATCTAAGTAGCTGAAATACTATTATGCACAGTATGTAAACAGTGCTCCTTTTTAAAGTTCCACAAAATTCAACAGGTTTTCCGTGTTACACGTAAAAAAAAACCCTGATAGTTGCATTCAATTTTGTGTCTCCCTCTAGAATTCACTCTACTTACCAATGATCAGATCCATTTAAGACTGATGGTGGCTCAGTTTCCAAGGCATTCAGTAAGGAGGAACAGAAAGGTAGGTGACAGATGAAGGAACAGGAGATAAGGCTAAGAAAGACATATTGTATGAGGAAAAGTCAATAGCCACTTGATATCTGAGGAAAGCTTTCACAAAGGGATATTCAAGAGCTTTTTTAATGGTTTCATAGATCCTTCCTCCTCTCTGTTGATTTTCACACACACCTAACCTTCCTGAAACATTCTGTCCCCCTGGTCTGCCCATTAGACAGTTATGTGGCAGCACACAGAATGCCTTTTAAGTTCTTGTCAGGTGACTTGCTTTGTGTTGCTTATTTTAACCTCTTACCTTAGATAATGTAACTGCTTTAGATGGGTCATTATTTTGATATGCTGTCTGAATTAATGGGCTTGCCTGGCACTGTGTAAACCAGTCACTCAGAATAATACGTCCCTCACCCCACATCAAATCTTCATGCACAACATCTTCAGTCCACACACACATGCACAAATAGCAAATCCTTTAATGCACACAGAGAGCAAATAACACAGAATAAAGTAGAAGAGATGGAGCTCATTTGTGCTTGATTGACTGACAGCAGTGCATCTGTGCAGTTTGCTCATTTAGAAGTTAGCCATAAATTCTGTGGAATTAATATATTTGAAGATTTTCCCAGACAGTGTCTCCTCAGGGGCACACACGTCTCTGTAACAAGCCAGTTTAAGCCAGAGAGGAGCATTGAAAACCATGTGCAGTGTCAATAGAGTGGTGACAGGTAATCTTAATATGAAGCAACTGCACTGTTTGTCGAAGGCCAGTTCACTAAGGCCTGTTAAAAATGTGCCTGTGTCAACAAGCCAGTGCCTGGCTTTCTCAGATCCCCAGCAATTAAAGGATGGTCAACAAAGCTGCTCTTGAACATCACTGTAAAAAAGGAGAAGTGTGTGAGCCTTTAATGGGTGTGAAAGCTGCCCTTGACAAGCCAATTATGGGAGAGAAAATAATTGTCGTCCTCTTATCGCGTTCAAGCTTTTACAATCGTCAAAATCATACCCTGAAAAACCGAGGCATGCGCGGCACTTATCGAACGCATCCATCTGTAACATACATCCTCTCCTGGTCTGTTTACCCCTTAAATGCTCAGAAGGGGGATCACATTTGCTTGTATCACTTTTCATGTGGTGTACCCACTTGCAACAAATATTGCAGTCGCTTTATTTTTGCCGTAAATGAGTTGTCTTAGCAGTCCTTCTCGTCCACAATCGGTTGGGTAAGTGCTTTCAGACTGTGATTACATGCACAGGATTCTTCTGTTTGATTTCTCAATAGCCATGCTGTATTTATAACATCTGTGTTTATGCCCCTCATGGGTGGTGCAGTGGAGCAGCAGATTTTATGGTGTTTTAAGCCCCCAACGTCATCTTCCAGGCAGCGCTGCATGGAAGGCACAAGGGTCAGGCAAGGGTTAGGGTTAAGGTTAGGGTTAGGTGCCTTGAAGTCAAAGGTCGCAGCGCTGCCTTGAAGTCGACGGTGGGGGCTTAAAACACCATCGAGCAATCGGCTGTGATTTCATGCATGGCCCCAGGTCAAACAAATCTCCCCTTATTTTGCACATTTCATAACTTGCTGTACATTTGTGGCCTACAGCTAGAAGTGGTCACGGGTTGTCACTGACAAAGTCTATACCATATGAAACTGGAATTTTGCTGAAGATGGCACACATATCAATGCTGATACGATGGAAACATTCTATTGATTCAATAACTTAAGCAGCTTATAATAGCCGGCCTCTAAAACGAGACCAATAAAGAATTCACAATTTATTCATTTAATTTTCAAGAGCTCAAGATATAAATATTGAAAGACAAAACAGTTACTAATCAAATAAATACTCTTCACCAGAAGGCAAATGGTGACACACACCATTTCAGACAGGGCACTCACAAGCTGAAGATGTACCACCTCAATATCCAAATAGAGCAAAGGCAAAAGGCCAGCAGAGAAAGACCACATTTCCAATCACAAAACAAAATAATCCAGTAACTTGAAACACACAGCACTACATTTGGATGGTCTAAGATACCAGGAATACACATTTCCACACCATCAAAAGCAGTAGTGAGGAGGGCTTTGTAGGACTGTAAAGGAGAAGATAGACCTCCAAAGATTTCTGTTTTTCGAGGTCACCAAGTAAAATCAAATTGGTGCTACCTAGCTCGAGTTGCTGCAGCCAACAGCTAGTGCTGCAAGGCAGCTACAGTGCTACACTCTGGGGGCATGAACATAAGAATTTCTTTTGTTGTTTATTTCATACCGACAGTAGCCTACTTGGTGACCTTGAGAAACAGAGATCTATGTGGAAAATCGCCTGAATTCTCCTTTAAAAAGATAATACCTTGGGTGACTGATACAACCTATACACTAAAAGTAAGTTCTAAAAAGTTTTATGTTTATTTTTACCTGAACCATAACAGCAACGGTATTCAACTTAAAAGAGAAACTATGCAGTTTTGGCAATTTTTTTGCTTGATTTTTACTCACAGGTTTCTCTGCAGAGCTCTCCCTACAGCTTCAGAGTATATACTTTACGACACTCCTCAATCAGTCAGTCTGCCATTTTCTCTTTCCCTGTTCGTCCGACAACTGTTTACTCCCTTCTTTTCGATGGCTCGGCCATGACGAATGTCTGAGAAACTCCATCGCTACCTTGTTCTAGCCGGTGCCTGGTGTCTGCTGTATGTGTGTAGTGCAGTAAAACAATTTGTTACATCGAGAGGCTGCAAGACTTTCTGTCTCTGAGTCCGTCAGCCCGCCGGCCCAAAGTTGCAAGGATGTTTTTTCTGCTCACAGGGGCTAGGGGGAAGTGAGAAGGCCACCATCCGCCCCAGAAAAACTCATATAAACATTCCAATGACTCAGAAGCTGTGAAGTTAAGGTAAATTAAGCTAAACAAACTGCATAGTTCCCCTTTAAAGGAACATGGCACAGTTTTATGAAATTGGGTTATTCACTGTCTCCCCTAGGCAGATATTGACTTGGGACTATATTGGGGCAAAGCACGGCTACTTGGGTGCAGAGATATCACGCAACCCATGAGTACCTTGTCTCACTCGCCACAGAACAAACAATCTCTGCACCCAAGTAGCGGTGCTTAGGCCCAAAATAGTCCCAAGCCAATACCTGCCTAAGAAATCGCCTCGTCTTAATCTACATTGCCATTTGTACTCATTGTGAATATGCAGGCCACAAGAAGTAATTAGGGATTTTTTTTTTTTGTTGGCTCATTTTTATGCTATCCGGTGACGAGAGATTCCATTCAATATGCTAAACTAAGCTAGCGATGGTGCTGGCAGACTAAGACAATGCATGCACGGAGACAAAAATGCTTTTGCTCACTTATCTAACTCTAGGGGAGATGGTGAATAACCCAATTTCATAAAACTGTGGCGCGTTCCTTTAAACTGGTGTACCTGGTACCTGGTGTAATTGTCAGTTATCCACTTTTCATTGGAAATGAATGGTGAAGTATTGTTTGTGTCTGAACTGAATAGTGTGTTTGGTAACACTTTACTTGACAGTATCAACATAAGAGTGACATGACACTGTCATGAACACATGACACTGTCATGACACATGAACCCTAACCCAAAACTTATCCCTAACCCTAATCCTAACCCTAACTCTAACCCTAACTCTAACGCTCAATAGTGTTTTATGCCCCCAACGTTGTCTTCCAGGCAGCGCTGCCACCGCTGACTTAAAGGCACCTAACCTGCCACCGCTGACTTAAAGGCACCTAACCTAACCTTAACCCATGCCTAACCCTAGTGCCTTCCAGGCAGCACTGCCTTGAAGACAATGTTGGGGGCATAAAACACTAAGAAACAACTCTAACCCTAAACCTAACCCTAATCCTAACTTGTTTTGACAAAAAACAAATGTCACTTAATAACAGAAGCGTTATGTCATAAACGTTTATGACTTGTTTATGACACATTCATGACAGTGTCATGTCACTCTTATGTCAATACTGTCAAGTAAAGTGTAACCGTGTGTTTTCTGTGATTTGACACATGGAAAATCTACATTTTTGCCAGAAAGTAGAGCTCTTTGTTTATTAACGCAGGGCACATGCTCCATTAACACATTACTGCTGAAGTTCCAGAAACTATATTTTAGGATTATGCTGACACAACCAAAAAAGTAAAACCCACATTAGCCTACTACTCCATTGAAATAGCATTTCACAAAAGACCATGGAGCTACATTTGATGTTTTATGCTAGTGTCTCTCCACTGAACAGGGCTTTCCTCATTCATTTGTACTGTAGTCTGTTTTTGCATGTGTGAATATATGTGTGTGGGTTCACACACATACCTCTCAAGTATTCCTTAGGGAGCTGGTGAATAGAGACACATCTTTTCAGGAATGTGTCTTGTTTGTTGGTATTTAGCGAGTATATCAGGGGGGAAAAAAGAAAAACGAAACCTCCATATACACTGACTGACAAGGTTATTCTTCAGAAACGATAAGAGACGTGGCAAGTCCATGTGTTTAGACAATGTGTCACCACAGCCTGTCATCACCCGAATCCCACTTTACAGGCAGCTGAAAGCGCTGACCTTGTCATCTGCAGAAACAAAGGTTTATTTAAAAGCACAGGGGGAAAGTACATGCAACCTTTTGATGTGTCACCACCACTCAGCCCCATTTCTCATACGTGAGCAGCCGCCAATCTGACAGAATTTTTCCAGTAGCAAATCTGAGCTGTCCTGTCCTATATAATGCACATGTACTAGTGTATGTATTCTGTGGCGAATTCCTCTAACAAAGCTGCATTAGCTCGCTGTCAACAAGCAGTTTGTTCATTTAAAAGTTTTTTGTTTTTTTTTTAGTTTTTTTTAAAGGTTGCAGGAATGAGTCATAATTGAATTTAGCTGTTTGTGCTGATTTCTGAATATTTTTTATTTTAATATAATTAGAATAGGTCTCCTATTTGAAGTGACCTCTGATTAACTTCCATTTTAACAGTTCTATGTAAAAGCACACTGTTGTCCAAACATAGTATGCTATGTTCTGATAAGGTAATGAGACAGATTTAAATAGTACACTAAATGTTCATCTCATACCAGAGGGAATAGGTAATGGTGTGATGTGCCATGTGTTCTTCTGCAACAACAAACATTTGTTTGTCAATAATGGGATGAGAGCAACTTGTCTTGAAATGCAAAGCCCAGGAAATCAGTTTAATGTACATTCAGTGCATTGCTGAAATGGCTGTCTTTACTGACAAAGAGAATATCTAAAAAGAGACTGTCTGCAGCCTACTGGCAATTTACTCCCCCTCACAGCATGTAAGGCACATAGTCTTACTCTCACCTCTACTCTCCTCTCGCTCAGAAAATCACAATCAAACATTATTTTTCATGTACTAACCATAATGACAACCATTTAATTTTCTCTGGTGGCTGCATGGGAAGGTATTCTCTTCACATCAAGGAAGAGATATGCCATATGGTACCTACATCTACACAGTGTTCTCTTGCTTTCTCTCTCTCACTCTCTCTCTTTCACTCTCTCTCTCTCTTTCTTTCTCTCTCTCTGTTCTCTCTGTGAGGTACCAGTGCCTTTGATTACATAAAATGGCAATGTTCTATATTGTCTCTATAATGGCATTACCCACTCGGTGCAGCGATACACCCCACTTGGACCCCACCCCACTCACCATTTACAGACAGCTGGTGTGGTGTCTGTATTTAATGAGTGTCACATGTTGTGAGAGTATGCTATCTGTCAGTCCTAAACAAGAGATGTGGGCTTCACAGTCAATATTTCAGTACACTACATAATTCAAAACACATACGATTTATATACTTTGTAAAGGTTTATGGATTGTGAATAGTTTGCCATTCACTTACTCCAGTTCAACAGGTTTATCATCCAAAGCTTACAAAGGAGAAAACTCACAGGCAATAATCAGTGAGAACAGTGGCCGTCTGTGGACGTCTTCACTGCAGACTGGCTTCTCCTCCAAGGCAGTCATTTTGAAGTTCACATCAGTGTTCTTTTTTAGTTCCCAGGCCTTCACTTCTAAAAATGAACCCCATGTTCATACACCCCTCTTTCACATAGGCCAGACGCTCCCCAAAGGGTTTCATCTAATATTACCCAATGCTCTAATGGCAGCAAACCTGCTTGCTCCATCTGATTGCTTTGTCTCGTCCATCGTTTCCCTTCCTTCTCGATCGGCTCTGGCTGACACAAAGAGATGTGCATTACACACAGATTGCTCTCGTCCAAGGGTGGCCTGGAGCGTGGTTCACTTGACAGCCAAAGAGAAGTCTGGTGATGCCTCGTCTCACATCCGTGCCACTGACTGTCTCTTTTTTCCCCTTTTTCTTCCTCTCCTTCTTAGTGAAGCTTTAATCATCAATATAATCGGTTAGAAATTGAGTCAAGCTAAAGAAGGGGCTGAAGCTGCAATGGAGTCATTAACGTACGGCCTGTGAGTGGGGGGAGGTGGAGCTAGGTGGGTCAATAGATACATAAGTTGATAGAAAGCTTCTAATTAAAAGACTCTATAGCATAGCAGCCTCGGAGACTATGATTTAATTTAACTTTTTTTCATCCGTCCAGGGGGGAATTAAGATAAAATTAATTAGTTTTGGTCACATAGAACATTACATTTACATTTTGTACCAAATTCCAGCATAAACAGTAGTCCTTTCTCACAACAAGGTTTGCTACATACAGTAGATGAAAAGCAGAAGCAGTTATATTGTTTTACTGGAGCATGAGAATATGGATAAAAATGTTCCTCCATGCAAATGAAATTGAATGAATCTGGAGTTACACAAAATGTTTTTAAAAATATTTGTTTGGAGATTTGTGACAGTCCTATTTTCTATTCATTATTTAATGGATGCGATTTAAGTAGATATCAGGATTTCCAAGAGGTGGGGCTTCAGAAACGTATCTATTCTGATGTGAAGTCATTATCAAAGTCTCAGTTATTTATAACTAAGTAACTAAGTACTTTGAGTAAATTAAACTCAAACCCAACATGGAAATATATTTAGATGTAGGTATCCTCTCACTGTACTATATATATGTATATGTGTATATAATCTCGCTCACAGTGAAAGCAGAAAGTCTCAATTATTAAGGTAAACATAAACTGAAATATTCTCTTACGATGACTACTATATTGGTCAAAAAGTTCAATTTCATTGAGTTTGTCAGTGGTAGATAGGCAGATGAGACAGAAAATCTGAAAACCATGGTGACAGATGATGCTATGGAGGCAACTTTTTTACATAGTAAAAACAAATATCTCCAAGCATATTTGTGACTTGGTCTTTGTAGGCGGACAACTCTGAATGTTTTGATTTTTTGAAGTAGAGGTAGCTCTAGTTAAAATTAGAACTATTGTATAATATTATGAAATCCAGAGACAAGGCAAGGCAAGTTTATTTATACACTGTAGCACATTTCAATGTGCTGTAAATCAATGTGTTTTACATAAACAAAAACAAATAATAGTAAATAAGAGTAAATAAAAGCATAAAGGGTACTTCAAAAATAATTTAAAAAGTAAAGTAGATAAAATAGAATAATGAAAAGACACAGAGTATATCTGATTAACAGGAAGTTTACATTTGTTCAGTTAGCAGAAACTATCCCAGACAAGATGGCTATTCTTCAACGCAGTAGTAGAAGTCAATTTTATTATTTAGCACCCGATTCCTAGCCTGGAAAATCCAGACCCTGATAATCTAGAAAGATTAAGGGTCTGGCAAAAAACAATGTAATGGCCCAACTCGAGGGGCGGCAACAAGCATGCATTTAAAAATCTCACTGCACACAATTGGATAACACTAGACCATGTTTACTCTGAATGATTTCGGACTTCGACACAATCGGATAACACTATGACCAATGTGTACTGTTGTTGCAGCGCTGTCTTCATCAGTTTAGCTGGTTCCCCGGAATGTTGGGGTAAAAGTAATGTGCATCATTGCTCTTTGCCAGAGTGTCTCGCAGAGACAATTCCATTGTGTTCTTGCGAGAACTCTGGATTTCCAGGGTACCTGATTCCCACTTTGGCAATAATAATAATCGCCTTTTGTTGTATGACTTGCTCAACTAAAAATAAACACTGATTGTTGGTTAATGACCCTTCTTTAATTATGTGCCCTCTGGCTGTGGAACCAACAGAGAGGCAAAATGGCCACAGTCAGGCAACACTTATTATTCCTTATAATGCTTGTCTTTTGTTGCACTTCTGTAAGATGTATTAGTGAGAAATGTTGCCTTTTAGTTGCTGCCATTAGTCACTTTCTCCAACATTAGTCACCACCTCTGTAAGTGCCTTTCATTCCTCTCTCACTCTCTCTCTTTTTATGATTGTCTGTCTCTCCTGCACCTCTCTCTCTCTCTCTCTCTGCCCACTTGCACAATTATGCCATTAACGAGTAATGGCTCAGTGATGATAACACACCTGGTATATTCAAACACAAGAATGAGACACTAACTTTAGCAGGTGCACAGTTGATAATTTCCCGTCATTTTCCCCTCGGTGAATTCCTATTCACCTGGCTTTCTTGGGGGAAGAGATGGACTCCATCCAGATCCCCGCCCCCCCTCCCGAGTCCAAACCGGAGGGAGCCCCCCCTGGCCACGACTCCATTCATCCCTGTGAAACATGCCGCTGTCTCTGCGGGGCGTCACATACTGTATGTGTCGTTTTGTCATTGTCTTCACAACAAAAGAAACCGCACCAGTGACAGTGAATTCAGATCAACTGTGCTGTCAAGTCGAAGCCATTTGAGCCCCATGGTGACTCACATACCTGTTCTGATGGCCATGACACATCAGCTAATGTGGTTCCTTTATATTAAGCGATCGTTACAAGTTCCTACAACGGTTAATATTCCCAGCACTGTTGAACTTGATGAACATGATGTTTGACACCTGAGGATTTAGCTTTAACAGAACATAATTAAAAGATACCTGACATGTCATAATTGATAGTCATGATCAATTCCTATGGGTGTAAATAGTTGATAACTGAGCAGATAACTCATGTATTCACTAGTGGAACATAATTTTGATTATGTCAGATTTTACATAATCATAATTTTATGGCCTGATCTGCACATACTGTGAGCTCTGAGACTTCTTGATTGCTTTGAAAAAAATATGTTTACATTGTTCCCATTCAATGTAATAGTCAGAGCAACTTTGAGATGCATATGCTCATCCCAGGGGTTCTACCATAGATGTAAGATGCATATCAACCACACTCTTACTTACACACACCTCTGGTCTGTGAGGTTTGACCCTCTAGCTGAAGAGCTAACTTTAAGGAAGCCTATAAACGTCCGCGGATGGTGAAATGAGATTCATTTTTTCCATTAGCATTACTTCATTGCAATTCAGCTCTGCAATTTGGCTCACTCTTTAAGCTGAAATGAGAGTGAAAGGCCTGCAGAGACCGTCATCACAGGCATTTAATACACATTAACTTTGGTGGTTCAGTCATGTCTATCCCAATAGTTTTTGAACTGATCACCCAAATGTGCTGTAAATCTTGAAACACCACTGGCATAGTAAGTGACCATGACTGGAATGTGGACCTGTCTGCCTCATTCCTAGTACTTAAAGATGCAGCCCATGATATAGTTTTGTGAAAGGTTATTGTAACTAGATGTACCGCAGAGCGGTACAAAATATGACCGCCGCCCAGTCCAGCACATTTTTTCCACAAAAATAAATCACGCTGAAAGGCCTATATGATTCTAACTGTCTCACTAAATTGCATTATCCACACTCAATTCTCACTGGTATCTGCTAGACAACAAGTACCAAAACATGATTAGTTCATAGATTTCACATGTAAAATTCATTTTATACAACCCCACCTCCATCTTGCCTGTTCATAATTCTGAGAAATTCTTGAATTGTGTGCATGTGTGCATGTACATGTTTATGTTATGTGCGTGTGTGTGTGTGTGTGTGTGTGCGTGCTTGTGTGTGTGCCTGCGTATGTGTCTGTGCATGCATGCGTACATATGTCTACTGTGTGAGTATGTGTCATACGTATGATTACTGTGAATGTATGTGTGTGCGTGTTTATCTGTTTGTGCACATGTGTGCACATGAAATGGGTTAACATGACCCCTGGAGGCAAACATACGGAAAAAATTGGTCATCCTAGGCCCTACATTTCTCAAGATATTCACAGAGAACTGTGTCTGCCCTACCCTCCTTTCGGGGGGTCCAGTCCAGCGGGGGGGCTACAGATCAAAACAAAAAACGACGGTTCCATGCTATCCATGTGGGGTTACATGCCCACTAAGTATTGTCTTTCAGTGTCCCGGGAATCCTTATTGGACATTCCTTAAATGTACACATAAATTATTTTATCGTAAGGCCCCCCATGAACGAAAGTACACAAAACTTTGCATGCATTCGGAGGGTGTCATAATGTGCCAGAGATATTGTGATGAAATGTTTTGCTTTTTAATTTTTAACTACGTGGCGCTATACATGAAATAAGTGGTAATGGACATGCCCCCTTAAGACCAACATACATAAAAAAGGTGGACCTCCTAGGCCCTACGGTTCTCGAGATATTTACAGAAAACTGTCTCCGGCCACCTACAGGCCAGTTGGTGTATAGTAACATAAATTAATTTATTGTGTGGCCCCCCATGAACGGAATTCCACGAAACTTGGCGTGCATTCAGAGGGTGTCATAATGATCCTACACGTCCAATTTTGTGCAGTTTTGACTATGTTAGGTCACAGATACCTGCGATTACAACACCTCATTTTTACTTTTTTGTGTTTAACTAGGTGGCGCTATACATGAAATGAGTGGTTATGGAATGGGTTGACATGGCCCTTTGAGATCAACATACCAAAAAAATGGTCCTCCTAAACCCTACGGTTCTCGAGATATTCACAGAAAACTGTGTCTGCCCTACCCTCCTTTCGGGGGGTGCAGTCCAGCGGGGAGGCTACAGATCAAAACGAAAAACGATGGTTCCATGCTATCCATATGGGGTTACATGCCCACCAAGTTTCGTCTACCCCGGTCTTTCAGTGTCCCGGGAATTGACGGAAATTTGGACATGCGAAAAAGAAAAAAAAAAAGAAAAAATCTGACTAAACTAAACGCCGCTTCGCTGCGCGACGGTCATAATTAGATAAAGATGATCATTCAAGTAACTTGTGTTTATTCAAGAACCCATTAATAATATAACAGTTATAGATATATGAGCTCAATAGCCATTCAAGTGACACTCCCTCTCTGTTCCTGAAGCCCTGTGTTGATTGGTCAGGATTGTTTATGGCTCAGTCCAAGCCGATTGTTTCCTGTTTACAGAGCCAGGATTAAACAAACAGGGTTAGACTTTTTGTAAGAAACAATTTGCTGAATTGAACAAAAAGTGTATGGGATTAGAAATGGATAGCACAGATAGCACCTTTAATCCCATGACTCTTTTGATTTGAGAAAATACTCCACAATGTCTTTACTTCTGTATGAAACTAAAGATAACACATTTACTGCACTCTGAAAGCTCATGGTCAAGGTCAGCAATGAATCTAAAAAAAACCAGTATCTAAAATGGTGGGTCTTTTTCTCTATGGGCATGATAAGTCTCTTTCCATCTGTGGTGTTATTTGGCACCTTATAGCTCTCCGAGAGCAAGGGTGGTACATGATCATGTTCCAGCTGTGCCATTCTACCTGACTCAGTTGCACTGGGTAATGTGATCGCAATCACCAGCCTCACTAAGGGCCAGAAACATCTGATGCTGGTGGCATCACAATATCCCGGAGTTCTTTATTTCTGGTTGGGAATAATTGCACCTTGTAATTATCATCCAGCTTTAATGGAATTGCCCTGCACATAAATGATGACGTGACTCTCATAGCCTTAAGAGGACTGAGGTAGCAGAGGGTGCTTGATCTTTCATTAGTGGATGGGTTTAATTACTTAAGGGATATAAGCACTTTTAAATTCCCTTAAATGGACAATGATGGAACACTATAATTTGCAGTGTTACCAACAATCTAGGAATAAATAAAGTTTTGTTTGGAAAAACAAGGTCTATGATAGTTTCCCTATAGATGTATATATTCTGACTGTGCACATGCATAGCTAAGCAGAGGTTCCAGTAAACGGTGAGGGTCATTTCAGAACACTCGTTTCGCTGAGCAATATTCCGTCTTAAAGGGATTCGGAAAGCCCTATTTGGGCACGCATTCATTTTTTTCTATTGATTCCGAAGACCCTATGCCTCCCTAGAGGTTATCGGAATTTCCCAGTGTGTCTGGTTCCATTTCAGCATTACAAAATGGATTGTTGCCCTAAGCCACCATGTGTGTGTGGCTTTTTATTAGATGAGAAGGATTCAATAGCCAACACAGACTTGCAGTCCTCTCTGGGCAAAGTATTGACCACCCACATTACCCTATTTAACCGCCACAGGAGGTGTTCCAGTGAACTGCATATCACAGAAATAGAATGGGGGTTCTGAGTGGTTCGAATCTAGGCTGTGCTTTTCAGTGACCCTTATACTACAGTGGCTGAAGGTAAATTTATAGCTGTTAGCCCCTGGATGGCATTGACGATAAACAGTAGTTTAGTTCTCAGTATAGATGAGCTCACCAGGAATCCATTGATTTAAGTCCCATTTTTTAAATTGAACTAACTAAATAACCCCAAAGGTATCAAATATCATTGCTACTATCATTATCTATAATCCCTAGAAAGATCTTGAGTCACTGCTTTTATGTGTCATAGGAAAGGCTCGAAAGAAAAACAGGAATGTGCAGTGAAACAGATGGCCAATCTGCAGCATTTATCTAATGTTCCTGGAAAGATTCTGAAAAGATCCTGGGTCAGCTTGGACAGTTGGAGAAAATATCACATCATCCATATTCAAATGAAAGACTTTGTATTAGTCATCAAGTTTTTGAACTCATCTGTCACTATTGATTTCCATTATAAATATCATGGTGTTGTTTTAAGGAGTTTCCATCACCTTCAGGGTCACTATCAGGGTCCAGGGACGGACTGGGACAAAAAAACGTCCCTGGCATATTTGGCCAAAGCGGCCCTCAAATCGGTCAGGCACACCTAATTAAATACAAAACCCTTGCATTACCCTTAAATATGCATATATTTACAACTAAGTGTCGTGGAGCACTGAAAATAAAAATGAAAACTCACACCTACCTATTCCATTCAAGACCAAATTAGCACTCTGGAAAACCTCGATCCAAGGAAACACGCTGAGGCGAAAAGTCACAATACTACAAAGTGACACAGCCTGACTAAGTCTAAGCCAATGCAACACTGAGAGTGAATGTATATTCTGCAGAATATTTAACCCAATTTGAGATCTGCGCAAAATCTGAGGCTGGAGCAGCTGTGCTCCATCCTTTATCCTCACAAAGGGGTCAAAGGTCCACCTATTTCCTATATACACCAATCCAATCAGAATGTGGGGTTCACCTTCTCAGTATACACAGTAAAAATTATGAGATCCTCGAAGAACCTTTGGAGGTTCTTCAGTTTGCCACTGTGGGGGAACCTCTACAGGTACTCTGAGGAACCTTCAAGAAAAGGTTCTTCAAAGAACCCTTCCTCAAGGTTACTTGAGGAACCTTTTGAGGTTCTGGAGAACCTTTATGGATTTATTTATTTACTTAGGTTATTTATTTATTTACTTATTTATTTACTTTAACCTTTATTATTTATTTATTTACTTAGGTTATTTATTAATTTACTTAGGCTATTTACTTGCTAACTTGTATAATGCTATCATAAATAGGCCATAATGACATTGTTTCAAGAATTTATTACACAGCAAGTTACAGAAAATAGAACAATACAAAAAGTAAAGGAAGGAATAGAAAAAATATATACATACATTAATAGATAGATACATTCATACATAATAATACATGACACTCATCAATATTTACACATGTTTACATTAAATATTTTTCAGGAGAATGTTGGACATTCTAATTACAGCCTGCCATGCACTGCAGAAAATAAATAAATAAACTGCTAGCAATGCTCCAATGCCCATTGACACATCTTCTGGTGTTACCACGTCTTGTCTGTCCATGCAAAGTGTAATGGTGGTGTCTTCCTCGAAGGGGTTGCCTCTCATGCATAGGGTAGGTGTGGGTGTCTTGGATATCTGAAAGTGCAGAATAACAGTATTTAGAATGGTGATTGGTGATATTCAAGCCCATTGGCAGGAGAAGTTTCTAACAGTGTCAAATGACTGGTACTCTTACCTTATCCACAAAGTATGAGCTTGTCAGGATTGTCCCCAAACACATATGGCTACTCTGCTGCACAGAGTCCTGAATTTGAACAATACACTGGATAAGTCTTATAGCAGTGATAACATACTTGTAATTCCATACAGTTTCATAGCAGTAATGACAGGAAGTGTAAATCAAACTTCTTAATTGTATTTGTAGGTTGTCTCCTCACAGGCCTGGTACTTAGGTGTTATGCAGGTGCTGAATTTCAGATAAAAAACCTTTAAAAAGATGAGAACAAATTAGATGTTTGCTTGGCAGAAGAACATCTGAAAAATAAGCTTAATTTGCAGTGAACTAAATGCCAAATGTTAACTCACAGTTCAAATGTGGTGTAAAGCTGGGTATTCGGTAAGGATTTCCTGTGTGGAGTGGCATTGAATAAATGCCACTCTGTCACTGATTGTTCTCCTCATTCTGTTTTCACTCGTATTTAGATCAGGGTTTACTTTTCAACACCCCTTCATTTTTGTCTCATTGCCCTGTAAATGTTACATTCAATTTAAAGTAAAGGTCAAATTGGTTAAAGAAATGTAATAAGTAATATATGGTGTTTAATCATCATCTGAAAACTTGCATTGGATTTGGATACGGTTTCATCACCGAGAACATCTACAACCTGTCAGTGTGAAAAGATCATCAGTGAAATATGCACATGCACGCACACACACACCATACCTAAACTACAGTGTTTGCATCCTGGGTAGCAGGTACAGTATCTGTGTGAATAGAAAAAAAAAGTGTGGTTTCCCTCACATTAGATTGAGTTTTGTCCTGGAATCAAAGTAAACCTCAATAAGGATCACAGTGAAGTGTAATTCTGAAAGCTTCTGCTTGAGATACAGATGCATTTTGCTTTGTGAGGAAAAGGTGACTTGCCTGTGATGAATTTTGCCTTTTCCCATGCTTTGCTCGTTGGTATCCAATTTCAGGAAGGCTCGGTGGGATTTTCTCCTTCTTGAATTTGTTTTTAGCATTTCCAACCAACTATAATATGAAAGGTTATATAAACCAATTCAAATGCAATGGTCTTTTGATCCCGTGAGGGAAATTTGGTCTCTGCATTTATCCCAATCCGTGAATTAGTGAAACATACTCAGCACACAGTGAACATACAGTGAGGTGAAGCACACACTAATCCAGGCGCAGTGAGCTGCCTGCAACAACAGCGGCGCTCAGGGAGCAGTGAGAGGTTAGGTGCCTTGCTCAGGGGCACTTCAGCCATTCCTACTGGTGGGGGTTCAAACCGGCAACCCTCCAGTTACAAGTCCGAAGCGCTAACCAGTAGGCCACGGCTGTCTTTGTGACCTAGATCTGACTATCCTCAGAGCATCCTCTAGGCTGGTGTTCATGACTCAGAATTCGTGTTACTTTTTCTAAAGCCATTAGTCATAATTTACTTTTTTTTTCTTCGGTTCAACAGAGAATAATATAAATATAACTGTCCAGATCCCTGACCAAAAGTGACAGCATCGCAGACCTTGGCAATGCTGGAGTCTTCTGTACCTATAAGCAAACAACTCTGGTGAATTTCCTCTGTTAATGTGGTGGTGCTGATCGTCTTAGTGTCCTCTGTTGGAAACGTGATTCAGGATCAAACAAGAAACCACCACAGGTATATTCAAAGTGTTCAGTCATGGGGCCTGTAAATACTGTATCTTGGGCATTCTTATAAAAGTGCTCCAGGAATCTCTGCATTCATTAACAATTGGTAATACCATACAATTACTAAACTAGATGTACCGCCGAGCGGTACAAAATATGACCGCCGCCCAGTCCAGCACATTTTTTCCACAAAAATAAATCACGCTGAAAGGCCTATATGATTCTAACTGTCTCACTAAATTGCATTATCCACACTCAATTCTCACTGGTATCTGCTAGACAACAAGTACCAAAACATGATTAGTTCATAGATTTCACATGTAAAATTCTTTTTATACAACCCCACCCCCATCTTGCCTGTTCATAATTCTAAGAAATTCTTGAATTGTGTGCATGTGTGCGTGTACATGTTTACGTTAATGTGTGTGTGTGTGTGTGTGTGCGTGCTTGTGTGTTTACCTGCGTATGTGTGTTTGTGCATGTGCATGCATGCGTACATATGTCTACTGTGTGAGTATGTGTCATACGTATGATTACTGTGAATGTATGTGTGTGCGTGTGTATCTGTTTATGCACATGTGTGCACATGGAATGGGTTAACGTGACCCCTGGAGGCAAACATACGGAAAAAATTGGTCATCCTAGGCCCTACGGTTCTTAAGATATTCACAGAAAACTGTGTCTGCCCTACCCTCCTTTCGGGGGGTCCAGTCCAGCGGGGGGGCTACAGATCAAAACGAAAAACGATGGTTCCATGCTATCCATGTGGGGTTACATGCCCACCAAGTTTCGTGTACCCCGGTCTTTCAGTGTCCCGGGAATCCTTGTTGGTGTACGGTCACTAAATGTACACATAAATTATTTTATTGTAAGGCCCCCCATGAACGAAAGTTCACAAAACTTGGCATGCATTCGGAGGGTGTCATAATGATTCTACACTTTCAATTTCGTGCAGTTTTGACCATGTCAGCCAGAGATATTGTGATGAAAACACCTCATTTTCTGCTTTTTAATTTTTAACTAGGTGGCGCTATACATGAAATAAGTGGTAATGGGATGGGTTGACATGCCCCCTTAAGACCAACATACAAAAAAAAGGTGGACCTCCTAGGCCCTACGGTTCTCGAGATATTCACAGAAAACTGTCTCCGGCCACCTACAGGCCAGTTGGTGTATAGTAACATAAATTAATTTATTGTGTGGCCCCCCATGAACGGAATTCCACGAAACTTGGCGTGCATTCAAAGGGTGTCATAATGATCCTACACTTCAAATTTCGTGCAGTTTTGACTATGTTAGGTCACAGATACCTGCGATTACAACACCTCATTTTTACTTTTTTGTGTTTAACTAGGTGGCGCTATACATGAAATGAGTGGTTATGGAATGGATTGACATGGCCCCTTGAGATCAACATACAAAAAAAAAAGGTCCTCCTAAACCTTACGGTTCTCGAGATATTCGAGATATCCTTTCGGGGGGTGCAGTCCAGAAAAACGATGGTTCATGCTATCCATGTGGGGTTACATGCCCACCAAGTTTCGTCTACCCCGGTCTTTCAGTGTCCCGGGAATCCTTGACGGACATTTGGACATGCGAAAAAGAAAAAAAAAGAAGAAAAAAAAGAAAAGAAAAAAAAATCTGACTAAACCTATATGACCGCCACTTCGCTGCGCGGCGGTCATAATAAATAGCACACTATATATTAATAAATAACACACAATGCTTTGTTCCAGATCTCCAAATCCAACACGGTGGAGGACGGGTAAGAGTTGCTTGACATTTGCTCCAAACCTTCCCAGATTTTTTTTTTGACATTCTTCAGTGAATCAACACAATAAAATACATTTACATTTTGATGATGGAGGAAATGTGTGCTGTTTGTGGCAGCCCCTGAAGAAATTGTCAAAACCCGAAGTGCCGAGATTCATGAGGCACGGAGCATTAATCATTACATTGTGCGTTCTATTACACACAGTGGTCTGAAGAAACCTCTGTCCTCATTTCATTATCCTTATGCAGCCGAGGCCTCTGTCATAATGGGCACATGAAGAGCCAGGGATGCCTCCAGATATGGCAGAGGAAGCAGGAGGTTTCTCTGCACCTCGCCAGGCAGAGAGAGAGAGCGAGAAAGCGATAGAGAGAGCGAGGAAAGACAAACCTCGGAGGGCTGTGCATTCAGTGAGTTCCTAGAAACAGTCAATTGGTAGCCACTCAGCTTGTGTTAGCGTTGAAAAGTTGCGTTGGAAACGCTTCTTTCAGATTTGCTTCCTGTCATTTTTTAAAGGGGAACTAAGAGATAACGCAGAACTACCACACTGTTCTGATTACCGTCCTTTGAGTCTGGGGCTTTTAATGGACGTAACATTACTTTAGTTATGTTAAACTTATGGTGATAAAACAATAAACAAAAAACATACAGCCCCAAATTAATCCAGGGTATTAATTATGCCGTCAGAATGTATTTGACAGTGGAGCTGACAGCAGATATCTATTTGGAATGGAAGATTAATTGTTTATTCATTAGGTAACCACTAGGGCTAACCATCTCCTGTGTCCTTTAAATTATGTTAGTGCTTGACATAATTGATTCCTGTGTTCTTAACTCATTCACATTCTCAAGTTATTGTGAAGGCATGCATTGGAGCTTGTGTGCTTAAATGTCAAATGCTACTGGCAGAGACAAACTGGACATAGCTTCGCTAGATAAGGAACCAAGACTAATTGGTGAAGTCAATTTATTTGCCAAGTGGACACCCTTATTTCAATCAGTGTGTCAGTTTGGCAGTTGGAGGCCAGAGAAAATGGGCAAAGGTATTTCATCTTGCTTTGGGTTTCTAATTAAAATGCTCACATTGTTATTTGTAAAGCTCTACTTTGATGAAATATCTAAGACAATGTCAGGACTGGTCATGTGAGCTAAGAAGCTATAGCCTACTTCAGTCTAAGAGTAATCTTAGCCTATGATTTAGATAAGGACTTTGAGTGCAAATTGAGTGCAAATTGATAATAATCAATTGTTATTTTTGACTGAATTAAAAAAAAAAAAAAATCCAAATCAGTCATCAAAATCTGTTTGTAGGCTTTTGCTCTCTGATGAGGGTCAACATCATGCTACAATGTAAACGTACAGCCACTGCTTTGTGGAACTTAGAATTAGAACTCAATTATGTCAAATTGGTACAGGTACAGTGATTTTGTTAAATGGGCCTGTCAGTTGATGGTCTTTATTTGGCTGCAGATGGATATGCTCTTCTAATCCGGGGGAAGAATACTGCAGCCACTAGCAGAGAGAATTTAGGATCATGTGTTGATAAAAGAGCAGATCCATCTAAATAAGTACAGGCAGGATGGTAGTAGCTTAGGCATTTAGCATCTTTGCTGTTTCATTACTATCTCAGGATGATGCTCAGGATGATCACTGTTGTTGTTGCTATGAAGCAACACATGTAATATAAATAGACTTCACTTTATATGTCATATGTCATATCACTTACAATTGACAGTGAATTACATCTTGATTTGACCAGAAAACAACTACTCACATGAATACTCTGTACTGTAAATGTCAGGTAAAGTTTTCAAAAACAGTTTTTAATGTTGTTTCTCTTGGATGTCACATTCATATACCATTATGATTAGACATGGAAGACAAAAAGCTATATATGGTAAGGTATTTTTTTAGCTCGTAATTACATGCATTTACATACTTACTGTACCCCATAGAATGCATTGACACACAGCACCTAATGCATTTACACATGATTTTTTTTTTTAATCCTCTACTCAGGCATCCCATATTGAGAAGATTACAGCACATGTTGTGACTCTCTAAACCAGAGAACATGCTGCACTGTCAGCACTTCAACACACATCATACACCCCCGAATGTGTGTGCTCTGACCCATCGCCATCAACGCTGACTCTACCTCCCCATGCAAAGTGCGGAGGTGGTAGGCTAGGCTATTGTGTAAAAAAGACTTTGATGCCATCACTGTGAGCTTCTTTCAGTGTCCAACCGAGCAAAGGGTTTACACTGGCTATTGCGCTCATAGGCGAACAAACCGAACATCAATCCTGCATCGCCTCATGGAAGAGTGTCAGATCATAATCTGACTAAGAACTTAAAGCCTCACCACAGGCTATTTTCTGTACTCCCTGGAGACCTGCAGGTGTATAATGAGGGTATTTAAAGCTGCACCCTGGAAAATATGCCCTTCCTGGGGCAAAAAAGATCTGCTTATGTCTCTGATGATAAAGATGTTAAATGCACCTACTGTATGCACCTGCACTGCAGCGTCTGTGTGTGTGTGTGTCTGTGTCTTTGTCTGTGCGTCTGTATGTGCTTTGAGCTTTACAGAGAAAAAACACCTGTACTAAGATTTTTTTCTTGTCAACTCATTTTGCCATATAACACTCCCTGCCATTGTCATTGTGATTGGGAGAGGTGGTGGGGTCAGCACTCTCCAGGGCATCATTTTGTGTGGGAAAAAATGTACTTAATGGCACAGTAGATGAACCCTAATGGATTCAGGCTATTAAGTCAGATCACTGCAATAATAGGTAGGTAAGTGCAATGTAATTTAGCGCTGTTGGTGGCCACAGTGGCAGCCATCCACTTTTCATTACCATTTGCATAACCTTTTATGTGGCCCCGTCATAGTTTAGAGTTTCTTTTATGGAAGGAGTGAGAAAATGGTAAACTTTCTGACCTCTCAGGAAAGTCAGTCCCCATTGTCACTCATATTCAGACTCCTCTGCTGACGAGTAGTGTTGAGAAATCTCCTTGCACTAAAGGTGAATCTGTAATTGCATAATTTGAGTGGCAACAGATATGTGGTGAATGCCATGTCACTCTCACATTGTTTTATTTCTGCCTGAGACCACTCTCTAACCTCTGCATCCTCCTTGGCTGCAGTGATTGATTTTAAATGTGAGCCATGCATGTGAAGAGGGCTTTGTACTAGTACGTGTTACAGCATCCCAGCACCTAACATGTTTTATTTAGACAAGAGGGCACTTCAGCCATAATAACAAAAACAAAAGAATAACAAAAATGGCCTTTCAGTAAAATTACCACCAACAACAGACCATTATTTTGATCCTCTGAAAAACTAGCGGTTGTGTGAAAATGTTACATTACGTTTTTTTTAACTACAGTGAAGTCTGAATAACATACCTTATTCCCTTTACCCTACAATTCAAGTCAGTATGGTTGAGAATAGAAGAGGATTTGATCATGATTTTCTACAAAAACATGTTTCATTTTTTATAATCCAGAGTAGGTGTGAGGTACTAGAGGGGACACCTGGCTCATTAGAAGCAGGTTTAGATGCGTCATATCACAGACCATATGGTTCCCAAGATTATTCAGAGTGATGAACCAAACAATTAATCTCCCATATGCACTTTAAAAAGCATTGTTACTGGAGTTATGTATCTCATACGGAAGATGAGGAAATTAGCTGTATCCAAACCTCCATAGACTGTAGCATGTGGATAATATTTTCATATCAATTTAATGCTAATGGAATTTAGGCTATGTAATGGAAGCTGAGTAGCCTACTCATGATGGTCCAACTCCACATGATGTTGTCTAAAGTTGAAAAAGTGTCTGCCCCCGCGACAATGGTCTCCCGTGACTTTAAGACTTGAGCTGCACTGATGTACATATATATATATATAGAATATATAGAAAATAATCTCATGCAGTGATCCTTGTCCAGCCTCTGCAATATTGATTGTTCATACATTTTCCATGAGCTGTAGGTCACTAAATGTTATCATTAAAAATGTAAGTATTTGAGAAACACACAATTACAAATATATTCAACTTTTTTTGTGCCACGGCACATTTTTAACCCCTTGGCACACCAAGATACATTTTTTTTTATACAAATGAAACAAACCAATTTATCAAACCAAAAAATAATAATATCAGAGTCTCCAATAAACACATGTTCCCTTATAATTGGTCCTTAATAAAATTAAACTTAACTAAACAGTTGAAACTAAACAGATTTTCTTGGGCATGAGCATGCAAGTATATCCCTATCTAGTCCAGATTAGGACAGGGGAGTGGGGTTGCTATGGCATCAGGGCATCATATATCAACAATACTGTATAAGTGTCATGATCCGGCCTAGTTCACGATCCTCGTTCATATTTCCTTGTGTTTATGTTCATGCTCCCTGTGTGTTGATTTGTATTACCACTGTGATCAATCAATGTTAGCATTACGATCACTGGACTGGCATGTCCGGTAGCTTGTCTTAACACAAACTTCAACTTAACTCAAAACTATTGCAAGCCAGTCTCAGTAGAACTTCAAACATCTTCTTTTCCACCAGAGCACTTTGCTTAAGTTGTCACATTACTAATGGAAAAGGTGTGTGAATTTGGAGCAACTGTCTGGGGTGCTAATGCTCCATGTTGCTCAGGTTTTCAAGTATTTTCTAAAAAGGAGAATCTTAAGGTTCTGCTCCCCCATTGTGAGGGAGGCAGCGAGAGAATGGATGGGACTGAGACAGGGCAGTGGTTTGGTTTACGATTTCACTCTCGAATTCTGGATGATTGCAATATACGACTCAATTGGAATCCCAATACACTGTATGATGCTTTTTATCATGGCAAATTGATAAAGTGGAAAAAATGGCACATTTATAATGTCATTTTCTTCCCACACATACTCGATCCAGTCAGAACAGGGTTACCGGCCAGGGAAGGGCAGGCCCGGCCGTTGCACCTTGGCAGGCTCATTTTTTACCCCTTCGCCTCCCCGCGGGAGGATTCTGTCCCAAGTTTTGTCCAGCCAAGATTGAGACAAACGCCTTGGCCGCTCCCGGGAGGCACTCCCTCCATCTGTCTCCATTCTTTGGGCCTGGATCACCCTCCAACCCCACCCCCTCACTCTGCCCCTGGCCATCCGGGGCCCAGACAGTCTTCCCGCCCTGCAGCCCCTGAGCTGCAAGCACGGGCCTTCCACCTCCATCCATCAGCCGCCCGCTCCTGCTGGGCAAGCGTTCTGGGCCCTGCGCGGCAGAGAAATTAATCTCACTCTCGTTGGACACACATGTTCGCATTAACTAACAGATGCTCAGATGGCTCGGATTTGGTATATAGGCATGTGGTCCACACACATCTGTGTACGTAGTCGAGGGTAATAAAGCTAATTTAATCACTTCTCCCAGTGAAATGATTGTGTCTGTTGAGAGCGAGGACCGGAATCCACCGTTGACGTTAATAAGGTGGTTTAGTCATGCGTTTTGTAGGTTAAGCTTCAGTTTGAGCGACTAATACCGACACACAGTCTCAATTGTTGAGGCAAATGGTTACATATGTATATGCACCCCACACACACACACACACACACATACAGTACACAAACACACACACACACACACACACACAAACATACACACCTGACTGCATCCTGTATGAATCAGCAAAGACAAGAAACGAGTCAGAACTAATGCCATCAATAAGAGAGACACATTTTAAACCTAAAATAAAAATAAATAAATGTAGGCATGACCCTCTCATACCTGTCTGTTCTTCATATCCTGCCTAATTGCAATGTCTCTCTTGTTTCCTACTCTCTCACTGCTTCATAGGTCTCTGACTAAGATTTTATTTCCATCTAAAATTATAGCTTTAAAAGGACAATGTTGTTTGGTGTTGAACCAACTGATCTCTGACTCCTGGGAATTTTTAAGTACTTTTTATTGCTATAAATGGACTCAATTTTAAAACCTTAGCATGCAATGAATTCTCAAGAGGGGCTTCAGTTGACAGGTAAATAGCAGCTTGGGGTTATATTTTATATTTGTTTTGATGTGAAGCTGAATAATGTGTTATGAATAGGAAGAAAATTGCTTCAAAACACGTTGGCATATTGGCATATAGACAGACTATTATTGAGTCATTTTTAAATAGCCATAGTGAAATTATTTTGCCAAATGTCAGTATATGGCATCACAAAACATTTAGTGCAAGTGTGTCACAAACAACATCACCAGGCTAGATATGTGACAAACTGTTTCCTTTTTTTCCTCACAAAGCTGAATCATTTCTCTCTCCATTTGTTGTTTTCTTGTTCAGTCACTTTCATAAAATTTGATATAACTGTTTTAACAACACACAAGGTACGCTGAAATACTGATACTTTGTCATGTTATGTCAGACTATGTCAGTTCAAGCAACTCAAATCTCCGGCGTTCTTGTTTACAAAAGAGAAGGTGTTTATACAAGCACGACTCGCAACACTGATTAAATCCACTTTATGCTGGAGGATTAAAATGCTGACGGTGCCAATGGGAAAAAGCACAATATCAGCTCCCACCACCAGTGTGATGCTGAGATTCAGCTAACTCCCACTCAAAAAGCAGCCTCACATTCCTCAGCTGATACAGTGGATGCTGCTATCAATTCATGATATCAGCTCTTGTTTGTAAAACGCCAAAAGGCAATTTGAGGATAAGTACAAAATGTTTGCTTTCACCTTTTGCTGGAGCTTCCATAAATAAATGTAAGACATTTATGTTTGCAGTAGCACTGAAAATGCAGTTTACAAGAGTGTGTACACCAAGCCAGTGATAGCCTAGAAACACTGAGAAAATCAAAAGTAATGAAGACATTCATTTCTGCCTTGTATCTTTGTTGTCTTCTCCTAATAATATATAGTCATTAGAAAACTGGCTGGTAGTTATCTTTGTAGTCATAGCATGCAGGGGCTGACTTAACCATTAGGCAGAGGTAGGTCCCTAACAGTGACAAACGGGCCCTCAAACTTACATGCGCTGAAAAATCATTTACAAGTTAACACAGTCAGTCTCAGATAGAGTTTCAGCCTAAAACATCCATAATCTATCTATCTATCTATCTATCTATCTGTCTGTCTATATCTATCTATCTATCTATCTATCTATCTATCTATCTATAATTTAATTAATGTGCCTCCCCTTACCACATTCAAAATTAGCCTAAAAGATCCCTGCCATCAACCAATGCTAAGCTTTTCTTTAAGATGTGTAACTTTACCAGCAGTACACTTTACTGTAACAGCAATCTGAAAACAAACCTTAGCCATAGACAGGCTTTCCGATAACTGATCTGAAGTCCATAGCAACAAGTCATCTCCTCCACCTGGCACTGCATGTAAAAAGAGGAAAGAACTGCTTTCCCTTTGCTGTGCACCTGCACTCAGGCATGTTTGGCCCTCTCCCTGTTACTAGAGAGGACCATTAGATCATTCACTGGCCTCCTTATGCAGCCATGACACTGACACACAGCAGACATGACAGTAGAATTGGAGGTCAGACGCTGACTCCTCAGCTCAAAGTGCAGGAAACAGAGGAGAGGAAGGACAAATGGTTCCTTTTAAGAGGCCGTCGTCTTCAAGAGCACTCCCTCTCCACCAAGTGCCAGAAGTATTTTCAGTTTTGCTCTTTGAAGGTTTGATGCAAGAGTCAGGTACTTCTGAAAGCACTATATATATATATATATATAAAGCTTCCCTTCGCTAAGTGAAATGCGAAGTTATTGTTCTATTCATATGGTGTGTTTTACAAAATTCTCCTAATTACCTACCATTTTTAAGATTATGTTTACATCTTAGCATACTTTATTTTTTACATTTTAGAACAGTTGTATCAAATAAATAATGCACTCAAGATTGTGTTAGTGACATACTGTATGTGGCTGCAGGTCTGGGTATTAGCCTTTGCTTTGCCATTGATTACTTTGACCAAACAATAAGGATATTTGTGACACGGCATGTGCACCGAACAAACGTAGGGCTTCTCAGCATCAGACTAAGGCACTAAAGCTCTTCATTCCATTATTTTCACAGAATGGTACCAGACTTGTGAATGAATAATTATTAATTATCATACAGTTATAATAAATGACCTCTTCCTCGTCCCCTTTACAAAGTCCCCAAAAAACTCATCAGATGGTTCAAGCAGATCAAGATTGAGGATATCTGAACAATCATTCGGTGTTCTATATAGTGATCATACTTAGTTCATCATAACTGATTGATTATAAGAACACAGATAATACATTAAGTAAAAGAGCTTACAGGGGTAAGTGGCTATAAATGGTATGACACATCAGATATAGTTCATATTTTATCAAGAAGATTTCTCAAAGTGCCTAATCGGATCAAAGTGTTGATACATATCTGTTCTCCAAAGACAGGAGAATTGTGGCATGGCATGCAATTCACAATGACAAAATGACTCAGAGGGTCATTGAAATTCTTATAACAATCCACTTGGTCTGAACTGTTGTGCAACAAGATAGAATGACCTGTCAGACTATTTACTCTAAAAGCATTAATATATCATTTGCATCCTCTCCAGTCGACATGAACCCTGCTTGGAATTGCCTCCTTTTCATTAAAAGTAAAGTGCAGACCCTGAATTGTTCCATCTTTTTGTTTTTGATGGGGAAATGCAGTGTGTTCCATCCTCTTTACCTGTATGCACTTCTTACCTGTATGGAATTAGCCTCTGTGGCAGCACATGTTATACCATGAAGGAGTGCCTTTATAGCCTGGCTCCGCCCTCCTACGTACTTCCGCTCAATTTTCATTTCCCTTCAGTACATCGTCTGGGTCTGCAGTATATTCGCGGGTTTTCTCCTGCAAAAATCTGCAGGTCCAAACAGCGAACAGAGGGAGTGGCTGAGAACGATGACGTTGAGGTTGTGTGCTGGTTTGAGCCAGACATACATTACGTCACGACCAAATGTTAGCGATTGGTTATGGCAGATCCAGAGTGGATCTGGGCAGATCCAATAGTTTTAAACTTCAACAGAGTGCTCGCCTTCAAGGAAGTTAATGCTTGGCAATGGAAAGTGGCCAGACTCTCTGTATATTATGAAATGTACGAGAGTCTAGTAGGACCAGGCTAGTGCCTTTAATGATTCAAGGTACAACATGTAGTGTGTTTGTGTCTACCAGTGCCTTGAATCTTGCATCATGCTGTGTAATGTGAAACAGGCTTGCTTGTTGATCAGCCACTGTGGGAAAGCACAGGGTATTTAACACCTTCCCTGTGAATGTCTGAAGTTAAATAGAGACTCTGCAGGAGGTGATGTTTTTTTTATGGTTCTGTAGAGGGTATGTTCCAAAGTGAGATGTGTCTCATTTCAGCCAACAGACGTGTCCCATTGTTAGGGAAGAGGGCCAAAACACATGACTGAATCTAAGTGACTTAGATTCCTTCCTCAAACAACACTCTTATTTTAAAAAAGGTCATCAATGCTCTATCACAGCATTGGATACTGTACTCAAACACATGTTCAATTTCAAGTTCAATTTATTTTTGTCCCAAAGGGCAATTTGATTGCAGACAGGATCACATACCACACAACACACTGCAATACAGACAGATATGCACACAATAATAAAATAATTTAGTTGTGATTAATAGGTCTGAACATGAAACACAATGTTATAAACATTAATTAGTGTTTCTTCTATATTAATCTAGACAGAAAAGGATGTCATGCAATGTGATGTTTTACAGAGGTTTGAATAAAGGTCATGATTAAAGGCTGCTTTGTTGGGATCAAAGTGCCTGATATTGCAGAGTATTTAAATGTTGTTAAACATCTATCAACAGAAATGATTGGCAAAATCATTAAAAAGTATACAGTATTTACAATAATGTGTAACTTCTCAATGTTTATAGCAGATTGCTCATGCACTTATATTTAAAATATTCTGTTAGTATTTTTAATCTCTTGTTTTCTGTCCCCAGCAGCAACACTGGGAACAGCATCACCTCACATCTGCTTAGCCACCTGTTAGAATCATAATGAAATGTTTACAACAACCGAATTAATCAAATCCCATGCTGTTTTAGGTAATTGCTGGGCTTTTTTCTTCCCTTATTTATTTATTTCCCCGCCCTACGAGAGGTCTTTGTTTTCATGCGGCGAGCGCGTTTGGCTGGAGCGACAGTTGTCAGATGGCACTGCCACAGCCTCACTGTAGGTCTGCTTAATGATACTATGGGGAGTAGCACAGGGACTGCAATGCCAACAGAGTGCCGTGAACACACACACAAAAACACTGCAAAGACAGCCAAGCACAGAAAAGAAAAAGGTTAAATAGAACACATGGTTGCTATAGAGACTAAGAGTATTAAGATGGTGAATGGGAGACCATGTCTCTGGTGACTATCCATTTAGTGGATTGCTCCAGAAATACCGCAAGTGTGAAGATTTTCGGATTACTTACTTTGAATAGAAAACATTGCCTTAATGGTTTCTTTACAGCTCCTAGCACTTGAGCTTTAAGCTGTACAAATGTGTAATATTGTGATAGGTTGTGAGAAAGCTTGTTATAAAAGGAAGGAAAACATTTAGCTTGTATAGTGCAATAACTCCTCTTATACCCATGGCATAACCTGTCAAGATACAATTATTTTGGTCATGTGCTTAATTTAATTTTGTGTCGTGCCATAAAAGGAGACAGGGCACCCACTGCCACCCCCATCATCCTCAAATAGCAGTGGTTGCCTTCAGACACGCAGATCAGGAGGAAAGGAAAGGTATGCAGGTGTCAGGGTTATTCCCCCACTTTCTTTAGAGACACTGCCAATGAGAATGTTTGAAATTACAAATGAGGATGAGCTGCAGGGAGCGAGCTCGCTTCAAAGACGTCTGATGTCCGTGTGTGTAGTTACTGGAATGGTGGGGGGGCTGAGGACGTCAAAAATGTCTCAGCATTTAGAAGAGCATAATGTAGCTGCAGGCGTACCTATCACAGGGGCATAGCAAAGAAAATGGCTTCCCCTCCGTGAGCAGTTCATTGATGATAGACAAACACCATGGCTTCTCTCCGGAAATTATGACAACAATGATCTTGAGTTGTCTGTTCTCTTAACAATACACTGGTATTGTCTGGCTTGACACATCTATCAGTTTCATCAAACTTGCTATTTTTGCCTCAAAGTTTACTTCTGAAATTGAGGAAATTGAGCCATGTTGATCCATGCAGGCAGGCATAAGATGCAAGCCATGAAGTGGTGTCTTTCTTTTGAACCTAACTTGAACTTGAATATGTTAAAGAAAGTGCAACAGGTACTGTGTGGAATAGGATTTAATAATATTTCATGGTTTGTACTCTGTAGGTTCTAATTGATATTTTGATATACAAGTTCAAAGTATAAAGTGAGTCCTAGGCGAAAATATCAGTTGCAGAGAGCTTGAAAATAACATCTGGGTTTTGGTCACAGTGTATTTTAGCAACATGCCTCCATTTAGATATACCGTCTCCTGAGAGAACTTGTAGATCTGATCATAGATCTGGGAATCATAAGGGAACTTTGTGTAATGGAAGAAGGCCAACGACTGATGGAACAGATTAAAACCAGTTTCACTGGGATGGTTTCTGAAATCTACCATTCTATTCCCTTTGTATGGTAAATGTTGGCGTAGCCTCACACTTCACATGTTGTTTATGATGGTATACTCCGCTGTTCCCTCTCATATCTACAATTGATCTCATTTGAGTTTCTTATGGCGCGTGCCAAACATCAGCTATACACAGTCTTATAACAGGCCCAAATCTAATCAGCACTGCAGCAGCATGGCATGCTACAGCAGTTTCTTTTTTCCCCTTTCTTTTTTTGGTGAGATGATTGTGTCAAGGTCCACAAAATTGACATGGGGAAACATTAAAATCACATAATACACATCGTTCCATGTAATCGCAGGATGATCACACGTAGTGTGTTTGTGTGTGTGTGTGTGTGTGTATTTGTTTGGATGTGAGTGTGTGTATGTATGTGTGTGTGTGAGTTTGTATGTGTGTCCAAAGCCAGTTGCTGTATCCAATATGTATCCCTTTTTATGCTCTCAGGTGGTTACCCCCCTCTCTCCAGTTCTCCACCCCTCCTGTCTCCCTTTCCCAGACAGATGGGTCCTGCAGATTGGGCTCTGTTCAAGGTTTTGTTCGGCTAGAAGGGAATTTTTCTTTGCCAGAATATAAATACCTGCAGTATTTTGCTGGTAAAGATATGGCACGTGTGTGTCTGTGATCACTAGCTCTGTATAACACAAAATACAAGTGTAATACCATACAACAGTTTTATTCCTCTCACATAAGAAAAAAAGATAAACACATCGCGTCTTGTAATTCCAATTGTGATGCCTCAACAAATTACCTTAGCTCATCATTTGATAACACTGCAATAACCAGTGCCCAAGATGATCATCTCTAATCACGGACAGTGTAATTAAAATGCATCTGCTGTGCATTTCTTTGAGCTTTATTAAATGACGAAGGTCAATAGAGAGCTCATTTTCCATTTACGGTGACAGTCTAGAGAACAGGGCGGATTTGATGATATACAAAGGGATTGGGCAGCGAATCAGTGCTGGGGGGAAACCTTGAATGAGTGTTGGACGCCATTTTCAGCTGTGGGCAGCTTATTTATAATGATGTGGAGAGAGGTGAATGTGGCGATTAGCATCAGGAAACATTCAGGAATGCTTGCGTAGGCAGCGCACAATTGTCTGAAGGACATTTGCCTTGCATCTGCTTGGCTGTTTCCCCCCTTTAATTAGAGTGGTCTCCTGGGCACTTAGTCTTGCAGAATCGATCGTAATCTCCCCTTGTGGCTTCCCCTTTTTATAGTATCAGTGGAATAACATTATTGCGGATTGTCCAGTGACTAATGCGATGTTAGTAGAGGCTGACAATATATACTTTACAGATCAATCAAACGAAAGCGGTGGATGGCTTGGTAGAGGTGGTTGCCACATGATTACAATAAAATGGACTTAGTAGCCTATATGACCAAGTCCAAATGTGCCTTTGTATAAGGAGACCAGAAATCACAGTGGGTCATTAATTTTATGTTAGGTGTTTTATATATTTGCCCAACCCTCTATATTCAATACTGAACATATGTTGGTGTTACCTAGCAACTGGGCTTTCAAGCGAACATTGAATAACTAAAGTATAGAGAAGAATGTATGAATTACTGTAATTATTTTTGGTTAAAGTTGTTGTGGTATAACAGCACAGGAACAAATTGATTGGAACGGTTCCAAATGACCATTTCATACAAATGAAAATATATGTGTTTCTGGAAGGAAAAGTTATATTAGGTCATGTTAAACTTACTCACAGATCATCTCACTCAGTGTTGCAGTAACATGATTTTACAGTCAGATCATTTTTTTATTATTATTTATTTATTTATTGTAATTGACAACTGTCTGTAGAACATGAAACCAAATGAAGTATTTACTAAAGACTGTAATAGTATTGTTATTACTAAGTTATAAGTCATTAATTGTAGCCGTTTGTAAAGCCAAATAAGGCCTTTGCAAGAGAAGGTTATAAGTAAGTTGTAAGTAAGGAAGAGTAAGAGATGACTGATAAGATGGATTTCACCAATATTTGCTCTGTAATTGTAATAGTAGCAGCACATTTATATTCTATTTGCTTATTTATTATTGCCTATTGCTTTTTTGTCTTGGCAATGCAGGATAACAGAAAATATTTTTATTTGGCGTTCACATTTCCTCATCTTTTGGTGGATGGTGCTTTATGCTTCTTGTTGACACACAATGTAATTTCCATCTGGCTTTCAATGACTGTTCCTGCCAAAACATTGAAAACAAATTAGGCACATATTCACTTAGTTAAGGCACTGCATACTGCATGTCTTCATGCCCCTCTCCCCCACCCTTCTTCCACTCTATTATGGTCAGGGTAAGAGGGCACAGGTGCAGTATACGCTAGGCCAGCACACCTGGGGACTTTGAATACGCTGCAAGTCCCCGCCCCCTTTTAAGGGGAAAGCAGACCGCTTGGGGTAAATTCCCCGAAAAGGGGGCGTGGTATAGAAGAGAAATTACGATATGCTGGTTGTGTGGATAGAGAGCCAGTGGACTCATGTGTTCAACTAGAGGCATCTGTCCATGAAAGCACCCATAAACACCTGATTAGCAGGTGGAGAATAACTACACTACACTACTGACTGAGGGCAGGATTGAGAGCAACCCAGAAATCATGTAAATTGCTTAGCTGGTGTACTGAATAATAGTTGGTATCCACATGAAGGGTTTGAGTAGCCTGAGCAAACCTTTAGCCATTAGCCCTGACCCATTAGACCACTGAACTGCACAGAATGTACACAGGTAAGACTGGTTTTACGAATAGAATTGAATGCAGAAGAGGGATAAGTGACAGGCTGACAGCTGTCAATCATCTTTGTGGGATCCTCCTGAACTTTGTTAGAGATAGAGATATTATTTGACTGACAGTCTGGAGGTGTTACCATTCAGAAGTGGACGGGACAGAACTAGAGTGGGTGTGGTTGAAAAGGATCAGAGCACTCAATGGGTGTTGGGCAGCTGGAAGTTTACAAAGCTGACAGTTGTTCCTTCATGAAAGCAACACAATGCATTTTTTTACCTTAAAATAATGGCTCCAAACTCATTTTGGTGTTACAGTGAGTTATAATAGGGAAAATGTCTTGCTTGATATTGCACAATGTCACATTGTTGAGCGGATAGGATCATGACCCTTTTAGTAATTTTTTGACGAACTGTGTACTGTCTTAGTGCTAGATGGCGTTAAATGTTGACGCCAAAGGGCATACTTATCAATTCTTTCATCAAGTTGCTTTAAGAGACCCCACACGCACACATACACACACACACACACACACACCAACTCAAATAAACACATCATTATTATATTTATATATTCTGAAATGTAATGATCCAATGAAACATTGATTAAATAAGGCTGACATCTAATTATATGACCCATTATTTTCACATATAATCAGCCCCTCGTGCACAGAAAAGACACACTAAAAACTAAGGATTGCAACATTTACAAGATAATTTAATTTAATAGCAGTTTTAGACAGCTTCCTTCAAACTCCATGGCAGATGACAGCATTAAAGGATGGTTTGAGTTAGGGTTTTCTCAGTGCAAGGCAAACGTATTGGTGCTGTCTGTTCACTTATTCATGTAAGCATGTTTAGGGAGCAGCACCACCTGTTCTGATAGGTGTTACATCAGTGTAACAGATTAAAAAGCTGTCCCGTGACAGTACTGGTAAATTGTAACATTGTCTCTTACAGTATAGACCTTTATAATTTATTCAGTATATGCAAGGTAAATACACCTGCCGATTTCTGTATTGCATGTTGAATGTTTAATATTGTGACAACATTAAACATGTATGCTTTAATACCATAATACAACACTGAGGTGAAGAGTGTATTCACAATTATTGTTGAAAAGCCTCTGTTCAATTTTGTGCTTCTCTTTTCCCAATTAAATTTCATAGTTGACAGACCTTTGCTTCCCAAACTGTGCCAGATGAAACTCTGGGGTCCATACGTAACAGGTTTAAAATCCAACTGTTAACAGTTTATCTGAACCAATGTCCCATGACTTCAGTAAATTGTTTGCTCTCTAAACAAAGCCTGACAAGGGACCACTAAGCAGTTTTTTCTCTCTTTTTTTGCTGTTTTGATTTCTGCATAGTGCATACAATACAACAAAGAATTATGTTCTTATGGGGGGCCATACAACAAATTAATTTATGTTACTGTAGACCAACTGGCCTGTAGGTGGCCGGACACAGTTTTCTGTGAATATCTCGAGAACCGTAGGGCCTAGGAGGACCACCTTTTTTTTGTATGTTGGTGTTGAGGGGCCATGTCAACCCATCCCATTAACACTCATTTCATGTATAGCGGCACCTAGTTAAAAATTAAAAAGCAAAAAAGTATGTGTTGTAATCACAATATCTCTGGCTGATATGGTCAAAACTGCACAAAATTGAAAGTGTAGGATCATTATGACACCCTCTGAATGCATGCCAAGTTTCGTGGACTTTCGTTCATGGGGGGCCATATAATAAATTAATTTATGTGTACATTTAGTGATCGTACACCAACAGAGTTTTCTGTAAATATCTTAAGAACTGTAGGGCTTAGGACGACACATTTTTTGTATATGCCTCCAGGGGTCATGTTAACCCATTCCATATGCACACATGTGCATAAACAGATATTCACACACACACATACATTCACAGTAATCATACGTATGATACATACACACACAGTAGACATATGTACGCATGCATGCACATGCACACACACAGGCACACCAACAAGCACACACACACACACAAACACACACACACACACACAAACAGAAACACGTACACGCACATGTGCACACAATTCAAGAATTTTTCAGAATTATGAACAAGCAAGATGAATCATACAGTATATGCCTTTCACCTTTTGTTATTAGCCAGCAGCCAGACCAGCAGATACCCTAACTTTGCTGAATTACTGAAGCTAAGCAGGCTTAGTTAGTACTTGGATAAGAAACCTCCTTGGAAGAGTAGGTTCCTGCTGATAGTGGTGTTGGTGGCTGGCCAGTAGGTGACACTCTTCCCTGTGGCCAAAAGCCACCAAACAAATATCAATCCCAATGTCCTATTGCAGTGACAGGGACACTGTACTGCAGGAGATGTTTTCCTTTGCATGAATGTTAAATTGAGGTCCTGACTCACCATGGTTGTTAAAGATCCCGTGGCACTTACCGCAAAGAGTAGGTGGTTACCTGATTTGCTTTATTTATGTACACATACATAAAGACACACACACACACACACACATACACACACACATAAAACACACACACACAAATACACGTACTGTAAACACACACACACACTACACATGCACACACACATACATGCACACACACGAAATGCACAAACACGCACACGCACACAAACACATAAACACACACACACACCCTCACACACATGCACCCACAAATACAAACACACCTACAGTACACACACAAACCCACACACAAAAAAACACACACACAAAAACAACCACACACTCTGCACACACTCAATTGCAAACACATCAAAAAGGAACAAAGTGGGAAATAAACACAATTTGACAAGCGTGACTTTTTTTTGGAAAAAATGTGCTGGACTGGGCGGCGGTCATATTTTGTACCGCTCTGCGGTACATCTAGTTACATTAAGAGCACTGAAAAAATTGGCTTATACCCAATAAACATACTGTAATAATTCTGATAGGTTCATTTCTACATTCAATTAGATGAGACTTTTTATTATGTCCACCGATGAGGTTAATGTTATTGCAGTTTGTTTATGTATGTATGTCCTTCTGTCTGTCTGTAAGCGAGATTATGCAAATTTGGTGAAAGGGTGATAGCATTGGCCAAGGACGAACCCAATACAGTCAAATCCACAACATTAGTATGACCTTCATTCATGTTTCAAGATCTGACATATGACTTTAGCAAAGGCAGCTCACTGAGTGCTGTTTTAGTTAAATATCACCTTTAGAACACTCGTGCCATGTTATTTTTATATTGGCGTAATTTTGCAAGGCAAATAATGAAACATAATTGTATTTTAGTCTAATTAGCTTTGCATGTCCAGTATTAGATTAGAAATACAATTCACATTCCATTCACATTGGACATACATCACAGTCTATCCATTTACTGAATCCTCTTCACGAAAAAAAGAGGTGGTCACAACATGCCACAAGTTCTATACTAATCATGTACAGTCTGTGTCCCAGCAGTGTCTGTCTAGAATATGTCCCTCCCACTTTGCTATTCACCTCAGGTTAATGAGAAATGTAAGCTGTTTATGCTGTAGTGTTTGCGATTAAATTCAAGTGGGGTGCCACAACAATTTCCCGCTCCTGAGTGGTAGAACCTGTTAAGTCATAGATAAGCACCAAGTGAGACAGATAATTATGAGATCTCTGTGAATGCCATTTCAGATCATTGGGCTGGGGTTTCTTCTCAATTTTCTGAGTGTCCTTGAAAGGGTACAGGTATTTATTATGACCACCGCGCAGCGAAGCGGCGGTCATATAGGTTTAGTCAGATTTTTCGCATGGCCAAATTTCTGTCAAAGATTCCCGGGACACTGAAAGACCAGGGTACACAAAACTTGGTGGGCATCCCCACATGGATAGCATGGAACCATCGTTTTTCGTTTTGATCTGTAGCCCCCCCGCTGGACTGGACCCCCGAAAGGAGGGTAGGGCAGACACAGTTTTCTGTGAATATCTCGAGAACCATAGGGCCTAGGAGGACCACCTTTTTTTGGTATGTTAGTCTTAAGGGGCCATGTAAACCCATTCCATTACCACTTATTTCATGTATAGCGCCACCTAGTTAAAAATTAAAAATAAAAAAATAGGTGTTTTAATCACAATATCTCTGGCTGATATGGTCAAAACTGCACGAAATTGAAAGTGTAGGATCACTATGACACCCTCCGAATGCATTTGCAAAAGGAGAGAAGTGCCGCACACTCCCGAGTTACACATAGAAGTCTTTAATGTGACTAGAGTGACAACGTTTCGGCCTGTCGGCCTTCCTCAGGTCACGTGTCGTGCACCCTCCGAATGCATGCCAAGTTTCGTGAACTTTCGTTCATGGGGGGCCATACAATAAAATAATTTATGTGTACATTTAGTGACCGTACACCAACATAGTTTTCTGTGAATATCTTGAGAACCGCAGGGCCTAAGATGACCAATTTTTTGCGTATGTTTGCCTCCAGGGGTCATGTTAACCCATTCCATATGCACACATGTGCATAAACAGATACACATGCACACACATACATTCACAGTAATCATACGTATGACACATACTCACACAGTTAGACATATGTACGCATGCATGCACATGCACACACAGAGGCACATACACAGGCACACACACAAGCACATGCACGCACACACACGCACACACACACACACACACACACACACACACACACACACACACACACACACACCCACCCACACACACATATAAACATAAACATGTACACGCACACATAAGTATAAGTAAGTATAAGTATATATGAAGGGTTCAGATGCAAAAGCCTCTAAATGCCACCTATGTCAAAAATGAGATAAAGATGGTGAGTGGATGCTCTCCACACATAGTATACGTCAATCAAATAATTTATAAATGCCACTCTGTCACTGATTGTTCTCCTCATTCTGTTTTCACTCGTATTTAGATCAGGGTTTACTTTTCAACACCCCTTCATTTTTGTCTCATTGCCCTGTAAATGTTACATTCAATTTAAAGTAAAGGTCAATTTGGTTAAAGAAATGTAATAAGTAATATATGGTGTTTAATCATCATCTGAAAACTTGCATTGGATTTGGATACGGTTTCATCACCGAGAACATCTACAACCTGTCAGTGTGAAAAGATCATCAGTGAAATATGCACATGCACGCACACACACACCATACCTAAACTACAGTGTTTGCATCCTGGGTAGCAGGTACAGTATCTGTGTGAATAGAAAAAAAAAGTGTGGTTTCCCTCACATTAGATTGAGTTTTGTCCTGGAATCAAAGTAAACCTCAATAAGGATCACAGTGAAGTGTAATTCTGAAAGCTTCTGCTTGAGATACAGATGCATTTTGCTTTGTGAGGAAAAGGTGACTTCCCTGTGATGAATTTTGCCTTTTCCCATGCTTTGCTCGATGGTATCCAATTTCAGGAAGGCTCGGTGGGATTTTCTCCTTCTTGAATTTGTTTTTAGCATTTCCAACCAACTATAATATGAAAGGTTATATAAACCAATTCAAATGCAATGGTCTGGTGTTAAGTATAAATATATATACTCTTTTGATCCCGTGAGGGAAATTTGGTCTCTGCATTTATCCCAATCCGTATATTAGTGAAACACACACAGCACACAGTGTACACACAGTGAGGTGAAGCACACACTAATCCCGGTGCAGTGAGCTGCCTGCATCAACGGCGCTCGGGGAGCAGTGAGGGGTTAGGTGCCTTGCTCAAGGGCACTTCAGCCGTGCCTACTGGTCGGGGTTCGAACCGGCAACCCTCCGGTTACAGTCATGCACACAATTCAAGAATTTCTCAGAATTATGAACAGGCAAGATGGGGGTGGGGTTGTATAAAATGTATTTTACATGTGAAATCTATGAACTAATCATGTTTTGGTACTTGTTGTCTAGCAGATACCAGTGAGAATTGAGTGTGCATAATGCTAGTGAGACAGTTAGAATCATATGCCTTTCAGCGTGACTTATTTTTGTGTAAAAAATGTGCTGGACTGGGCGGCGGTCATATTTTGTACCGCTCTGCGGTACATCTAGTTTTATAAATGCTTGTTCAGCTGAACCCTCTGGAGAGCAAAAGGTTTCATTAGGTATACCCTCATTGTTGCAAGTGCAATTTGGCTGCCCTGTTTTTCGCAAAAATGTATAGATTTTTGTAAAGCAACTATACTTAGCATGTGGGATGCATTTCAATGAGTATGCCTGGTGGGGAATGCAGTCCATGCTATTTGGATGTTTTATACTTTTAGCTGCATTGCACTTGTAGGGGGAGGTGGAGATGTATGTTAAGAAGCACATAGTCATTCCTATGTGAATAACACATTAGCAATCCACATGATGCATATCCTCTGCAACATGTTAAAATTATACGTAAATAAATTATTTGTGCTTCGATGGATAGGGCCAAGCTGAAAGCATGAGTCTGTGCTTCTGCCTTATAGTTTCTGTCCACTTTTTTTTTTACCACACATCTCATAACTCTTTGAATCTTTCTCCTTCACTCTGCCCTTATCAGCAACAAGTAAAGCAGCCAAACTACTGTGATGATAAAGTTTGTTTTGAATATCATCGTCAGAATGAAGCCTTGACAGTAGCTAGAACAGCATCTGGTATCTGAGTCAACTACAAGGCTGTCGGCTGTCACAAACTGGGAGGTATAATGAGATCCTTTCTTTGCACTACACTACAGCATGTGTGTGTATAGCCTACAGTTTCCATATTCAGTAGATAGGATCCACATGCAGGCATATCACTATGTGTGTATAGTTCACATATTCGTATAGTACGTATATATACGTATATACATATAGCCTAGTTTATAGACTTCCATTAAGAGAAATAACATACCGACAGTGTATCCAAAGGCATGAAATGTAACAGATGGCTTTAGATAACATGAGCAGAACTTTATGAGTTTTTTTTTTTTACTTTTTTCAGATTAACTGATTTACTTCCTGTAGTCATGGAGATACTGACATCATCAATAAGCAAATGACAATTAAAGAGACAGCACACATTTACTTACACTTATATGATCTACATGCAGGCATATCATTGTAGCCTTGAGCATACATCCCCCAAAAACATTAGTCAGAAGCATTTTTATTTCTTCAAAGATACTTTTAAGTCATTTGTCAAATAATAAAAACTGTTTAGTTGAGTTATATTTTTGAGCCATGAAAATTGGGTTGTTGTGAAATTAAATCTGGACCTTGGCAGGTAGATATTGACTACAGATCGTATTTACAACTATGCCCCATAACAAGCTTTCCTACTTCCTGCAGATACATTACAAGGTGAAGCACCATACTGCTGTCTGAGGAGAAGCATTCCTTTAGCATCATCACCTATTTGCCCCTTTCTTCTGACATCTGTCATTCAGCTAATGCCAGTAAACAAGTCCGTGCCATTCATAATTACCCACAATACCCAGAGAAACAATCTCACTACAGAGCACCTTGTAGAGTAAGACCGTATTCACATCGTAATGAAATATCAATTAAACACCAGTCCGGCAGACATCAGGAGACATGGCTTCAAAGCACTGAGATAATTACTTGTGTTATCAGTGTTGAAACAGACAAATCAATCCCAACCCCAAAAAGCTTGGACAATTAGCTCCATTATTGAATTCATGTAAATTAGGCTCTTCAAATGCTTTGGTTTGGAAGATGTCAAGAGCTGTCAAATTGAGGTCTTAAAAAATATATTTTTTTGAATAGAAAAAAACAGATTGAAAGAGAGCAAACTTTTTGAATGGGTTGGAAAGCTAATAATTGCTTTCCTTGATTAAACTCCTACTGTAGATGGTCACTTGACTTTCTTGCATTGTAAGTAGCAAGGATCAAACTGTGTATGGGAATTTCAAAATCGGTGCTGTTACAACATTTCAAAGCAATGCCAGGAATAATTAAAATCTCACTCACTTCATGTCAATATATGGCTCATAATAAAGGTAGTAGTTTACTCTAGAAAGGTATTAAATATATAACAGTCCCATAACAGTCAAGAAAAATGTTGCAATGTCTATAATACACATCATGGCCAAGTTATGCAATAACTCATGGCCATATTTAACTCATAACTCTGGCCATGTCATTTCTATGCCATATCTTTCTTGAGGTATAATAAACATTTTCACTGCAGCACAAATTAATGCTAAACCATTCTGGCTGCTGCTGTTGCCATGAATTTGATTACCTTGTGTTGTCCTAAATGATCCTTTTTCAACTTTGTTTTGTATAGCCTATTTTCTTTTTACCAGATTTACCACAGATTCGTATGAAATTTGTGATAAATGACACGTTGTTCTTTCATGACAGACTGTTTCTTCTTGAGAAATGATGTATAGGTTTAAAATCAAATCAAGCTACTTTATTTTAGGATTTTGTTTTACCCTAGGAGAAATATACTATGCAGAAGCAGATTTTAGTTCCCATTTTATCAACACCAAACTCAGTGTCCATAATTTTGTATCTAAAATCTAGAACATGCCATTCATTACTACAGCTACTGATGTATGTAATGCCCCATTTCTGGTATATATCATTCATCATGTAGTCTCCTCAAACTAGTAATTTCCTTATGCACTTACACCCATCAGCATCTGTCTGGGTTGCCATTGCCCTGTTAACATTTTCCAGTGGGAGTCTTAGAGCAATTTAGCCTAATCCCTTGCTAAATCAATCTTATCCTAAGGTAAATGGACCAAATCCCTTTTTAAATTGACATGTCCCAAGGGAAGATTTAATAGTCAATATTAACCCTACAGACATACAGCTGTAATAGTATTAACAGTATTCTGGTTTAGGCATATGCCAAAATGGATTATTACTTTAAAGGTGAGGATTATTTCATGGTAAACGTGAAATAGTGTTTTTTCAACAATTATAGCTCACAAATAAATACTTTCCTCACCACTTTGACATAAAGACAAATGTATTGTGATGTGATGTTTATAGTTACAGTCTGACAACCAAATACTTGTATTCTACTTCAACCATCTGACATATTCATCATGTTTCTCTCTCCCAACAGTTTTCATCATGGTTTTGTTTCACCTGCTCTTGTGATTAATTGACATAACACAGGTGGGAATTCAAGGAAAATACATGATCCCTCTTAATTGACACATAGACTCCCCTTTAAACATGCTTTTATATATATATTGTGTATCATATATTACATATCCTTATCGATGACAGTGAGGCATATTGACTAAGCATTTATGCATCCACTTAACATAACAGCAATCTGACTGAAACTCTAAAAGCTGCTCTAAAATAAAATAACAGGTCTTGCTTGCATATTCCGTGTCATAGCTATCACACTGATATTCACTACTTAGCGATTTAACTCAACACTGCTCAGTTAACATCAGCATTAAAAAGAGCATGGTTGTCCAATCTCAGATCTGGTCAATTTGACTCAGTAGCACAGGTACAGATAATAGCATTGATGATCTTTTGATTTGCTGAACAAACAGAAAAAGTAATGGGCCATCTAAATGGCCAGAGGACAGATCATTGCAGTGCTTTGTTACGGCCATTGATTTTGCTGGGCTCCACGTGGACAGAATGGTAGGAGGTCCTTGGAGTTGGTGTGGGAGCAGTGGCGTGGATTTATAATATGGTTCTTACACAGGAGTGGGCCTCATACCCAGAGGCAATCGATGCATTTACTGGGGGTGTCAAACCAAAGACTGATTGTTTCCCACCCCTGGCTGAAATTGAAAAGAAAATGGCTTTCTCATTGAATCAACACCTGAACTGTGTTTCTCCTGCCTCCTACCCCCCCCCCCCCCACACACACACACACACACACACATACAGATACACCTCAAACCCCACCCCATCATGGCCACCACCTTCTGCTGCTGGCACCTGTGTTTGGAAATGACTTTGACACCCAGAGACTTTAATTTGGAATTCAAATGACAGTGATGCATGATAATGTTTGTCTTTTTAACCATTGTCTTTTTGTCAGTAAAGTGGGCCTGACTACATGCATGATGAACTCATTTCAATATATAGCATGTAGGAGAGAATAGTGATTGGAACATGCTCCAGATTCTCTGTGGCAATTAGACCCTTTGTGTCTGGGTACATGGCGTATCGTTCACCATCATCATTGATGTCACATTTGTTGAGATATAGATCGCTTTCTGCATGTGGCGTGCAGGTCTGCAATGAAGAGAGGCTCACTGTGCTTACTCATCAAACTGAGTCCTGCCAGTTTGCCAGCCCTGCCTTTTTGTAAGCTCTCAAAATATGGTTACAGAAGTTAACCACTGACTGATGGGACCTGCTGAGTCAAGCCAAAATGTCTGGAAACTGAAGGCTCTACTCTCAGGCACCTCTGCCTTTACAGTAACTTGTCATGGTTGTGCAATAAATGTCTTCGTATTCATAAAAATATGATGATAATAACAGGAAAATTTGGAATAATTAACATTAATTATGAGACTGTGTGCACTTTATGAGAATGTGTGTCAGTTTTATGCATATAATAAGCCTATACTCCTCACAATATACTGTATTGCTGTTGAACTTGTCATAAAAATATGGCACCATGGATAATAAACACTGTCATAAATTTTCATGGCAGATTAAATCCAGAAATAGAAAAGTCTTTAGTTACCATTCTCATGATGCTATGACAGTGTATTTATAGCTGCTGTATGCCCTAACACTGAGGACGCTGTCATGGCAATCATTCTAATCATTTTTTAATCATTCTAAAAAATAGCAAGATTACCGGACAACCAGTCCAGTGGACTTACCAGGAAATGCTAATGACAAAATTTGCAATATAGCATGGTATGATGCTATGTTTAAATTACACTGTTCTCTCAAATAAACACCCTTGGAGGTTATGAGACCAGATCCAGGGCCATAATAGCCTACAGTGAAATCTACGTGGCTGAGCACCAGTCAGGTCTGGGAACCAATGGATGATGTCCTTGTATCCTTGTCCTTGCTAAAACATTACTACTGCAATACTGTAATGTATTCAGCACTGGTATAGTACAACTAACAGTAAAGGAAAGTTCCTGATAAGAGGCCAGTATTCACTGTCTACTTCTTCTGTAATTGTTGGTCTTAAGAACAGCTTTTTGCACAGGCAGCAGAAATGCCGTTTGAAGCGCTGTGGATCAGTATGTCAATGTGTTGAAGGACACATGGTGCCCATCCACAGCTTTCTAAAAGATGGTTTCAAAAGCTTGCTTTAAAGTTATATCTTTATACTACTGAAATAAACTACAATCTTGATGCAAAATGAATCCGGTGCCAATAAGGCAAGGATCACATCAGCCAGCGGCAAGCGGCAGCGGCAAACGTAACGCAACGCTCAGACCATAATAAGTTTTGTCTTGTTCCTAAGCAACACAAACGGTTTGTCAATTGAATGCGCTTGCATTGCGCTTTGAAAGTTGAACCAAGTTCAACGCTCCGCTTGTTAAACGCTAGCGTTATGCCAGCGTTGGTTCCGCTGCTGAACCATAGAGAACAATTGGAAACCTGCTGCTTGCCGCTGGCTAATGTGATCCCCGCCTAAATGGCATCTCTTCCTCTCATTGCCTACCCAATAACATGCTGACACAAGTAACTTGTATCAATAGATCCTTCATGTATATCACCATCACATCACAATGATTCCTCTCTTCAATAGTTCAAATGATCATGTATTATAAAGTGAATTATTTCATTCTATAATCCATGGATATACCACTATTATCTTTGTACTTGGCTTGTGTCACAGTTTGGTTTGAGATCAGGTTTGGCAGGCTAAATCTTGTCACAAATCCAAAACCCTCCATTACCTCAATGCAACAGGCCCACTTTACTTTACAAGCCACATTCACCTAACCTATTTCGCTCCGCCTAGCTCCACTCATCCATCTGGAACCGATCCATTGAAGTGTTGCTTCAGAAGGCTGGGCCTAATCAAAAAATGCTTGCATATGATTGAATAAGCCACTTGTCCGTATTGACGTGCTACTTCAACCACTCACATCGAAGCCAACCCGTGACGCTGATAACAGTCTCACAGTCGCTTCTACGCTATGAAACTCCTGCCCTGCGTCCTGATTGGCTGTACCATAAAATCGGTTGAAGAAATCACTCTCAATGGAAGAGGTCCCAGATGGATGTGAGTGAAGGCGGAGCTAAGCGGAACAAAATTCATCTGGCTAGGGTCAGGTTAACATTCACCTTCATTGCTGAGAATAGTTGCACAGTTTATTGGATGTTTCTATTTGTGTGCACATGGGGCATCAAAACATCAATTGCAGATTCAATTTTGTATTTGCTATTACTAAACCTATGCTTTTCCCAGTGTATTTTTTCAGTTGAAATTAACAGCCACAGTTCTAGTTGGATCAGATAACCTCTAATAATACTTTAAAAACCAGGGTATTTGAGATGGTTTATTCTCTTCCAAGAGTATGGTTATGGTATGGCGGCATATATGGGATGTATGTATCATCAGAACATTGTCACTGTGGATTGTATTGTATCAAAGAAATAATATGCATACTGCAGCTTTTCAGAATGCTCTATCATTACACATATTCACATTGGAACTTTGTGTCTGGGGAATGATGAAAGTAGAAACAAAGTGCATGGCATGCATTGAAGTGTGGCTATGCAGAGGAAGAAAGGGAATCAATGGAAAAGAAAATGTATATGGATAAATCATACACACTGTGACAGACAAGCTCAACTTATGTATATTTTCACTCATGAAAAAGTCAACGCCAGCTATATGCACCTATATCCAAGCCTGTCTTTAGTTTAGCCATACACAGCTACACAACAAATACAGAAGCACTGAAAATATGTTTTACTTTAATACTATACATTTGTTTGTAACTCATTAAATTAAATGAGCTTTTCAGTTGAAACGTAGTACTGTTTCCAGTGACTGAATATTCATATGTGTCAGTGACTACAGGGTAATTGACTCAGAAATGGGTGATCTCACTCATTAGTGACTTACCTCAGACTAGACACTGCAGCTTGTGGAAGCGATGGCAGTGCATGGAGACGATTGTATTACTCACAGTGAGCTGTTCTGGATACAGTCTTCTCCCCACTGTCTGCTGTCACCACATATTTTAATTCCCCACAGACCCAGATACAGTGCATTAACCTCAGCTGAATGGGGCTCTGTGAAGGTGAGGTCACCTGGTCAGAGCCACTGGCCCTGACATCAGGTAATCCCCTCGGAGGCCTCTCCCTGCTCCGGTTATCTCGGCCAAGGCAGCGTGAGCATGAATTCTCAACACTGGTCCTCTTTGAGCCGTGACACAATTCAGACGGCTTGATTTCATTCCAGCAGGCGCCACAATGTATCGGATGTGGCAGAGATTTAAGAGGATTAAAAAATCCCTTAAAATGCATTGTGGCGCGCCCGGCGACGGCGGAACACAGCAAGGGAGTAAAGTTAGTCAACTTTCATCTCCGAGTACACCTGCCAAGATATAATCCGCCGTTTCCATCACACATGCACGTGACTCAGCGAGGGGTGTTTTGTTTTTGGGAAATGAGATTCTCCTCCTCACAGGCTGATTCAGCATGGGGACGACAGACAGGGGTTGATCAAAGTGAAACATTTCAACAGAGCTCTACAAATTAAAAAAGACACCAGGATGCAATGACTCAGGACTGCTTTTTTTATTTCAAAATTGCATGCCCCTAAAACTTATTTTTAACCCTCCATCCCGTAATAATAACCAACCCATAATAACACCTATTTGGAGGTTTGCTGGAAAATGACAATGTGAAAATTATGTGTTTGGTGTGTTGATTGCACATGCTCACAGTTGCTATTAGTATCAAGTGGTAATTTTAAATGTACATTTACTTGACTATGAAAGCATCAGCTGAATTATGAAACGTATGAAAGGCAAGTCCATATGAGTACCACTTCACTGTGAATAGCTGTCCACTGTCTACTGAAATGTTAATCATCAATCCATTTCACTTTCCTGCAGCATGGCTCCATGTGTTATCTGAGCAAATGCTATGTTGGGCTGCAACTCCAAGGCTTTAAACCACAAAGGAAAAAGGTTTCCTTGTCTAGCACAACAGATAAGTAACTCAGCGTAACTGCGGTCAGCCTAACTAAATATGGGACGTCTCATAATGTATAGCCTTCTGAGGCTCCGAGCAGAAACTGCTGTGCTTGGTATATCTAAAGCCAGGCTGAAGGGTACAGAATGTAGTCACCACAAAGCATGCAACCTAGGGCAAGATCACAGCCTACAGTGGAGGCTGAAACATTTAATACTTTGTCAGAACCTTTTCAGAAACCTTTTCATTGATAGCCCTCCAAGCATTTTGTGTACTCTGACTTATCGGACTCGGAGAAGGGTGGGGGGTGGGGCAGACAATATGAAAACACGAGAGCAGTCTTATGTAATCCTGACGCACAGCCTTTTAAGAGACCCTACAGCCAGGGGCGGAGTGGGGCACTAAAATCCACCGGGAAAATTCTGACTGCAGCGGCCCGGCCCGAACCCCCCCCCCCCCCCCCCCCCAAACACACTCATCAATAGCACATAAATATGTCAATTTAAAATACTAATAGGCTACGTATGGTTACATTTGGAGAAAGGAACTGGATAGCGCTAGTAATGCAATACAACAAGCCAATCAACCACAAACCAGGCACTTTCAATAAATGTGTAAGGAACTATAGATATATAAGTGCAGTATAAAAACAGCTTTGTGTGGATGGAAATTTCAAGCATCATGCAAGGGCATGTATCTGGGTATCATAGCACTCCATAGTTGCCTGTATAAATTTAAAAAAGGAAGTAGGCCTAGGCCTAGCCTACAGACAATGCCAACCTAATAACACAGGTAATTAAATAATTGGAAAACCAGGCACTTTGAGGTTTGTAGAGAACTATTAAAGTAGGCCTATGCTTACATATAGACAGTTCCAACGAGTTCCACAAACCATTTATCAGCCTGAGTGGCCCACTAATTAGTCATTAGGCTAGGCCTACATATCAACATAAGACTAGCTTGTGCTAGTTTCCGCCTAGCAATAATGTCAATTCTTTAACTCCTCTAACCTTTCTCTCTGCCTTCCATCCATGTAACAAGCAAGCAACCACGCAAATCTGTCGACTGTCAAAAATCCTGTAGTTTTCCTCAAACTTGATCGCTTGTAGGGTCATGCCATTAGACGAGGGGGCCGCTCATTTATCCCCCTACATTTCTGTAAATAGATTTGACCTGCAATCGGTTCATTGGATAAACCAGAAACACATCCCCCAGTCCCAGGAGGCTTTGCTCCATTCTAGCCTAGGCCTACGTTAATTGAAGAATAAACAAACAAATTAAATTGTCTTTTTTTTAATTTGTGACCATGAAAGTTCTGTAACGCCTGAATAAGACAAATATGAATTAAGATATAAAAAAAATGAAGGCTAGCCTAAACATGAATGACCTAGACAGTGAGCGAGTGGTATAAATATTGGTTAGACTTCTTAAACATAAAAGTGTGGATCAAGGAGATTTTCCCGTAAATTTCATTATGAATCTATGATTCCGATGGCAGCATAGGCTACGCCACACGGCTGCGACAGAGACTCTATGGGCCGGCCCGTACCGCGCACATTCCTCGGCCGGCCCACCGGGAAAATTCCCGATCGTCCCGATTGCCACTCAGCCCCTGCCTACAGCCCAGATATAGACAGTGCAGTCAGTCACATCATCAGCACCATGTGCGTCAGAATTACATATTTAGTAAGTAACATAATATCAGAGATGATAACATAATTCAGTGCACATCTTACTGTGGCAATCTGGCAGTTAAAATTTGTTTTTACTATCTCTGCCTTCTGTTCTAAAAAGATTTGCATACAAGGGCACTACTGTCTGAAAATGAGTAGTCTAGACACAAAAGATGTGTTATCGATTTGCTATGGATGTCATATTTTAATACCAGTTATTGCTGTAGCCTACTCTCCTCCAGTCCATTATTTATTTTAAGGAGAGAAAACATTGCAATACATTCCAAGCTCAGCGTTTTTTTTCTTTTAATAGTGTTATGATTTTTTTTGTGCACGTAACATTGTTGGGCTGCAAATGCCAATAACACTGCTGATGGGAGTGATCAATTAAACATGATCTCTCCACCTTTCAACTTACTAACTGCGATCAATAATATTTGCACTTAGAGTGTGTCTTGGGGCACGTGCAGCCAAGTGTGAAGGGATTATTAGTCAAGACTTCATATCCTCAAAGGATCCCTACAGCAGAATTACTGTTGCTCTTGGATTTGATGCCTTCTTAGCCATATTCCACATTACAAAGCACAAACCGTTCCTCTGTTCCTTTTTTTCCCCATCATAGCTCATTTTATTAGCTATTTTCAAGGAACCCACGAGAACTGCATACTGTAAATGAATTGACATAAGTGTGGGCTAATGTCTTATACTGCAGATATGGCAAAATTATGGATAAAAGGAAAAGCTAAGACCCCTGAGATCATTAATAAATCACATGATCAGATCAGATAGTTTTTGAGGTCCTAGTTATTTATCAATATTATTCCCATAAATATTTATCAACATTTATTTCTATGAATACTCTAGGGGAATACTTGAGCACAGAATCTAAATGGCACTAGTTTGCCCATTAAAAGTTGTACCATCATTACCACACGTCAGTCATTCTGAGTCACCAAGCATTCTCACTCTAGCTTTTCACTATTGCTGCAAAGATTGCTGACAGCTACCTTCCAATTAGAATATTTACTTACCAGAATCTCAGCTCTGTCAGTGAGTGATCTAAAACTGACTTTCTAATGCAACACAATATTCTGCTGTTTAACAAATTTATCAAACGCTGCCTGTGCCATTTTTAGAAATAGAATTTGTATGAATGATAATCAGACAGCTGATTTGTGTTTGAGATGAGAGTGTGATTTTTGGCAAAGGGACTGCTTATGTTCACAGCAGTCAGATTTGACAATGCACTCAAAGCTGAAGACTCAAATATTTGGGCACAGTCTAGAATAATGACTGAAAAAATCTCCAATGTTTGCTCTAAAAGCAGATTTTATTGAAATATTACGATGGGTTTCAGCATTTGTTACTTATATGCTTTGCCATGTGCTATTTATCATCTTACTGTAAACCTTTTAGGCTAACAGGCACTTATCAGCTGCCCTCCTCTCACAGGAGAAAGAGGCGGTCAGATCTCTGACAGAAACACTTAGGGCCATTTTTGGAAAGGGCCAGTCTTTTGTTGCCCTAAGTGTCTTTTAATGTCAATGCGAGGCATGGGAGTGAAGCATGAAAAGCTTTGGTATGAGACTCTAAGCACTGAAAGGCCACCGCAGTATAGTTCTCGAGATCCTGGCCGGCACACTTATTGTATTGTAGATTCATTGGTGCTGTTTCACTTTTTAGTGGTGCAATCAGATTACTCCAATAAGTTTATAGACACGCCAGCTCTTCAGTTCCACCCGACATTTGATAGTCAGCAATAATGACACAAAGACAATCCGAGGCTTTTGCAATACCTCTGAATTAGCCGGCGCACCGCTGAAGCACATTATGAAGCTAAAAGGTACTTTCGTAGGCGATATGCTTCAACAACTGCGGATATCAGGAGACTTCTAATGGATGTCATTTGCCATTTGTGTGTCAATCTGTACCCATAAATCTGTGCAGAAACACCAATAAAAGGCAAGAGAAGCGTGATGGTCATATTGACGAGCTGCTTTATGTCCTGCTGGTTGTTTGTTTTGCCTGTCCCTATAGATAGCATAATGTACAGTAACAAATGTTGTTAATGGTTTCATAGGGTATTGCACAATGTCCTGGTTTTGCTGTAGTCTAAAGGAAAATTTACTGCTGCACATAAGTATAAAATTGGCTCTAAAAGTACCAAGTGAATTGCAGAGACTCTGCAGGATGCTTTACAAAATGTTTCATGAATAAAATCACAAAGTTGATCAAAAAGTGCTTTAGAAATCTATGAAGTCACTTGTTTGGAGAAGATCTTGTTTATGTATTGATCTCGGGTCTTGGTTACATAATTTACTTTGCTCTGAAGTGTGTGTTGAAGTCCCCCAGTCCACGCACCCACACACACTCCTCCCACTGGTGTGATACTTGATGACTAGCCGTAAGCCTAATTGTGTCACATCTGGTTAATATTATGGGTTGCTTGCTGCAACATGGAAGTGTTGAGGAAGGCACAGGGTGACTCTTAGGGCCTATGCCCAGAGTGTGCTATCAGCACACCATTTCTCAACACCATTTGTTCTTTTTATAGGAAATCTCTACCGTTTCATGTGCATGTTTTTATGGAGCGAATTTCACTAATGACTTAGAACCATTTGGATAATTTGGTTATTTGTTATCCAATTATTTTCTTCAGTATCTTCTAATATTCATGACTTTATAAGAGGTTTATAGTGTGAAAGGATGCTTCTTATTTCATCACGACTTTGGTCCACAGTGTTAAATACGGTAATGTTCTTCAATGAATCCTTTCTTCATGCCTATTTGCCAACAAATAAGCCAAAAGTGATAGGCAACGTGAAAAAAAAATATGCCATACCATTTGTTTCATTTCATCATTCAGATGTGGTCTTAATCCAGCAGGGCTTAAGATGTGTGTTGTGCTAACACTGGCAAAAATTCAAGATCTGGAACAGCCCAATTCAAAGTAATTGTCTTTAAAGTGCTAAGACTCTATATGCAACATATACAAGCAACTTAATTAAGGAGGGCTGGATCAGTTTGAAAATCCATAGCTGAGGAAGGTGTTAGTTGGACAAAAGGAAAAGCCCTTTGAGAGCGAGCACTGCCAGTGCATAGAAGATGAAAGCAATTGGGACTGATGCCAGTAGAGTGTGCAGACCAAAGTGGATATGATTCCCTCATGATATGTGGGGGCCTCAAAGCAGAGAATGGCTAGCTTTAAAACCCTCATCTGATTCATGGAGTCCAGCTGTTGCCTTCACTTACAGAAGCATCAGGAAATCTCCAGATAGTGGGCGGGAGATGATGTGTGTGCTCATGCATGCATGTCACAGTGAACCTCGACAACTAGGTCTGGCTCCTGGACTTATTCCCTACAGAGTTAATGGCCCATCCAATCATTGGCCAGACTCTTAATACTGCCCCATCTTCTCTTACAATGTATACGGGCAGGGGGTGTCTGTTATACGCCCCTGAGTATGTGCAACCAAGTGTTTGTGTGACCATGACTGTGGTCAGCCATGATGTAATGTTTCCTACTGTGAACTGTGATGTATTAGCCTGTATTGCATCAGCCAATGACTCTCTTGCAATTAGCACATGAGGTTGAGCTTACATCAATATAACTGATTGTGAACTGTGATGTATTAGCCAATGACTCTCTTGCAATTAGCACATGAGGTTGAGCTTCGTCTGTCAGTCAGTCAGTCAGTCAGACAGACATTTTAATTAAATGTTTATATTAATCATCTAACTGGAACACACTACTGTCTGTGGAACACTCACTGTGACAAACATGTATGTAAGGTGTTGCTATAGCTACACAACCTTCTCATAACACATTTTATACCATGGTCTAGGTCTAAAAAGTGATATAGGCCTACTACACCTATAAAAAGATGTTCCGTTCGAATTGCCTGATGACAGTTCTAAATCATTGCGCTGGCTCAAACACTAGTTGGTAACCAAACGATTTTAGCTCTAAAACTCATTTAGTATTACGGTTTTTCTCAGTTGCTTTGGTGCTTTTCTCAGATCAGAATGAAAATTCTCATAACTATTAGTTCAACCTCCACAACATTTAGTCATTTGTGCACATCATAGTAGCAATTTCTCCTTCCTCTGAACAAATTGCAATGCTTTTGAACATGTATCAGTTTCTTTGTCATGTCAGTCAAAATGAACTACTTATGGATGCTGAATAGTCGTTCCCAATAAAACTAATAGTCTTCATTTCATTGCTTGAGTCATTACATACAAAATTGGTGAACTAGTTATCAAATTATGTCACAATGCTGTAGAATTGCAAAGAGCATAAGTAAAACTGTGAAACGTACATATTCAGTGTCTTGTACTCACTTACTCCCCTAACTACAGCAATTTGTAACTTTACTGTAGTTTTCAAATGGCTTTACAAGTACTGTATAGTGCTGTCGAGCATTTTCAGGTAGTTGTCACCGAGTTCTGACCTTTTTTTGCATGGGGAAACACTGAGAGCATAAACTGTCGTAATGAAAACATGACAAAGCCATTTGACTATCTTGTTCATAAACGATGGTGTCAAGACTCAATTTGATGACACTGGCAGTTTCATTGACATAAATACTTGCTTTTGAGGAATGGACTATCCATTTTGAGCAAGTGACGTGCTTTTGCAGGTTATCCACTAGGTTTTGCAGTTTGCACTAATTGTTTCGAGAAATGCACTAACTGCTGTGCAAATGTTAATAGTGATGTGAAAAAAGCACCAAAGCGACTGAGAAAAACTGTAATGGGAAAACACTGAGAGCATAAACTAATCGTTATGAAATCGTAATGAAAACATGACAAAGTCATTTGACTATCTTGTTCAAACGATGGTGTGAAGACTTCTCATTTTGATGACACTGGCAGTTTCATTGACATAAATACTTGCTTTTGAGGAATGGACTATCCATTTTGAGCAAGTGACGTGTTTTTGCAGGTTATCCACTAGGTTTTGCAGTTTGCACTAATTGTTTTGAGAAATGAGATCATGGTATAAACAGGATAATGCCCTTCGACGCGTCCATTATCAGAAATAAATGGACTTCGCTTCGCGTCTGACGGTTCACGCCTCCGAGTCATCCATTTATTTCTAATGGACACCTAGTCGGGCATTGTCCCTTACTTGTACCATACTGTATATATGTTGTCAATGTGGTCACTGGGGTAATCGGTTATGTAAATGACACTGAGGCATCATAAACAAACATTTCAGCTGTCTCTGAATCACTTCAATGCATTTACATGAGAACATGCTTGGCAATCAACTAATTTCTGGATGATCATGCTCATATTTAATGAACAATGGCTAATCACAGTATAGTCATATGGTACAATGAAATCAATCTGCTTGCATTTCTTGTGCCAAAATTCCCCCAGTGTTTTAGCCCCCCAAGCACATCAGCTCAATGTGTATATTTAGCCCCTGAGGTCTTATGGTCTGTAAGTTTATTCATGCTAATTAATGGTGCTGAACCCAAATTTGAGCACTTTAGCCTTTCTGTCCAGCAGATGATGGCTACCGCCTTCTGTTTCTCATGCCTGGTGCCTAGACTATCAAAAATACAGTTTCCCCTCTCTCCATTATTTATCTGTCATATTGATGCAGTCTGACAAAATGTTTTAAAATTGTAATTATGCATCAGATGATTGTAATTATGGTGAGCACAGAGGGGGAGCCTCGCAGTTGTGGAAATAAGTGTGGACGTGCAGAGACTCAGCGCAACTCCATCATTTGAACAAAACAGAACATTGCTCTTGCATAATGATGTCTATTACTGAAAGGGATTCTTTTCTTGCCCATGTTCAATGTCTGCAGATATTTCTTTATACTTTGGTTTACAATGAAAATCTAACATCCTATACGCCTAACATTTAACATTACACATTAATAATGAGTACTCATTTACCAATGCAAATCATTACAACTGATTTCTACATGAACGAGTATGGGTTATGTATATGTAATTGCTATGTGGACTGAAAATCTAAATTTGCTTGTTTAATGTATATTACGTAACGTGACTTAAATGCACACCACAGGGAAAATAAAAAGCACTGGCACATCACTTTTGGTTCCTCAGCCGGTCAGGGAAATCTGGGGGATCTTGGCTCATTTCTCTCCTCCCATACATCACACACAAGGCACATGGCAGCACATCACTCCAAGCTGTGCATTCATGTCTGGACAGACTTCAGTGAATTTCCCCCAGATTGCCTGAAATCAGCATCCTCCAAATACAAAAAAAAAAAAAAAATGAATACATACATACAAAACAAGTTCAGGCTTGCCAGAGTGTGATAAACTTCAGTGTTAATTGTGAAATTCTGCCAGCAGTCACATGCATGCGTGTTGCATGTGCTTTAAATGTCGTCCTCATTTTACAGTCCATTTGTCACCCTTTCAGCGCAAAAGAGCACAGGGAAACACGGTATCTTGTCGAGCACAGCAAAACCTCTGTGTGGTGCCTGCCGACGAGCGGCATTTGAAATGAATATTTTTTTCGAAGTGGGAGGCTCCACACGCACACACACACACAAGCAGCCTCCAGGCCCACAAGAGGCTCAGTGAAATACCTGTGCACTGCCAGCAGACCAGAGCCTCAGATCCTCAAACACTTCCTTCCCAATCGCACTCTGCTCTATTTGATGATAACACTCATAGGGCCCGGGGACTACCGATTCTTCAACATCAAGAAAAGAGGAAACACACTGATCTGTATGTTATTGAAATCGAGTTGGATGTAATCCCTCGCCCTCGACATGAACATATTGCGGAGGCATTTATACCAAACACGCAGACATTTGATAAATAAATACTGAATTACTTATAGTTATCGTGTGCTTGCACAGGTGGATGAGCTGACGTCTTGTGTGTGGATATGATGGAGCCGGAGAGCTTTGGAGCTCATGGTCAGCCGACTGAAGATGGATGACTCTTAAGATTGGGGTAAGATGGGAGATGGGAGACCTGAAGAGGCTGATGGAGAACTGAGGGAATCAGTTCAAACATCAGTACACTCACTCACACACAGACAAACAGACACACACACACAAACACGCACACACACACACACACACACAGTGGTGGGCGATATGGACAAAAAATAATATCTCGATATTTTTTGTGATTTTGACGATAACGATAATTAGTCGATATCCTTTAAAAAAAATTATTTGTTAAAGTCTGAGTTACTTTACAGCTCATTATTTATGAATAGCATCATTACAATAATAACCAATAACCTAACCTGTGACTTTTTAACCAAATCAACCAATGCATTGTCACTCTATGACACATTTCCAATTCTGCCCCCACTTGTGTGTGTGGCAATGACATGGTCTAGCCAGCTACATTAGAGAAGATGAATAGGCCTAACAGTTAGGGAAAGTCTGAAGCTGAAGTTCCTTTCAAACCTTTACATAGGATGCACTGTAAAACTAAGAGCAGACCAACAGAGTAGCCTACATCTCAGTTATTTCCTTCTATGTTTTGTTTTAGAGCAATCACGTAGGCTAGCATTCCAAGTTACAGAATAGAAACTAATGCGTTAGAATTTCCCAAATGTTGCAGGAAAACATGTGGCAGATTGTTGGCTGAAAGTTACAGCGCCTGTACCATATTTAGGTTTGAGTCTTTTCCCGATCCCACACATTAAAAGCCCAATATAATATATATATACGGTGTATATATATATATATATATATATATATATATATATTCAATGGTGGTACGTACTGTATACTACAAAGAGAGAAGAGTAACTGCCTGCCAAAACCAGGGCTGCCAACTCTGACACACTGAGCATGCGACGCAATTGACACAACTCACTCCCTCAAGCCAGATATGCCTTTTTTTACAATAATTTAGTCTATGCTTCCTCGAATGTATTTGGGATTTTTAAATTAAACTGACAAAGGAGATCCATGCTGATAAGGTGGATTTAAAGAAAAGGTGAGTTTAGGAAATATACATTTTAAGAAATTAGGGACTGCCACGTTTAATCTACTAAATGCATGCTGTATATGAGCTCTATCTTTTTCATGAACATGACCCAACATACAGGCTTTCAAATCATATAAATATTCATTTGATTGGTTAAAACCACATAACTTTCAGTGTCCCGCCGGCGGGACGGTTACCCCCTCCCCCACCTCCCCCCAACATTCTAAATCAATTGTATGCACCATATTGCTATGTAGCATAGTAATGTTATACACCATTTCAAAGCTTTGACTCTTGGGAATCCAAAAATGACAACTTTTTTCATGTACAATCTGTATAGTGCTTTACATTCTTAGATTAATCTTATTATGTCTCAATTAAATTTGATCCAAAATGCCCCCCTCCCCCCCTTCCGCTTTTGGTGGTACCCTGACTTCTGGCTGCAGTGTAGCTGCAGCACAATAAGTAGATGCAACATATTGGGTACTGAAATATTCACAAGAATCCATAGAAATTGAATCTTCATGTTGTGTTATCCAATATTAGTTGTACAGATGTATAGTCTATCTTATACACACTCATTGAACCAACAAAGTAAATGCAAAAATAGAGACATTTTTGTAATCATTCCATATTTAGTGTAGTCATTCCATATCAGAACCCCTGAAGTATAATCCAAATACAAGCATGAAACCTCAAAGTGTTACCTTTCATTTGAGACCAGGATTATGCTTCTACACAAAGGGGTTCATGTGCAGTAAGCATTTGATTGTCAGTATGCATTTTGGATAACAAAAAGTCCTATTGGGAGTATCCATAGGCATTTTACAAAACGCATGGGCATACCTTAGCAAATAATAGTCTAAAGTAGGCCTGTCGCGATATTCAATAAATCAATTAATCGCATGATAATTAAAATTAGCTCAATAATTTTTCTGGCCGCGATAAATAGCATTTGCATGCTTGTTTGTTTTCCTCGTCTCTCTCTCGGGTCCTTAGAGTAACGATGAGTGTCAGTCACTTGTCAGTCGCATGGTGTGTGGGGAGGCGGGACTACTGGCGTAGCCTACTACAGAGTGCAGCTAAAGAGCCGCGTGAGAAGTATACCGGTAGGCACTAGGCAGAGAGAAAGCTAGTTGCGAGTTTGAGTAGGCTACGCCTAATAAAGACAAAAAAGATGTTATTGGTTTCTAAGCCAAACGCGACAGCTGCAGTGTGGGAGCATTTCGGATTTAAACCGAATGCCCGTGGTGAACCACTGAACGTGTGCGAGTCGGTGTGTCGCATTTGTTGGAAAACAGTCGCAATTAAAAGCGGCAACACAACAAACATGCATATGCATCTAAAACACAATCATCCGCTGCAGTTTTCCCAGTTGGGGGAAAAAAAACACAACAAGTGGGCCATCTTCCTCTTCCCGAGGAAAATTCTCAGAACGACAATATTATCGCTTATCGCAATAATTTCTGAGACAATTTATCGTCCAGCAAAATTTGTTATCGTGACAGGCCTAGTCTAAAGCACTCATATTTTCATTCTATATTGATCTACTTTTGCACACAACTTCACAAGACCTGGTGCTAGGGCTCAGTTGTGTTTCTAAGGGATATCAAGAGACCAAGAGGGCTGAAATGTGGTCAGTTCAGAGATGCTTGTAATCCGGCAGAAAGAAAAAACTATATTCTAGCCTCTGTTACTCTTTGTGAGTACATCACACATTTATTTTGACTGTTTCCTACGAAAACTAGAGGTTCTCAGCTTTCTATAGAGGTCGAACATTTGATGGTAGGCCCCAGAAGAGGTGGGAACAATGCCCTTGTAAATAGGCACAGTGTAATTTCAGGCAAAAACTTGAAATTCTTTTTGAGAGTTATGCTGTTTTAATGTCCATCATATAGTTTAACTAAAATATATTAAATAAAGTAGATAATTCTCCCCAGGAGCAAAACCTGGAATATTTCAATTCGATTCCAATTCACATTAGGGTCCAGCCCAAGGCTTAAATTCTGAAACAACCTGAACTGAACGTTATTTGCCATATTTGATATCAACCAAGAGAAATACTTGACTTAAGAGCTCTGGACTATTTTACTTTATTTATGTATTCCAAAGGTAATGGTGGATTACGTGGAAATTAATGTGCTATCGATTAATGTAGTGTTTTTCAACCACTGTGCCGGGGCACACTAGTGTGCCGTGAGAGATCATCAGGTGTGCCGCAGAAAATTACCCAAATGTCACTCACTGGTCCAGAAAAGCAACTGTTGCATCAAAGAATTTATAACCACATGCTCTCATTGATTGTATGAATGCACTATTTGTGGTATGCAGGCATTGTACAAAGGGACCCCATATCCAGTATTCACAGAATCATCACATATCCAGTTCATAACAACAATTAAATAAGATAGTCACCTACAAATGAAACAGAGGGCGCTTGTTTTATTGAGCAGGTCTTGCATAGAAGCCATAATAAGGCCATATCTGTGTAGCTATTATTTGAAATTTTAGGCTATGGTATGTTTCTTATTTCCTCACACAGGATGTTAGTGTGCCGTGGGACATTTTAAGTGTCAAAAGTGTGCCGTGGTACAAAAAAGGTTGAAAAACACTGGATTAATGTATACAGGTAATTGAACAAGTCACCTGATTGGTTCAATCAGGGGAGTAATTGGCTGATATGCTGTTAAGTAAATGCATTTGACCTTGCTGCCCTCTTGCCTCGTAATTTATGCTGCTAACATGATAACGACATTGGACTGAATGAAATAGGAATTATTGATTTAATCTTTGCTCACCATTATGGTAATGAACTCCCCTCCATTCTTGCAGTCAGACCCAGTCAGGCTGACAGAGGAATTTTGTATTTTAGTGACTACATCCCTTCTCACCCTCAAGGAGCCAATCATATCTGCCAAAAGTAGGCAAGGTAAGAAATGCTGAATCATATTACAGTTGTTTCTGATTGCTTAAGCACATTTTTTGTAACTATTGGCTATTTTTGCAAAACTCTACACACAAATAGGAAAACCTTTCACCAAATCAGCAAAACATTGTAGTTCTCTTGCAAAAGTTAATAAACTTTGCACTCTTCACACCTTCGTAAAAATGGTATTTTCGCATCAAACAGTTGCGAACAGCATGCCTGTAGGCAGCCACTCTGACTAGTCAAAGGCGATTCAAAACGAGTCAGAAAAGTCGAGACAGGACCAATCGTCAACATTTCGGTGTCCACCACTCTAGTTTATCCAAAACAAACCAGAAAAGGGACTCAAAGTACTAAATACCGGAATTTTCCTTTAACACAAGCCATCACATCAATAAGCACACAATGCACCAACTACACTGATGGTATGAATAAAAAACACATCTGGCTTTTGCTTTCTCTGTGCACAAGGTAGGCTATGTCAGTTTGAGGTCATACTTGTCAAGTATTGGTGTTTATTTACTCACATCAAAACAAACTCAAGTGTTTTTTTCCAAGTCGAAACACAAAATAGTAATTTCACTGAGACAAAAAAAATAAAAAATTTGTCTACATCGTGTCGTCTCCCTAGGTCCAGCCACAAAATTTCGTTTACATCACATACAATGTCCTCTAGTACAAGGCACCGGGGAAAATATCTTCTGGAATGCTGTATCCAGGCCTGACATGATGCCTGGTCAATATCCCCACATGCCTCCTCCATTGCCTATAAAAGGGCTATGGGTTGATGGGAATGACGGTCATAGACCTTCCAGCGCCAGGCAGAGAAGAAGTCTTCAATTGGATTCAAGAATGGAGAGTATAGGGGGAGGTTGAGTACAGCGAAGAGTGGGTGTTCTGTAAACCAATTGCGGAATAAAGCAGCATGGAAACTAACATTGTCCCATATGATGACGTATCTGGTCTGCTCTGGTCTCTGAACATTAGTAAGCATGTCATGTAGTAGGTTATGTCAGGTGTCCAGGAATGAAATAATGTGTGCAGTGTTATATGGCCTAGGGTTGCATGATGGTGATTTTGACTTGTAGCTGCATACATAGTTGTTACCACTACATTGTCCTGGGACTTTGATTATGGCACGGTGTCCAGTAATGTTCCTCATCTCCTTGTTTTACTGTAATGAAGTTACTGTAAAACCTGCCTCATCCACAAAAAGCATCTCATGACCCATGGCATCTGCCTCTAGCTCCATCACTCTCTGGACAAGACAAAACAAATGCAGCACTGCAGGCCCATGCACAGCACTACAGTATACACTTCCAGATTCAGTACCAATGATACTATAGCTTACCTGCACATATCTCAGTTGTTTTACAAGTTCACTGTTTCTTTCAAAAGGGACACAAAAGGAAGAGATTTGTTTCATTCAGATTCTGTTTTAAGTACACAACATAATACAGAAATGCACACATTGTGTATGTTTTGGAAGGTGGTGTCATCCTTAATTATGCGCTGCTGTATTTCTAGTAGCCTTATGGAATTATTTGCAATTTGCTTTTTTAGTTGATTTGTTTATTTATTTATTTATTTATTTATTTATTTTTAGCACACATTTACATCAATGGTGCAAGGAGGTAACGAAGCCCAAAGGGCTTGTACAAGAGTTCCACCCCTTTCAATAATTATTCAACTGTGAAAGGCTAACAAATAAACGTTTCCAAACAAAGGAGATAAAGTACAGATACACTCAATATTAATTGAAAACTGAAACTGAAAAATCAGGAGACAAAATACAAAAGTAGTCAAAGATAGATGGAGAAAGCATGAGATAGATAGATTCAATAGATGGATGTGATAGACAAGATAGTGCTGAAGCAAAATGGAGAGGGCAGGAAGTGACTAGATGATTCATGATAGAAGAAGGTGTTTTTTAAGCTGTTTTTTAAAAAGTAAATGGGAGGCTATGGATCTTAGTAGGGCCGTAGTCACCATAGACAATATTCAATATTCGGACATACAAAAAAATAAAGAAAAAAACGCTATAGGCTACTACAGGAAACCAATAAGTCCCGCCATCTGAAATGCAATCAAACGTAAATAACACCTATTCATGGTTTCAGAGAGTACACTGTGAGTGGTTTGTCCTGGAGGTTTTGCGTTTATCGTTTGAGGCGTGCGCTATCAAAAGCTTCCTGCACCCTACTGCGCTGCAGGCTGTCAACAATATCGCAAAAGATACCGGTACAATTCTCACAAAACTTGTTGGAAAGGTGTAGCACTGTCTAAGGAAACCCCATTCATTTTTTAAGCTGATCAGACTCAAAGGTAACTTTGAAGCATTTTCCATATTGTAGCCTATATTTTCGCAATGATAGCGAAAGTGAAACGTAGTGTCCTTTCATTTGAATTTGTGCGTGCCTGTGTCATTCATTTCTTTCACATGTCTTACAACATAAATAATGCATTCATATGCTAGTAGTAATGTCAGAAATGAACCGGTTTATAAGCCTCTTAGAAATGGCTGTTGCATCTTGCATGTTACATTTAGATGCACACTCAATCGCGCATCCATGCAGGCAAAACGTAGCACTCAAATGTGGCGACCATACGCGGAGTTGGTGTAACGGGTAATTGCATTGTTTCAAAAATTAGTGAAATACGTCTGGCATGACCAGATATTTTTAAAATAATTTAAAAAACACAAAACAACAATAGAGAACGGGAGCAGCCAGGTTTTCTTCTCTTGCGAGCCTTTACATTGAAAAGTGACATTACGGCCAACCTGACGCAGGACGCAAAAAACGCGAAAATTACTGTTGCACTAGTATGGACATCTTGCCGTGCCAACGTTGCAATAAAGGTTGCCTAAATGCCATGTATATAAATGTCCTGTCAGCTTACTAATTGATTTTGCGTTGTGTCTAGATTTGGACTTTTTATTCCACTTTGTTTAAACAGCAAAGAGGCAAAGCCTTGTTCACCTGTTTGGAACTGGCTGGTGAATGTGATGCGCGTAGGCCTGGCTAGATGACCCTTTTAGTGCATCTAGGCCTACTGATCGATGCGGATTACTTTTTTTCGTGTCATTGGATTACAGCAAAATATGAATATTTTTTTTCTTAACATGTCTTAACGTATAAGTCTTAACGTGATTGCGCTTCGTTTCTGCTTTTGGAGAGGCATCAGTATGGAGGGGGGTAGCTGTCAAAATATTCGTGTCCATAGATTTGATACACGTGCGTATTTGTCTGTAGTTGTGCATAAAATAAATATTTGTGAATTCTCGAATGAGTCCAGTCGTGCATAAAATATATTGTGTGTATTTTATCCATCAGAATACGGATGAAAAAAAAATATGAAGTCAAAAATTACAAGTACGAAATCAAACTTTACAGTTGGGTTTATTTGGTATGAGTACGACTTCGCACAAGTGACTCAACTGTCAAAATACGTCATCGCCGCACTCACAGGCATTACTTGTTGAGAAAAGAAACATAGATCGAGATCAAGACTGCGCATGCGCTGAGACGAATCCGGCAGGGGCCGTGCCATTACTGCGGGTTAGGCACGTCGGCGCTAACGTAACGTTTGTGATAGCTACCTGTGGAGTTGAACAAATCGTCTTTTTTCCCCTTCGTTTATTGGCTTACGATGTTGGGAAGAACCTGTTGTGTGTTCGGCTGTTACAACAGCAGTGGGAAAATACAGATATGGAACAAAAATATATAAGTTCCCCCGCCGTTATTACACAGCCTGCCCCTGTGTAACACCATACATAAGCACTACACAGATTCCCAGGGCGAGCCGAAGACCAAGCTGTTCGTCAGAAATGGATTGTGAACATCAACCGAAAGGATTTTGTTCCGAACAAACATATCACGGTAAGTTTTGTTTAACAGTATTTAATCTTAAATCTTGCCAGTTGCCACAATGACTAGCATGTTGTTGTCTAGTCTTGCATGGCGATACTTTAACGCTATTGGTGTGTTAAGACATGGCACCAAATATTTGACGTAGAAGCAAAACGGTAAAGTAAGTGTGTGCTAGGAACTTCGGTAGTCGCCAGAATAATTATCTCCATCAACTAAATGCCACTATTGAAAACTTATTCGCTTTAACTACTAACGTTGGGGCAGCCATGGTGGCCATCAAATCAACATGATTTGGCATTACAAACAGAAAACGTATGATGGAGTTCGGGGGCAGGCGACACTATGCTAGTTGCAAGATTGCTTTCCTTCTTTGGTAACGTTAACCGTGAAAACATCAGTCATTTGGAAAGATCTTAGTGCGTTTTCCTCCGATTCAGTATTGTAATAAACAGTTTTTGAGTAGCACTCACATTTAAAACTCACTTGGATATTTGTTGTAGATGTTGTGCAAAATGTTCATGATTGTTTTTGGGTTAAATTTGTTGCTGTGCTGAGTTCTAGTCTACATGTAAGTCAATGTCCTTTTCTATTTGTATTTTATCAGGGGTCAATGTCATCTGGAAGAACACCTCCCAAAAGAAGATGGCATCCAGTGTCCAGATACTGCAGACCACAACTACTGTTTTAAGTCAACAAAAGACTGTGACACAAACTGATCAGTGTAGGCCTATGATTTGGATGACAAAGACTCAAAATTTACACAGGCTTGGGCATGGACAGTTTTTGGCAATTTTTGTATGGCTTTTCACTCACAACTAAGGACCATCAAGTTAGCTGTCCCTGAACAACTGTTGCTTGAGGCTCCGTCCATACTTCCACACAGGGATTTGTTGATAAATCTATACGTACCTTTTGAATTACTACTGTTTAGTGTCTTTCTACCCATATTTCCACACAGGGATTTATTCATTAATCTATTCTTACCTTTTGAATAACTACTTTTTAGTGTGTCTTTTTTGCACATACTTCCACACAGGGATTTATTGATTAATCTATGCCTACCTTTTGAACCACTACTTTTTAGTGTACCTTTTTGGCCCTTATATCCACAGAGAATTATATTTATATTTGAATCATTACTTTGAATTAGAGCCATTACTGTTGCTATCTTGTCTAAATATTTTCCACAGAGACTGACCTGGTCCAGTCTATTTGACCTCGGCCTAGTAGCATATTTGAACCTTTTTATATGGCCGATACAAACTTTTCTCATCTGTCGTCCCTCGTTGGTGGAACGCACTACCTGTTCCTACTAGAGCAGGGACATCCCTCGACATCTTCAAAAATATCTGAAAACCCAGGTCTTCAGAGATCATCTCCTCTCATAGCACTACTACAGACAATTGCACTCATTGATGCACTTATTGTGTTTTTTTTTGTTAGAATTGCTCTTAAAAGCTTTAAATGTTTTTACCATGTTGCAAGTCGCTTTGGCTAAAAAGCGTCAGCCAAATGTAATGTAATGTAATTGTAGTAATAATATAACAACAATTTGTATGTGTGATACATGTATTGTATAAATTAAATGAAGTGTCAAGTTCAAATAAACTGTAATTAATACATCAACAACTGTTATTTATTCTATTGTGCACAAGTTCCAAGCACATGATGTGTCCTCTTGTGAGGGCTGAAGACATCTTTTGGGAGGTGCTCTTCCAGATGACATTGACCCCTGATAAAATACAAATATAGAGAAAAGGACATTGACTTACATGTAGACTATAACTCAGCACAACAACAAATTTAACCCAAAAACAAACATCTACATCAAAAATCCAAGTGAGTTTTAAATGTGAGTGCTACACAAAAACTGTTTATTACAATACTGAATCGGAGGAAAACGCACTAAGATCTTTCCAAATGACTGATGTTTTCATGGTCAGTGTTTCCTCTAGGATTTTTTTAAGCAGTGGGGGCAGGCCTGTCCGAACCCCCCACCGTCCCACGGAACTGACAAGTGACACTTCGCTGCAACACAAACAATTATGTATTCACCTCTATTCACACACAATGAGGCATTATTTTCAGTTGTGATTGAGCTGTATATTTGGAGAATCTACAACAGGTCTGCACAATGAATTTTGAAAGGCAACTGCGACTATTGTACGTCTGCCCCATTTCTGATACCGTGAGGGAAGAAAATTAAACCGTGGGGGGCCGCCACTACCAAATCAACATAGAGGAAACACTGATGGTTAACGTTACCAAAGAAGGAAAGCAATCTTGCAACTAGCATAGTGTCGCCTGCCCCCGAACTCCATCATACGTTTTCTGTTTGTAATGCCAAATCATGATGATTTGATGGCCACCATGGCTGCCCCAACGTTAGTAGTTAAAGCGAATAAGTTTTCAATAGTGGCATTTAGTTGATGGAGATAATTATTCTGGCGACTACCGAAGTTCCTAGCACACTTACTTTACCGTTTTGCTTCTACATCAAATATTTGGTGCCATGTCTTAACACACCAATAGCGTTAAAGTATCGCCATGCAAGACTAGACAACAACATGCTAGTCATTGTGGCAACTGGCAAGATTTAAGATTAATACTGTTAAACAAAACTTACCGTGATATGTTTGTTCGGAACAAAATCCTTTCGGTTGATGTTCACAATCCATTTCTGACTAACAGCTTGGTCTTCGGCTCGCCCTGGGAATCTGTGTAGTGCTTATCTATGGTGTTACACAGGGGCAGGCTGTGTAATAACGGCGGGGGAACTTATATATTTTTGTTCCATATCTGTATTTTCCCACTGCTGTTGTAACAGCCGAACACACAACAGGTTCTTCCCGACATCGTAAGCCAATAAACGAAGGGGGAAAAAGACGATTTGTTCAACTCCACAGGTAGCTATCACAAACGTTAGCGCCGACGTGCCTAACCCGCGGTAATGGCACTGCCCCCGCCGGATTCGTCTCAGCGCATGCGCAGTCTTGATCTCGATCTATGTTTCTTTTCTCAACAAGTAATGCCTGTGAGTGCGGCGATGACGTATTTTGACAGTTGAGTCACTTGTGCGAAGTCGTACTCATACCAAATAAAGCCAACTGTAAAGTTTGATTTCGTACTTGTAATTTTTGAATTCATATTTTTTTTTCCATCCGTATTCTGATGGATAAAATACACACAATATATTTTATGCACGACTGGACTCATTCGAGAATTCACAAATATTTATTTTGTGCACAACTACAGACAAATACGCACGTGTATCAAATCTATGGACACGAATATTTTGACAGCTATCCCCCTCCATACATCAGACTGTAGGTGAACACTTCCTTTGATTCTTAGAGTTCTCGCTATGATTTAAGTCTGCCCTGCACTCAATAGCCTACAGTTTACTTACTTTGCCTTTGTAGAATCGAATTTGAGTTTTCAATGACTCGTTCTCCTTAAGCTAAGCATGCATGAACCGATGCATCTTGTTATTTCAAACTCCACTCTGCTAGGTGGCTCGCATGCCAGCAGCATTCTTGAGGCGTCGGAGGTTTACCAACGTTCCACAAGCACAGCTAAGCTAGCTGGCATCCGTTACACTAGGCCAGGGGTCCCCAACCTTTTATGTAGGCCTACCATGGACCGGTTTGATTCCTTTTTTTTTTTTTCACGGACCGGCGGGGGGGTCGGGGGTTCCATGTTCCATATGTGTTGTGCATGCATTACTTGAAAATAACTAGCTTTAGTTATGTATGAACAGTGAAGGTAACGATCTCTTGTGAAAAACGTGAACTTGAAGAAGTGAAAATTGAACAATATGAACTATGAATATTGAACAACTTGAAGCTACATCTATAAGTGTGAACATGCTTAACAAAATATGGGAACAAAACAATAACTAAACGTGCATTACGAATATAATCAGTGGGAGCCCTGCTTGTTTACCTACAACAAGAAGCTTCCATCTGGGGGTGATGGAAGACAGTGACACCCTCAGTGTGTTTGAAATGTCCAGTCGATTGCGCAATTTGGTCTTAGTTGCAGTCATTGCCGAAAACCCGGCCTCGCATAGACGGTGGGAAACGTTTTCAGCGCTTTTACGGCTATCTCGGGATATTCTGCTTTGGTTTTGATCCAAAAACCCGCCAGAAAGGTTTTCTTACACTCTTAAGACCACCGTCATTTGCAATTTCGATCAACTGCTCTTCCTCCTGCGCTGACAAGTTAGGACTATTCGGGATATAGAGTGGTGAAGTCCCGCCCCTTCTACTTCCGGTCCATGGGACCTATCTTTCAAAAAATTATGAACGGGAGTTAATGGAGAGATAACAATTATTTTTTGGTCCAGTTTGAATTGTGCCACAAATTTCACATATGATGTGTGTGAATTTAAAAGATAATTTTTCACGTCAAGAAAGTACTGTTGTTCGATAGACTTCAAAAGTTATGTTGGTTTTGTGCGAATCCACTCAGTGGACTACATCTCTCGTCTCGAACGATGTACGTCACCAACGTAATGAAACGATAAGAGCTGTTATGCTAGTTAAAGGAGAAGTTCGGTGTGAAATTGACCTTAGCTGTACTGAAAGATGTTGCCGAGTACTTACATGTGTCCAATAGGCACCTTCGCTCACCCCCTAGCATTCCGAATTACGCCGTTTTTAGCCAAGTAGCTGTGGGCTATTTTTACACAATTAAAAAGGTTCCAAGACCCTCAGAAGTCTACCAATGCAGTGTGGAGTTACTTGGAACCTTTTTAATGGTGTAAAAATAGCGATTTAGTTGCATAGGCTACGCTATGCCCCCACAGCTACTCGGCTAAAAACGGCGTAATTTGGAATGCTAGGGGGTGAGCGAAGGTGCCTATTGGACACATGTGAGTACTCGGCAACATCTTTCAGTACAGCTAAGGTCAATTTCACACCGAACTTCTCCTTTAACGGTTGCATCTTGCTGCCTGCTATGTCACTTAACAGTATGTAATGTACAGTCTATGGACGAATACAACTTACCTGATGAGTTTAATCCTCTGACTCATGGTATTTTCTTCGGCAAGGAAAGCCCAATTAAGACCTGTTGCTGGTATGCTTGTACAATCTAGTGTGGCTGTGAATGAGCTAACGTCACTAGCGCGACTGATGGGTTTGTAGTCATTGGAATTACGATCTTTCACAATGTTGTAATTCAATAGTTACGAAACAAACTGCAAATGTCTTTACATGAAAATGTGTCTTTAAAATGGACAAACATCATATGGGTAATTCAAGGCACAAGTCAACCGGGACCAGAAAATAATTTATTTTTCGCCATAGACTGCCGTTCAAATTTTTTTGAAAGATAGGTCCCATGGAGGCAAACGGAAGGGGCGGGACTTCACCACTCTATTGACAAATGGGTTGCGGACCCACTCATTGGTTTGCCGTGGATCTTTGGAGGATTGGAAGTAACGCTCAAACTCATTTGAAAGCGCAACAAGGTGATCGCGCACCAGCTGCGAGAGAAAGGGCCCTGCCTTAGTCTCTCCCAAAACCCCCAATACTGTTTGGAACTTATCTGGTCCACTCGTCGTCCCCACAAATCAAGCTTGGCTTTAAATGCAGCGACTTTATCTGCCAGTTTAAAGACATTCTCCCCTGGAGTGACAGGTTGAGGTCATTAAGCAACCCGAATATGTCACACAGGTAAGCAAGTTTTGACACCCAGTCCTCATCACTAAAATGTGCAGCTAACAGTGACTTTTTTTCTGTAAGAAATCTCTGCAGCGGCTCTCGCAACTCAAACACTCTGGCCAGTGACCTGCTAAAGATGCTTGTTTTTTGTTGCTGTTTTTGTTCGCCAATAACTGATCAAGTGAAGTGAGCTGACCATAGGCTGCGCAGCGCTGAAGGCAATATGTAAAAGTGTTGAAGGCGGGACAGACAGACGTAAGAAAATAGACCTTGCAAAATGCAAACATGCGTGAAAACAACTGCATATAGGCCTATGCCATGTAAAAATGTGACATTATTGCGAATTAAATTTAGTTTAGTTTGCATGCATTTTTTTTTTAAACTCATGTCGTAGGCTACGGCCCGGTTAGGAATGTCATGGTGGTTGGGGACCGCTGAGAGAGGTTATCAAAGATACTCTAGTTTGTATTTTCTTTTAAAATATACATTTTGGAGACAAATGGAGTCATACCAGGTCTATATCCAGGGATGGATTATTGAATGGGCCTGGGCCCAAGAGCTCAGGGGGCCCTGAAGCCTAAGACTGTGTGAAGTTGCTTCTCCGCCCTTCTCTTCTATTTCCACAAAACTCACAAGTCGTCATAATATAAAGGGTCTTTTAAAAAAAAAAAAAGTATTCCGGGGAAGTGCCCCCAGGCCCCCCTATCTTAACAGGGGAGGGTTTTTTTTGCATCTATGCCCAGGGGTTCATAATCCATCCGTGCCTATGTCCGTCAAAAGTTTGGTATATTCTAATTGACTGACTTAAAGGGGAACTTGGCAACTATTTCAACGTAATAAACCCGTTTAGAAATCATTTGGATGGTTAAATGGCCTTTTCCGGTGAAAATGGTGACTTTCCCCGCTGCGCCTAGCGTCCCCAGGCGGAAAACCAACCTTGCAACATTGAGACTACCAAGAGAAGTGAGAAACAAAAAACTTGTTTTAAATCGTGTTTCTTACCTTGTAACATCCACATAGTTCTGCCAAACGTATGCTAACCGTTCGCTAGCTTGTAAACAAATCCATGTGCTTTATCTTTACCTTTTCCCACAGTTTGAAATAGCATAGCCTAATGCACAATTTCTCCAGCAGAGGGGGAAATCCTGCCAAGTTTCCCTTTAACTAATGACTTGTTTGTGATTTTAAAAATATTTTTGCATGGCAGGAAATGTATTGAAATTCTGTTATTGAAATTCACACCGCACCACAGATTTGGTCCCCCCCAATGTTGACATTATGGCTACGGCCTTGAGGGGAGGTAATCCATTCCATAGCATTGGGCCTCTATAAGGCATAGCCAGTTTTTCTCGATTGCTTTTACCTGCTTAAGGAAACTGGGATCCACTTGGTCTTCATGAACACTTTCTTTGCACAGCAGAAGTCATCTCTTGCGAATGTGTTCACACATTTTCATTGGGTTCACACATTTCTCACACCCTTTTGCAAAACAGTTACAGTTTTTCTCGATCGTTTTGATACCTGTGTCAACTCTGACATCACGTTCTCAAAACAGTTAACACCCGTGTCTGAACGCACACTGAACAAAATGACACATTTTGCTTGCAAAAGGCTGTTACTCTCTCAAAACACTTAAAACATGCAGCAAAAGCAAATCTTGCCTTCAAACACTAACTTGTTGCCAATTCAAAAACAGTCTTTAATCAATCATTACACGCTGGACAACAAAATGCAAAATCTAGTTCTCAAAATTAGCATTTTTGCTATGTCTATTCCATTATTTTCTCATTTTTCTGGTATCAGAAAAAAACTGTCAAAAGACAAAATGTACTGAATAAAAAAATAATTAATTCATTCCTCCCAAGATGTAATGGCCATTGACATTTAAGACATACAAGTAAAGAAAGATCAAAAGGAATCTGGGAGATGTCTTATGTATAGTGCTTAGGCTGATTGCAAAGTGAACTAATTATCAAAACAGTTTTCACATGTGACAGTGTTCCAGACAGTTGGCAAAATAGTGTAAATAATAGCCATATATGTGTATAGTTTTGCTAGGAGTGTGTTGATCATTTGGAAATTGAGTGTAAAGCAGTGAGTTGTGTTTACAGTTCTGCAAAAAGAGTGCTGCAGTGAATTGTACCTTTTGCAAAGTGTGTGTTATAAAATTGCAAACTGAGTGCAAAGCAGTATTTGTGCTTTTACTGTAGTTCTGCAATCTCAGTGAGTGATTTTGCTATAAGTATTAATAGTTTTAGAAATTGTGCTATAAGAATCACGGTTAGGGTTTAAGCATTCAGAAAAAAAACCCAGCCAGCCTTTCAGCTGTGGCTGCCCTGAACACAACCGCGTGTAGTGGAATACTGCATAGTAGCCTAGTCAAGCAGGCAACCTTGATTAGGGGGAGGGACGAGCTGATTGCTTGTTAGACTGAGGCTATTTAAGCCAGCCTGGGTCCTCCACTTGCAGGACATTTTCCCTCTATGGCGCTCTAGCGCGAACGCATTCACAGTGGTGAATGGCGGTCCCACTCGGTGTGCATCTACCGACATTAGAGCTCACTGAATTCGCTATGACTCCTTGGCAGCCTCCCCACTTCCGCATTTTGTATAGGTAGATATTGACGGCGCAGGGCTGCCATCAGCTGGTTGCTGTTTTGCCCGTGTGTAACTGTGTAAAGTTGTTTGCTTTTGTCTATGTTGGATTCCTCCCTCGTGAGGCTGTGATTGTAACCAAACTGTAGCGCATGTATGTGTGAACTGTTGTGAACGGGTCAACTGGTAGCGTAGTCTCTTTTTAAATGTGTTGCTACTGTTTCCTAGTTTGTGATACTAAGGCCTCCTGGCGTGGCGCGCTGTCTGGTGGTGGGGGTGTTCTTGTAGCTAGCCCTCCTCTTCACTGTGTGTGTGTGCGCATTAGTGTGTAGTCGCACTTTACTCTTTGATCTCCACATTTTCTAGGCTTGCAGTATAGCGCACGGCGTGATTGTACCCACGAAACACCTGAGTGATTGCATGTGTTGCAAGGTAACGGTTCCCTAGTGGTGAGTAGTGACACTCCACCCTTTTCCTCACAGGCAGCGCTGCTTCTCCTGGAGCCTTGGCTCAATCCCTGGCTGGAAGACTGCTAGTTGTGTTGTAGCTGTAGCTATTTTATGTGTCGGTTGCACTGATCTGTTTTAATAATAAATTATTATATTAATGATTTATTCCTACAGCTGCTTCCAGACTACGTTTATTCCAAATTAATAAATGGTAGAACGAATAATGGTTTGAGTTTATATAAACACCCGTGTCAATCCGTTACACACGGTAACGACCCAGGTCAACCTCAAGGAGCTGTCCAAGAGTTTGGACTTTGCAGTGCATTTATTTTCAATGGCTAATAGATTCTGTGGATCTCAGCCCAATCTGGCTCATTGGCCCATCAATGGATGTACGGATTTTAATAACAGATGAGGCTCTGGATCAGGATGTCTAGACGCATAACTCTGCCCTATTGACAACTGGCTTTGCACGGTATATAATTTGTCCATTTCCCTGATCCAGACAGTGTATGCCACATCACCCCTGCCTGCCTTTGCCAATACAAGCCACTTTGTCAGGCTTGAACCCAGCAATGACTGGCATGAGAGATTCAGCACTGCACCCAGTGGCACGATGCTGTTTACAATGGTAAAGCTTTGAGCGCTCATGCTTCGTGATGACTACAAGAGTTACTCACTGGTCAGTGACCGTGCCCAGAAGTGGATGTGTGATACATACAGAGGATGTTCTCAGTCCATTTTCTGCTGCCAGAGCAGATCACACACAATAGAATTCCTGATGCATCAGCAAATCATGTTGCTACTTGCTATAGAATTCAAATGTCTATCCTAGAAATGTTTGATATTAATGTTAATACTGTGTACTGACTAACATTAGTATCATACCTTAAATCCCAACAACATTACTCAGGAAATTCCTGTTACGCAAATTTTTATCACACTTTCTGCTGTAGCTATTGGTATCTCCCATGCACCAGAGCCACACCCCCATCTCCTTATAACATTTTGTCCAGACAAAATATTTAATTGTTCCTTCGGGGCATGTCCTAAAGGATCACTTGGGCACTGCTACTCTCAAGTTCCCACAGCAAATTTTATTTTCTTTAAATGGTGAGGAAAGAACTCATAGAGAAAAGAGAACTTGTGAATATTTTGTTATCAGATTAAAAGCATAGTGTTCAGAACTCAAAACAAACACTTAAAAAAATACTTGAAAGTAGTTAAAGGTACACACTGCAAGATTTTCACCTTTACATAGCCAATTGATGGTAAACAAACTTGAATTGTTTACCTAGCATAGCTATACAGCATAGACATAGTGAGTCGCTACCGAGAAAACCAGCCATGCAACTTTAAGAACAGCGGCCCAACAAATCTTGCAAGAATCGTGAAATATTACCTTGTCAGTAGATATAAGTTTTATATAATAGTTTTTGCCTGTTATTAATCCTTCACCTCCACAACAAAAGCATGTTCCAATCACAGCGCTCTATTTTGTTAGAGAGTCTTAAGGCGGGCTTAACAGGATAACGACAGTCCTGTGACGGTGAACAACAAGGAAGGTGGCTATGGCGAACGAAGAGCGGTTGTTTGAATCGGCGTTGGCGTCAACTTTGGAGGAGTTGGACTTGTGCTTTTCTTTGAAAGTTGAGCAACACAATGCACTTAAGTCATTCCTTTCGAAGAAGGATGTATTTGCCGTTTTTCCGACCGGATACGGATATGGTCGTAGCGCTGGCCTATTGCATGCCTAGGCAGTTTGAAAGACAATTCTCTGCCCGCCCCTTGGATTAAGCGAGGTGAATGGTTCGATTCCAGACTGATATAGGATGGCCCGCCAGGCTATACAGGAGGGATAAGTCACGAGAAGTTTACTATTTACAACAGCAGAGTAAAATATAAATACCGTAAAACTTCAAATAATAGCCAAGTCCCAAACTGACGCCTGTCTCTTTTAAACGCCTAGCGTGGCTACAGGTTTGGGTTAAAGGCCGGGCTCCAATAGAGGCCTGGGGGGTATTCCATCAACCTCGCTAAAGGCCAAACCTGGCTTATTTCGATAAGTCTCGCTAATTTTAGTGAGAATTTCGTTCCATTAATGAGGTTAACGTGAATCCCAGCTTGGTAACCATGGGAATTTATGCCACAGAACTAACCTGCTCCGTAGCAGGTTAACTTTCAAGCTAAATTAAGCTGTGTTGCAAAAAAAAACAATCAGTCGGAAAACGAGTCCAAAAAGATGGTTCCGTCAACCTGTGCTCTCGTCACCTGTAGCATACTACTTCAAAAATAGAAGCCTATAGAAATGTTTTTTCCGACAGTGCACCAAGCATGGATTTACACATTCACTAGCTCCAAAGAATGTATGAAGATTATACGATTAAAAATGTTTTAACTTCACATGCGTGTGGTTCTAGGAATCGTGCTACAGCTGCGTCATCTACTTTCGGTGGTGGTGTAACGTGCAGCGAGACGGCATAGGATAGGATTTACATTCTTCCGTGTTCGCAGGTTCGCTTCCCATGCGAAGTATTAAGGCTACATTGTTTATCACCTTGATAATGGCATTTTTAGTTATAATCTTTGATGAAAGACATATGTCTACTGCTGATAAAGGGTCATGCACATTTGGTAGGCTGTTCAGTGACAGCTTTGCCAGTGGGCTATAGCCTATTATATCTGATGCAAGCCAAAGGATAATTATTCTGTAGCCTAGCAGCTAATAATTAAAACTGCTTCATGTGTCGACGATTGTTCATGAATGTCAAATCAACTGTGTGCTACACAGATTAAATATTAGGCATAAATTGAATTGAAAGCCATTGCATTTCAGATAATTTTATTTCAAAACACTTTGGGACTTATGGGAGACAATAGCCTATTATGTTGATACTAATTTATTTTATGACCACCTACACCTAGACAATAATTTGGAGTGAATGAACTCTTTTAATCTAAGAACGTAAGCTAGGCTATAGATAGTTTTGCATATCTATATGCATATCCATAAGTTGTTTTTGAGTTTATACTATTTATTCATGCACTCGTTTTGTTCAAGCATAGACTGTAGACCTATGTGTTCAAGAGTGAAGCCAATCAAACTTGCAATTGATTTCAAAACCATTAGCATTGTTGTTTTAAATGTATGCTTTCATTATTCTCCCATTTCTGTAGGCAATCTATTTTTTTCTCTCGATGTTAAATTTGATGACTTTCGATGAAAATCCTGTAGATGGCGCTTGCCAAATCGAACAGAAATCGTCTAGTATTGTCTTAATTTTACAACATATATCCTCTTTTCGTCAATCTACTGTTTTGGTCTACTGTTCTACCTCGTGCACGAGCAGAGATGAAGCTGACTTTAACCTCGCTTGAATAAACGAGACCAAGATGCCGCTAACTTGAGTTAATGGAACGGCTTCAGCCCCAAGTGGAAGTCTACGCTAGTTCAAGCCAGGCTATTTCTGTTAAGCGCCGCCTTCATTAGCGAGGTTGATGGAATATCCCCCTGGTCTGTTTTTTAGCTTCGGGTTGTATTTAATCGTCAAAAAAAAAAAAAAGGCCAATTCACACCAAAGATTTGCAATGACACAAAACCGTTGCAGAAAGGAGTTGCAGCGGTGTGAATTAGATGTTGCACATTGTTGCAAGCCATCGCAAAGCATTCACCATGTCTGGTCACAGTTGCAAGGTTTTAGAATGTTGCATCAAGTTGCTGGTTAATAGAATGTTGCAGCTCATCTCGTCGTGAATCTTTGGTGTTTTGTGTAAAGGGAATTAAAGGCCTGTCTCATATAGACGCCTGTCTCTAATACTAGCCGGTGCAGTTTGGCGATTCGGTAAAATAAAAGCCCGGGCTATTATTTGGAGTTTTACGGTATATCGCGACTCTAGAGGGAGCTCTACAGTCACCAAAAATACTTAACCTGCATATTGTACCTTTAATCCCCAAACATGTCAATAATCCGAACCTGTGTGACAAACCAACGTGCGTGCATGCGTGCGTGCGCATATGTGTGTATTCCTTAACCAAATGTCAGTGCTTGTTTATGCAAATGTTTTCAGCATGTGTCTATATGTTAAGAAATTCAGGGATGAGATGTTCTTTTTCTAAATGATGTACTTTGCATAATAACCTGTGATGTCATGATTGGTATTATAATCCAGTGGACCTGTGTGGTGAAAACATACTGACAAACACCACAGTTACATTAGAATTCCCTTTCCATCATCAGCATCCAAAATGAATTCTGATCTGTCTAACACAGGTGTACCGGTTTCAGACCTGGTAGGGGTGCCTGTCAATCCTCCCTGAATTGATGTAGAATTGATGGTGCCATGAGTGCCTTCCTCTTACTGCTGCAGGGGCAACACACTGGGGGGTGATGTGTGTGATGGTTGCTCAGTAAAGCACTGACAATGCTGTTAAATGCGCTGCTTCAAACGTTTATCCTGTGTGTCTCGTGACATTCATTAACCATCAGTGTTTGCAATGGTTTATTTGTTGTTGTGTCTGAAATGGTAGATGCTTCACGAGTGGCAGCACCATGGTTTGAATTCTGATCAGTCACCCATCTAAAACCAACGATCTACGTAAATCAATCTGACTGCCACCAGTTTCATCTGAGCTTACTGTTCTCTGGTCTTCTACTACAGTAACTGTGTTAACTGATATGTGATGATGATGTTCAGAATTATTTGTAACAGTTTCTCAGGGTAGGCCTAAAAAATATCAGCTTTCCGATACATGCCATTTAATTCAGTGTGCAGCCCACGATTATTAGTAAATAATTCCTTTCTCTGGCCGAAATGGGAAAATAACAAGCGTGGCACAATGGGTTTGTGTGATGGATGTTCTGCATAAATCATTCCTGAAGGGGAGTCAGCCACAGCCCAACAGTGGAGACCCGACCGACAATTAGAAAAGCATTCCCATGTTAAATAGGATATAGATTTAAACATTGATATTATCAATGTTCTCATTGAGTCAATCCCAGCTGCGAGGATGACATAAAAAGTAGCTTAATGTGCAGTTTTACTTTGCCTAACTACGAGGGTGGACAAGCATCCTACAATCAAGTCAATGTTCTCAATGACATTTCCAATAAAAAGCTTCAAGGTGATGTCCCAGCTATGTTTCGAAGTGCATTTAAGGGGCAGTTTATTAGCTTTTATAAGGGGAAAATTCTGAGGATCAAGGTATGCTAGATCGGCATGCTGAAGGAAGTAGAAGCATTCGTTTTTGAAATTCCCAGAAGTCATTGCATATAACTTTTGTAAACCAATAATAAAATAAAAGATACAGATATATTTATTGTATTTCAATTTCAAACAATGCACTTTTAAAACATTTGGTTGAATAAGGCTACAAAAGAATGTAGACTGATGTAAATATTGAGGGGCACCATGACTGTAGTATAGAGACTCATATCAATACTGATCAGTTTCCCATTACGTAGGAGGAAGAGGGAGTTAGAGATAAATGACTGATTTGAGTCAGCCTTCCAGTGAAGGGGCCGCGCGAACCCGACAAGAATGCCGCCCCCGTGATTGGCCGGCCCAAACGGCCCACGAGGCCGCGGCCCTTCTGGCATCTGCCCAAATGCCAGACCGTCCAGTACGTCACTGTGTGTGAGTGTGTGTGTATGTGTGAGGGTGTGCATGTGTGTAGACTGATGCAGGCACTTGAGACTAACATAGCCTACCGTAAAAATTCCTTCATCCTTGGTGACACGGGGACCAAACATTTTTTTTCATAAAAGTCTAGTGGGGCTACATGCCCACCAAGTTTCATGTGCCCCGGTGTTTCGGTGTCCCGAGAATCGTTGACCAAAAATTCAAGTAGATGACGGGAGAAAAAAAAAAACTTTGACAATCCCTATATGACCGCTACGCTTACCTTCTCTTATGTAGGGGTGCTGAGGAGCTGTCTTCACCCCTCACCAAATAAATTACGTTTAGCCAGTGTCCACAATATCAGTGGTCAATTGGGAGACAGTGGTCCCCTAGTGACAGCCTGCCCACTGTTGCTGACTTCCAATCATCTGATTCTAATCAGAAGAACAAGAAGAAGACCAACAGCAACAACAAGATGGAGTCTTCAATTGTCTTTCTGATGTAAAGGAGTCCAAAACTGGAGTGAAAACAAAACCCCAACTGCACTTGACAATCATTTTCATTCTACCTTTAGTCAATTCTTTTAATTTCATTTCATTTAAGAAAAAAAAAATGATGTTGTAAACAATAGTTGTATGAAATTGAAAAAGAAATTGTCAATATGTTCCAAAGAAATTGCAATCTAACCACAGATGATACGACCACCCACAATGTTTTAAAAATAAATTTTCATTTGACTGATGAGCTCATTCAGCCACATGAATGTCGCACATTTTTCAACACACATTATTGATTCATATCTTATAAATCCACACATTTCACCTTGTCCTGAGTGCAATGCCAGTGAATGCTAATTGCATCCTGACTGAAGCAACAAAAGCCACATTTATTAGTCTCAAAAAATAAAAATGTTCATCAAGACCATATTATAGGAACTGGAGGCAACCTTGAGAACTGCCTTTCTCACATGAAAGGCTCTTCAGACCACTCTTAAAATGGCTAAAGGACACTAAAGATCACAATTTTGAAAAATGCACCTGCAGATTGCAATCAATTACACCATTCATAGTTCATCTCTCAGTCCATAATAATGAGAATAATCTTCTCTGAACCATCAGTGTGAACAAAGCCATAAAATATTGAGTAAGTGATTGGTGTATGCAAGAGAGAAAAAGTGTGTGTGTGTGTGTTTTTTTATCATTGTGTGGTGTGTGTGTGCCTTTGATACAGTTCTGTCCAGTATGGTAATGTGTGTGTGTGTGTGTCTGTGTGTGTGTGCGTGTATGCGCGTGTGTGTGTGGTGTTTCAAGAGAGAAAAAGTGTGTGTGTGTTTGTTGTCTTTTTATCATTGTGTGGTGTGTGTGTGTGTCTTTGATACAGTTCTGTCCAATATGGTGTGTGTGTGTGTGTGTACTGTATGTGTGTGTGTGTGTGTGGTGTTTCATGAGGGCAAGAACATTACTTAGTGACTTTTCCCCAATTACACTCTTCGAGGACCCATGCAGGACAATTATCATCATCCTTTATGTTGTGTATCTCTGCTGTGGGCTGTAAAGGGCTGCCGGGCTAACATCAGAAAGCGGCTCTCCGCAATCACACATCCAATCACAGAAACTCGGCAAGGATCGGCCATTTGGGCCTCTGCTTGAGAGAGACGAGACTGGATTCGTCAGAGGGGGATAAAACGGAAGAAGAAGAAAAACAGGCAGGGTCCCCATCAGCCCCAGCTCTATCCTGTAAATGAAAGCCAATTACGAAGGGGCCGACTCACTGGCTGATAACGGGTTGTTATCTGACAGTAGTGACATCCGGAGAGAAATTGGCGCCACAGGAGAGGGGAGGACATACTTTTCAGCACCGTGGTGTCTGTCGGCTACACGCAACCGTGACCCGGAGATGGTCCAACCTTTCGGTCGACCCACGTCTCAAAAAAGTAGTAAAAACGGAGCCGCAGAGAGTTAGCGACTTCGGCATCACTTTTGTGTTTATCTTCGCTATGTAAACAGGATTGAGACCTTTGAGGCTGAACAAATCTTGCCCCGATTAACCATAGCATACCCCAAGGCACGGAAGGCACTTGCTTTGATGAGAAATGAAAAATGCTCATTTAAACCTCAAATAAATGTTACCTTTTTTTTCCTCTAGCTGTGGGGATACATCTCCTCAAACATGAGGACGTTTCCACACCACGGGGCAGGTAAATGAGAGGGGCGCATCCGCGTTTACATCAGAGAGGAAATTACATTTCTGATCGGCTGCCTCAATAGTCATTGCTCTAAACCACGTTATGATATGAATGACAAGTACTGAGTGTGCGTGAGGGGGAGTGCCGCCACGCCTAAATGGATGTTCCTCTGGGACGTGCAGAGGGAGTCATTTGGCATGTTGTCAACCTCTCAGGCTCCCTTGAGAATGACAGTGAAAGCCCAAAGGAGTCCCCAAGCGTCGGACTTGGGGGTCATTACAGCCCTGTTGCTCCTGACTGTCCGGATGCTCTGTTTGCCCCCCCCCCCCCCCCCCCCCCCCCCGAATGCCCACACGCCCTGGCCACCTCGTCATTACACCTCCCAGTCATGAATTCCTAATGGGCCACAGCACCGAGAGGTGAGGGCGTTTCCTATTCAGCAGTGGCAGGGCACGAGGACTCCAGATCCCACACTCCTGGAAAAAAGTTTTCTTCTCTTAGATAGTCCTGGGCTAACCCCCCGCCACCTTGTCGTGTCCCAAGTCCTTATGGGTTTTACTATTTTATGTCTATACTGTCAGGCTACAGCTCCTTTCCTTCTCCAGCATAAAATAAAGCCACTACAACCTCTGCCCTGAGTCATTGTTATTATGACTCAGAGAGTTGATCGAAAACTTCTCATTAGAAACGTAAAGGCATCACAGGTTGAGGGCAGCCATCTGGTGGTGCAGGTTCCTCACTGCATAGCTGGCTTTGAGGCAGATGTGAATGACCAGTTATGAGTGTGAATCAATACAGTCCTCCCACACGACCTCATTACTTTGCTGCATGCTGTAACTCAAGGCGATAGACCAAGGAAAATGTAAACAGCTTTATGAGAGGCAGATGCTGTACCACGGCCAGATACATTCCCTGAGATAAAGCGGAGTTAGAGCACATCAACACCTTTGCGGAGGGAAAAACATTTGGTGAGAAGATGGCTTCCTCTGACTCTATGTAGTCTCAAACCAACCCAAGAGACGACTTTTGACTTTTTCTCCTCTCATCAGGAAAAAAGCAATATCTAGAACTCTCAAAGCTCTCAATGGAGACGGTGAAGTGGAAAACAGAATGTTGCTGGAGACTTTAAGGGGGCTGTAAAGACTGAATTAAGAACAGCTTTGCTCAGATAGAGAACACAAAACCCTTCAATATGAATGGAGTTGAGGAGAGAGGCATTGTACCAGTAACCAGCTCCATATGACTGACAGTTTGAGGATGTGCATATAATGGAGTGACTGGGATTGTACAGCACATAATAGCAGCAAGCAAAGCCCTCCAGAGACTCTCTATATGAGAAGCAAGCCGTCTATGATTTATGTGTCTAATATCTATGATGGCAATTTCCTTTATATTGTGTGTATGAGTATCTACTCTCATAAAAAAACATTGGTCACTGATTAATTTGAGCGTCCAACTGTATTTAGTTACTACTCACAGGCTATGGGAAACATTATATCTGCATTATATCTGCATTAATGTGATGCATCAGAGATAGAATTGTCAGAGTTCCAAGAATGAAACAGTGAATGGCTGACTAAGCAGAGTGAACTAAATCTGTTGCCAAAAGATGGCATTTCTTTTGTTGATGGTGAAAGTTAACTGACTCAATTATATTATATGTTCAAGCTGTCAGAGAAAATAGTTGTTTGAGGATGATGGATTTAATGTTATTCAGTGGTTTCACTTCCTGGTGTGGAAAGTCTTCTATATATCAGTGGCTTAACGGAACCAAAACACAGCAGCTCAATCGCCGTTTGAAGGCGTCTGCTCATGGATTCACTCCATGTCTGGAGTACACACTCATTTCTCTGCAGCAAAGTGTGCAGTGGCAGTGGCCAATTAAGAGAAAAAGTGAAACTTTCCATGCACTCAAATTATACGTAGTATCTGGATGCCGTGATCATGGCTGTAGGACAAGTCTGATATGGAGGTTGTGTTCTGTCTCTGCCAGCTCCAGTGAAGTGAAGTGACCTGGCGGTCAGTTGTCAAAGATTCATATATGAAGATAAGTAGCCAGTTGTGCATGTACTGTAGGTGTTCAAAGTTATGGATGTCAGTGAGGTTTAAAGATTGCAATTTTTTAGAAGAATGATATCAAGGAAGTCAGTCATGGTGCAAATCTTTTGTGGAAGGAAATTCAGTACTTCAGCAGCATCTCAATGTTTAGATGATATTAGGCCTAGATTACATTTTAATGGTTGAAAATTGTGTATGTATTTTACAATGTTGATTAAAGGTTAACGTTATTTTGGAAGTACATTTGATCAGATCAAGAACCATTAAGAAACACTGTGAATCAGCTCACCTTGTAATCGTGTTGCAAAGCAACAGAAGAAACATCTTGCTGCAGTAGTCTACTTGTGTTATTTGTTTCCATGCTGGTGAAACTTCGTAGCTATCCAGTAGTGTGCTGTTACGCCCCTCTGCTCACCCACTGGCCCTGCAGTGACAGTGCAGCAGCCTTTGGGTGGTGCATGGGCAAAATCAGCTTAATTGTGTACACCTGAAGGTGTGGATAAGAAGCTCCTGAGTTGACCTTCAGGGGCTGGCATATTTTTCACCACACCATGAGCGAGCGGTGCTCTTGGGTGTGTGGGTCTTTTATACAGAACCCCCTAGATTTTAGAATGTGTATTTTTTTTGTTGAAATAAATATTATATTTTTGATAAACTCTGATGTCCGTCTCCATACTATGTTGCGGCTAATGAGCCGGCCGTAACATAATTGGGGGCTCGACCGGGACATTTTGAACTTTTTATTATGGAGACTGGAACAGAGTTTTGGGGTGAGGTTTTTCATGTTGTTTTGGTATGGTTGTTTAGTGTTTGTTCGTTAAAGTCAGTTTTTGCACTTCCTGGACAGAATAGTCTGCATGGAGGCTACCCCGGGGAGGGGGCACGCTTCAGATTGCTGCAGTAAGCTGTGCTTGGTTTACTGTGGTGTACTGAGTTTAGCGTTAGCCTCGAGCCCGGTATGCCTCAGAAGATAGTGAGGTTAGTCTAGTTAATTTGGTAGGTCCAGGAATTGCTTTCCGGGTTAAGGTACCACACTGCTTTTTGACAAAACAAGCATACTCGCCACCCTTTTTGTCTTGAATTTTTGATTTATGTGTGCACTGTACTACTTGCATGTTAGCATAAATGATCAGTAGCAGTTGTTTGTGTGGCTTGTGGTAAGCCCTGTGATGTGTATGAGCTTGGAGCTCGTTAGAGATCATTAGTTCAAATTGCCTGATCATTGCAGGTCCAGTGCGATTTGTTAGCACTGCGGGTGTGTGTGGACATGCCCACTGAGTGCATGTATATCGCCATTTATGGATGCCTAGATTATGAATGACCATGAGGTGAGTGTATTGTCTTTTGTGATGTGACCTTGAGGTTTGTGGTGGTCAGCCCACTTTTGTAGATCACTTGTGGATGTTGCTAGCTAGGTGAAGGCAGCAACTTTGTGTGGTAGTGAGCCACACTAGGTGTGATCGGTGTTGTGGGTGTGGCTTTGAAGGTGTTATTGGTCACAGGTGTGCTACACTGAATTTGTAGATTGCAGTAACTAGTTGTGGTATGAGACCACTGTGTGACCATTTGTGTGTGGTGACAACAGGTCACTTTTGGTTGGGATTATTAGTTACTACTTTTGGTTGATGTGTAGTAACTTTTGTGAGTAATCCTTTTGGTTTGTGGCTGTTGTGCACCAATTTGTGGGTCACTTGTTACCGATTTGTGTGTTCATGTGTAGCAATTGTGTGTTTGATCCTCATGTGTTCATGGGTAGTGGCATCAATGTTGGGCAAGTCCACTGAACTATCTGAGTAAGAGCATTTAGTTTACAGTGGTTATCTGCTGTGTGCTTAGTACATTTGAATTCACAGATCCAGGTCTTTGTGTCTGATATACATGTAGTCTCTGTGCTGGATATTTTAGGAGATGTGGTGCTGGTCACCTGTCTGCTTACATGACTTTGGAAAGTCTTCTAGCAACTTTGTGTACGTGACCCTTTTGACCTGTGGCTGCAGCACCCCCACACTTTGGGTTTCTCTGTTCCCCTCTCCCTCTTTCTCCATCTTTTTCCTAGGTGTGGCAGACCGAAGACTGGAAGAGATCGTAGAGGAGGGGCTTTATTGTGTCTTTTTAGGGCTCCTAGAGGAACCCTTTTAAGGGGGGAAGTGTTACGCCCCTCTGCTCACCCACTGGCCCTGCAGTGACAGTGCAGCAGCCTTTGGGTGGTGCATGGGCAAAATCAGCTTAATTGTGTACACCTGAAGGTGTGGATAAGAAGCTCCTTGTTGACCTTCAGGGGTTGGCATATTTTTCACCACACCGGGAGCGAGCGGTGCTCTTGGGTGTGTGGGTCTTTTATACAGAACCCCTAGATTTTAGAATGTGTTTTTTTTTTTTTTTTTAAATAAATATATTTTTGATAAACTCTGATGTCCGTCTCCATACTATGTTGCGGCTAATGAGCCGGCCGTAACGTGCTTTGCAGTGAGTGAATGTGACCGTATACCCAGCCAGTAGTGCTGTTCCATGAAAAAAAACTTCTCTCCCTGACACCTTAAGAGACGTGCTAGTGGCAAGCACTAGCACCCATGGGTCTTAGCCTCTATGCATAGCCTCTACGCCGCTTCTCATGCCAGCATTGCAGGCTCCTAGCCTGGGTTTTTCCATGCTGCCTTACGCGTGCGATTTCATTCACGCTGCTAGGCAGCCTGGATTCTATGGACTTCGTTTTCACCTCAACGAAGGAACCAATCACAGAACGGAGGGAGGGCAGCAGCAAGATGATGACACACCAAAGCCCTTATGAGCTACGTACAGACGCATTTGATAGACATTCGTAGCGCCCAATAAACGGCTCTGGGCATTCGTAAACCACGTTTCAAATACGAGAAAATGAGATGAGATCTGACGTCAGCCAGGCTGGCAGGCTCCAGTCTGCTGTACAATGAAAGGCCTACACCGGTTTGCTCTCTGCACAGCACCGCACAGGCAGGCTATCGTTACACTCAGTCTGCCTAACCTCACTCCCATCCAGGTCGCGGCAGCAACCAATGCCACCGCCATTTTTCGTCAGTTCAGTCTTGTATTTTCCTGTTTCTTTCACAAGAAAAATGTGTCATAATTCTCTTGATTTTGGTTTCTAAAAATGCAGGTCTTAACTGCAACCATAGGCTTATTGAAGTTGTGGACCAGCTTCACATTCTCAAGTTCATATTCTCTCAACATATCTGTTTTTTCAAGATACTACATATTGAAAAACTGTCCATGACAGGATATGTTTGTTGTTGTCAAATCCATTTACTGTCCAGTTAGAGACAGAGAGGAATGCTCATTCTATTGTTGGATTGTTGGTGTCTCTATCCTGAAAGGATGGTGGTTTACTTTTAAGCCATTCTTGAGTGTCTCTCTCTCTGAACATTTGAACCCTTTTGAATCATATTGCCAGAAGTTCTCATATGTTTATAGTTAAACAGAATTGCATTTTGTGAAGCACAGTGGGTCTCTGCCTGGGCTTTGTTTGTCTGAATGTACAATATTCCTCTAACTACAGTTTAATTTCAATTAATGTGTTTGGGGGTTTCCTTTGTGCTCCCCTATTGCTGTTTGAAAATGGCGACATTAAATTAACAGTATTCGGAATGCTTAACCATGGAGCCCTGGGGTAAATCATTACATGGTAGTCTAGCTTTAAATCCCCTTCCAAATTACATCATCTCAAGTTCAAATTAATGAATGTATGATAATAACAATATCCACATTTGAGCCATGGCAAAAATAATGACATTACGCAATTAACTAGATATTTAGTGGTCCATTTCTGGTCAGCTATTTCCTCGAAAGATCATTTCTGAGCTTTGGGTTTTTCATGTGGAGGAGGTAGTCAGAAGGTCTAGGTAAACTGTCACGTTGATATGTTTTCGGCTGAAGAGAGATGGCGGTATGTTTTCCTCAGACAGGTGGGTTGGAACTGCGTTGTATGCTGACGGGGTCTCTGGCTGGGCAGTCCAGCTGGGTAATTGTCTGTCAAGACTCAGGTTTGATTCATGACAGAACACAGAAGTATACAACATTCAACGTGCACTCATACAGTTTCGGAACATCTTGAAGAGAATGTTACACACTGAAAGTCATTCAGAGATTCATAGGAAGCCTGGCAGGTATCCAAAGGAAAGCACAGGTTGTTATAGACTGGATGCTACAGCCAGACAAGCCAATCCTGGCCGTACAGAGCAATTCTTAGAAGTTTTTGTGAAGGCTTGAAGAAAATAAATCAGTGTGGGTCTTTTGTTGCTCACTAAATTCACTAATTACTGCTAATGCACAGTCTTTCTCTTCTCTCTTTATGATATTCCCAAACCTTTTCACTGTAGTGATTTTATGTAATTCACTTTCTGTGAATATGAAGTCAAAGTAAGGTAAGATCAGTGCAGCTTTCGACAGGGAAGCAAATTGCTTCCATCATGTAGCTTGCACTAATCACGTGGTTATGAGTCCATTTTAATTTTACATTATCACTGGCGAGGTACAAAATGACTGTGTGCATGTAAAAGCATTTTAATCCCCCGCATCACGTATGCTGCCGAGAGATAACTGTGCACGCTTCCATTTTCAATGCTGGCTTTTTCAATAGCGCTTTGTGAAGGTTTTTGAGTGCCAGTCATTATATGCTGCTCCACGCTTCTCTGTTTTTCTTACCATAAACATATTCCCTGTTATCTGTTTTTTTATCGCAGCCTCTCCTATACCCCCCCCCCCCCCCATACATGGTGAAGCTCACTGATTTTTGCTGAGCTTAATAACACCCTCCACCACAACAAAACAAATGTCTGCAACAGCAAAATATGCCTTTTTGGTCACTCCAAGTGTGTAGACGTGACGTTTTTCCACCACCTGCCTGGTGGAAAAAATAGGATTAACACTTTATCCTGTGTCTCTATGAGGGGAAATAAGCTCTCTTCCTAGACACTTGACAGTCAGAAAAGCCATGCAGTCTGTCAACAGCCTCTTTGTCTATACCGACCCCGTCTGATACTGTACATGTTTTCTGGATGGCCTCAGGTGAAAGCTTCATCAGGGTGGGCAGTCATTGTTATCATGGGTTCCCAGCTGTTGACGTGTATCTGTCCTTTGTCAACAGGCTGATACATATGGCAGAAGCCAAAAGACATGCAGGCATGGCAGACATACCAAACAGTTTGTCATTACATAGATTCCACAGGCCTTTTTTTTTTCAAACGGTAAAATATATGCTGTAGATATACAGATGTTCTCCTTTTTATTTTATTTTTTTTAATTTGCTTGCTTGTTTTAAGAGTGAATCATGAATGTTTAAGAGGCCCTGTTGCCTTTGATCAACTGTGTACTTAGGCAGGTTGTTGTTTCAAAAATAAACTCCTGAGACATTAAACCGCAAACAGAGGAATGGTTATGGTCATAAAAACATTGTGTTTGTGAAAAGAAAAGGGGGCAGGCATCTTCATCTGATTGTGAAAATCAAAGCTGTGAGTAACTGTACACTTAAGCCCTTAACCTTAAATGTATTTCCATATCAAACATAAATAAATAAATAAATAAAAAAGGAGAGACAGAGATTCATATGTTTTCTTTGTGATGCGAGTCTGCCTTCAAGTGGATCAAAATCACTCAGGTTTACATATTCAGTGTCACATAATCTGATTACCTCTGCTTTCTCATGCAGGACCACATCTGTGACATATCTTGAGATAGACTTGAAACACTTGAGATCTAAGTACAGGTAAGATTAGTATTCTCACTCAAGTCACATTTCTTTCTGTTGCATGGTTTACCCTTGTCTGATCGAATGCAGTGGTGCACAAAGCATTATAAGATGAGTACCGGTACATTGACAGCACATTTCTTTAATATCAAAACATCTTTGAATTTATATTGTATGATAACAGCGGTATGATATGCTAAAGACTAAGATTTTACTACAAAGTGGTTTCTAACAGAGCACTGCTTGACAATGTTTGGCGAGCAACTCTGAGTATCTGAGAGCTCTTTCCAATGAAGCAATTAAATTTCAGAGGACTCTTCACATTGGAAATGCTTGTCTTGAGGAGTGGAATTCACTCATTGTTGTGCTGATAAAATAATCCATATTTCAGTTTCAATATGATGTAAGGAGATTAACCTCAGTCTACTCTGTCATTTGGGTCCTCTTTTCATTTGTCTGCTTCAGGGTGTTCATTTACTTTAGTTTCACTGCATTAATCGCCAACAGGGCCAATCGTTGGAGCATTTCCCCGCAACGCCTCTCCCCGGCCCCTGGATCCACAAGTCGCTGTCAGGATCGATGCAGCGGCTCATCAGTTTCTGTGATGACACTGTCATGTGGCCCATGATGGAGTCGTCACCTCGGCTCAGTGTCAGCGCTCGTCCCCGCCTGGCCGCCCGCGATAAAGGCTCGGCAAGGTCCTGGCCTGGGCGGTGACGCAAAGTAGAGATGACGGCCTGCTCAGTGCCAACTCTGCAAAGTGCATGAAATGACACAAACTCCCTGTCCTTCCATGTTGCAGCACAAGACAAATCAGCAAGGCAGCTCCCTGACATGTGATGAGCTTGAATAAGGACTTATTATGCATTCCTTTATTTTGCTTTATTTCCATGGCCAGCTCACAGATTTTAGGGTTATCTTGAAGACTACAGTAAAACTTCCTTGATGAGAATGTTGAAAGTTTCTCAGATGCTAGTCTAGAGGAATACGCATGGAATCAGGGGAAAATAGGGCGAAGGGAATGTCTCAAATTTCAAACAAAGCTTTTTTCAATAGCCAATTGCGGAGAGGTGGCAGACCTTGTGAGTATATGCACATGTACTGGCTGTTTCATGAGACATAATTTCTGCAGAGGTTTAAAGCAAATGTTGTTACGAACTTCAATTTTTTCACAAATCAACTCTACTGTAAACATGCTTCAGTTATAAAGAAAAAAGAGTTTGCAGAGGCACTCTGAGGTTGAAAAAGTATAAAAAGCCTTTAATTCATCATGGCAAGCAAGAACTGGTTAAAAGCACATGGGCCTACGCGTTGCGGCCATATTGGCCTTCATCAGGGCATAGAAACAGGAATTTTTCCAGTGCATATAAACAGGAATTTTTCCAGTAAGCAACAATGCCTGCTTGGTAGCTTTTACTAAAAAGGTCTCCAGTGAGGTAGACTTGCTTTTTCAACAAGACCTCTCCACACGTTCAAATCTAACTAAGAAGGAACATGAGGCATTACATCTGTTGAAAAACAATGATGAACTGATTATAAAACCTGCTGATAAAGGCGGTGCTACAGTGATTTGGTCCAGACAGAAATATACTGCAGAGGCACGTCGCCAATTAGAAAATACTACGTTTTATGTACGGTTGATGTCTAACCCACTGGACAAGCTTAAACAAGAGTTAAAGGACCTCCTTCTAAGGGCCAAGACAAACAACTGGATCAATAATAAGGAATATGAATACTTGTGTCCCTCTGAACCTTGTCTTGCAACGTTTTATATGCTACCTAAGGTGCATAAGAATCTGGATAACCCACCAGGCTGCCCCATCATCAGTGGAATTGGCACTCTCTCAGAGCCACTATCAAAGTTTATTGATTTCTTTATCAAACCTTATGTGTCTACTCTCCCATCTTTTGTAGAGGACACAACTGACGTACTTGTGAAATTAGCCACACTTAAAAACATTGGGGACGCCTTCCTTGCGACCATGGATGTTGAGAGTTTGTACACGAATATTGATCACTCAGAAGGCCTTCATGCTATTAAGCACTATTTAACATCAAGACAGAGTGAGCCACCTAATGATTTCATTTTACAGCTTACTGAATGGACACTCAACAATAATGTGTTTTGCTTTGAGGATGATGTATTCAGACAGATCAAGGGAACAGCTATGGGGGCTTGCTTTGCACCCAGCTATGCATGTCTTTTCCTGGGTCTTTGGGAGAAGGAATACATTTACAACCTATGCAACCCCTTCCTTGAGAACTTGATCTTCTATTGTCGCTACATTGATGATGTGTTTTTTTGCTTTAAAGGTACTGAATCCAGCCTTCTGGAGTTTCAAAAATATGTAAACTCTATTAATCCTAACATACGAATGACATTAGAATACAGTCAAAGAGAAATCTCATTTTTGGATTTATTAATTAGTAAAGAGGTAAATGGAGATTTGCACTCATCTATCTTCAGAAAAAACACAGATCGCAACACTGTCCTGAGAGCTGACAGCTTTCATTCACCACATCTGATAAATAACATTCCCTATGGACAGTTCCTTCGTCTCAAGAGGATCTGTGACACACAAGATGACTTTCAATCTAAATCTGTGGAGATGACTAAACGTTTTGAGGAAAGGGAGTACAAGACCGAGGTTGTTCAACAGGCCCAAAGAAGGGCCAACCAATGTAATAGGAGTGACCTACTCATCAAAAGACGGAAACCCGAGGAATCATAAAGTTTACTTTTCCACCAGATACAGCAAGGCGGCTTTGAAAATTAAAAACATAATAAAGAGCAATTGGGCCATACTTCAAAGCGACCCCTCATTGAAAGAGATATTCCGTGATCCTCCCTCATTTTGTTTTAGACGAGCACCCACATTAAGAGATAAATTAGTAAAAAGTCACCTTACAGTTGAAAAGAAAAAAAAATTGGCTACGTAAACTGAAAGGGAATCACAGATGTGAGAACTGCAACCATTGCGGTAATGTAGTAAAAACCGCTACTTTTGTGGATGTGTTTTCCAGTAAAAGCTTTACTGTTAATGCCTTTGCCAACTGTAACTCTACCTTTGTAGTCTATAGACTCGAGTGTGAGTGTGGCTGCTTCTACATCGGCAGGACGAAAAGAAGGCTGAAGGACAGAGTTGCAGAACATAAGAACGCCATAAGGACAAGAAATCCTGCTTACCCCATGGCGGTCCATTACCAGCAGGCAGGTCATCCCTCTGCTTCCTCCCTCAAAGTGATGGTGATCGAGGTTGTCTCCAAACCCGTGAGAGGTGGAGATCATCTAAGGACCCTTCTCCAAAGAGAAACTTTCTGGATCAGTGTACTTAAGGCAACCTCTTTCCCTGGCCTCAATGAGGAATGTGACTTTTCCCCCTTTTTATGAAGCATGGACATTTATTTGTGTACTTTTATTACTTTCTCAACTGAAATCTATTTCTCTCTCTCTCTCTCTTTCTCACTTAGTGAGATGTCTCCTTGTTATTATTTTGCTAATTATTTTTTTTTTCTTTTCTCAACCTACTTGTTGTTAGTCACATGGTGTGTGACAATGGGAAGGCTCCACCCACTGAACACCTAAGGGTGTCCATTTTAAGCTTTGTTGTACTTCCTGTTTCTATGCCCTGATGAAGGCCAATATGGCCGCAACGCGTAGGCCCATGTGCTTTTAACCAGTTCTTGCTTGCCATGATGAATTAAAGGCTTTTTATACTTTTTCAACCTCAGAGTGCCTCTGCAAACTCTTTTTTCTTTGGATTCTCACTTCACCTGTCGCAGAAGAGCACCTGAGCAAGTAATTATCTGAAGTCTCCTGAGCGCCCTAAGCCCTTTTGTGATGCTTCAATTATGTTTGTATCGGCAGCCATTTTGCACTGGTTTCAGTAGGAACTTTTCCCCATGAACACAATGGAAGTGAGATCAGTGGGCGTTTCTGAAAGTAACTGTTTTCCGGTTGTGAAGGTTTTGGCCCAGAAGTTAGTTAAGCATGATGCAAGCTTCTGGGTACCCAGATGCACATGCAAAATGCTGATGGTTTGACAGTCAGACCAAAGTCCAAATCCACCATTAGATTCCTCAAAGCATGGGCGATCAATAACATGTGGAAATAAAGTATTACCCAAAATATTCCCTGAGCCTCTCACCATCTCTGCTGCCCTCAGTGGAGAAAGGGATGGGCTAAACACTGTCCTTGCCTTGGTGTCCACTGTCTTACCTATCGACTAAGCAAACTGCATGTTTTAACTCCCCTTCCTTTAATCACGTGGGTGCTATTTCATGCCCTTCCCCAATTGTTTAAGGTTAAACGGACAGGACTCCTCCGTATCTTGGGCTATTTTTTTCTTTCCAAATGGAAGCTTTGGTGGAGAGAGTTTTCAGGGGAAGGTCGGAGATAACAATCATGGTTTTTCAGTCAACACGACACGGCACTATTACAGCCTGACCAATAACCTGGAGACAAAGTGTGCCGAGGGGTCAGCACGGCACACTGATTGCCTGGGATCAAGGACATGCTCTCAAGGCATTCACTTTAGTGCCAGGGAAAAAACAACAGAATGAGCACAAACACACTGATGTTCGGGCCCAGAACTTTTAATGGGGGATTTCATTTTTTTTAAAACATCATTTTGAACTGCTTCTGGTTTGTGTTTACTTCTGAAATTGGATCACAGGTGTGCATCTTCTGCTTTATTTGGTCATTTTAAAATAAAATTAGAACTGCAAGCTCGGGAGGATATCAACAGTGAACCCCTGGGCTGTCTTCCATTACTTGCTACAGTTTGACATTCATAAAACCTTTCAATTGTGTGTCAGAGCAGAGCTCTATATTTACTTTCTGTATCTCCGTGGCACATATCCCCCCAAAACACTTTCTATCGTGTAGTGTTTAAGAGGACCAGCTGAAGGCTGGAACACCTTCTCTCAAAAAGTCTCAGGATTTCCATTTATCCACACACACACACACACACACACACACACTTGTTTTTTCTAGTGCAGGCTCTGAAGTAAGATTGATACATTCCTTCACCATTCTATAGTGTGAGGTATGTTGTCCTATTTTTATGCCGCAAAGGAAAATCAATGCGCCTCGGAAAAAAAATGTGCTCAGTGTATCTTCAATTTCCACACCTCAGAATTCATTTCATACCTTGCTTTGCAAAGTGTCTCCAGCAAAATGAAGGCCTGTGTCTTCAAAACCAGAAATGTAAAATGAACATTATTTTGGTTGCCTTGCAATGGACAGCATGCACAAGCCTAAAACATATTCTCCTCTAACATTATGGAGTAATTATATGTATAGTGGAAATACATTCAAAAGCCGTTATTCTCTGGGGGAAAGCTAATGCACTCACCCCCACTCAAAGACTACATAAACCTACTGTAATTACACTTAGCATTATGAACTGTAAGACACAGTTCTCCATGGACCTATACAGAGAGTCAGTGACATACTGCTAATTAGCCCTTCTGAGCCAAGCTGCTGTACCAAGTCTCTCCATTCAAATCACAGTACTCTATGTTTTCTGTGCACATGCTAGCTAGTTTGTTGTTTGCCTGTGCAAACTTGACATAGACCGAGGGTATTGTGTGCACAGCGCCGAGTGGCCAAAGCCAAATTCCAGTGGCTTTGTGAGGACTCGGGCATTGGGATGCAAAACCAAAGGCTCTAATCAGAGCCTCTGCTCAGGTGTTTTCCGATTCACTGAATGTCAGTGATAACCAATGGATTAATGCATCTGGGAACCCTTCCATTAACGGAAAAAGAAATCTAAAAAAATAAAATAAATAAATACCCTTCATATTTTAAGCCAATGGCGTGAAAGCGTAGGTGGAAGGGTGCCGGTGCAGGCTAATCAGATTATCTTCCTCCCACAGACCTCAGTCAACAGTATGCCTACTTCTTTAACTCACAAACATTTCTTAAGGGAAATCTCTATGCCTCTCTCTCTCACTCTCTCTCTCTTTGTGTCTCTCTCTCTCTCTTCCTGTGTAAGTGTGTACTTGTGTGTGTAATTGCTCACGTAAATGTGCAAAAGCATGTGTGGCCCTATGCGAGCAGCCTTGCCGTCGTAAGCACTGTCAATGAAGTCACCATTGACCTACCGTGTGTATTATGCTGCTCCTCGTAACGCAAACAGCCGCGGGGGTAAAAAAGAGCTCATTAGGCTTCCAGCTGGTTCCATCAGCGAGGCGGCTCTGTGAAGATTCCACGCGTTAGAGGTGGAAGGGCTCACACAGATTCCACTGCTAATTAAGGTCGTAATCTACAGAGGGCAATAGACAGCCTGAGAAGGGTTTTAAACTGGTGACAGGTAGTTCGTAGGGGGGAGCAGGCCTGTTAAATTATGGAAACCACCTTCAGAGAAATAAGATGTTCACTGTGAATTCCTGAAAATTAAAGTGTGTGTGTCTCTCTCTCTCTCTCTCTCTCTCTCTCTCTCTCTCTCTCTCTCTCTCTCTCTCTCTTTCTGTATGTGTGTGTGTGCTTGTTTGTTTGTTTGTGCATGCAGTTCTTTCCCATGTTTCCCACATGGGAAAGAACTGCATTAGGGGCAGGAACTCTCGTGAGTAAATATGAGTAAAAAAAAAAAACACTTCTTGTAAAGTGAAATGTCACATAACACAAATCTGAGAAGGCTGTTATAGTGAAAAGTAAGTCTACTGCACTAATGGACATTAAAATGTGGTTTTAGGGCATGGGTGGCCCTTACGTTTGGTCAACTTTTCTGTTCAAATCACAGCATCATTATCAAGACATCTCACTTTTTCACAATGATAAAGTGTGAATATGTCAGGTACTTTGAGCACGGACACTAAATGGCTTCATCCGTAAATATCTACGTATTCAAGTCTGTATTTAGGCCTATTAACATTAAATAAAAATCTGATCGATCCTGTCGGATAGCTCCCATGCGAATTATGCTTCAACAACAGCTATTACATGGGCATAGCATACTTCCAGCATGCAGGTAATTGGGCGGCTTAAGTAATCAATAATAGCACACACCACTAACCACACCATACACATATGGTTCATGTGGAGGTACTGTATGATTTATTATAACTGTCTTCAGTTTCAAGCTAATGCAGTGGTCAGTTTCAGCTCAACCAAAAAGCCATCCTCATAAATTCTATAGCATCTACATTCAACAGAGCAAACCATTTCAAGCATATGCAGAATCACAGGTGCATTCAAATTAGTTCACTGCACACATCTGAATGCTGTACAAAATATTATGCTATACTCACTCAAAGATATTTTCCGTTGTGCCCACCCCCAACCACAGCTGAAGTGCTGTAAGTACTGTGAAGCTTGTTACCTTTAAAAGTCATGCATTTACATTCAAGGCCAAAGATACACCGATATATGCAGTAGCAGTAGGAAAGTAGTGGCCCTGTGTGTTTTTTGTGTTCATTAATGGAGTATGATGTAGCCTTACTTTAAATCCCAGTTATGCATCTGTCCCCCATTACCTCTGCTGCAAATGAAAATTCTGCTGTACTCTAAATATTTTGGATGATGTAAGATCCACTGTGGTGGTGATGCCATGACAGAGATCTGTGTGTTGCTAAGAGGTGAAGGGTGTTTGGATTGCAGCGAAGGTGCAAGATCAGATTGCCTGGGTCCAGGGAGTGCCATTTTACTGAGAGCCAAGGGGGCTTTTAAAGACCAAAAGGGGTCCAGGAGGCTGAGTTCAATCTCATAATGGATCTCTCTCAATGGAGGGTTATCAATCTACACTACTGCACTGGTCTGGCACTAGAAAAATAAAAAAGGATGGTCCATGAAACTTGACCTTACAAGAGGACCCATGACAACATTTCAGTTTCTCAGTCTAAGGCATTTTTTTCGATACAAATCCATAAAGAAAGAGAAGCATTCGCCATTGCTGATCTCATTAAGCGAGAGGAATTCAAAGTACAATAGTGACATTTTTTTTATTAACCAATACTTTGAGATGTTATTATGCCTATCTGGAGAGTAAAGCATCAAAAATAAAGCATTCCCTTATTATTCATTCATTTGTGACTTTCATTTTGTGTTCAGTGGCATTCATTTGTCCACGATGGGATTTGAGAGGAAGTTTACAGCATGAGAAAATGATATGGTTCTCTTGTGACTTGTGTCTAATGGATCGTGATATTGTGCTGTTTGACTCTGAATACAGAATTTGCTGTTCTGGAGGTTTGCCATACTTTTCTCAAGTCGGTGCTGTCACATATCCAATGAGAAGAGGGAATACTGCCCCCTAGAGTATACTATTGCAGTTACATGGAGAAAGTAATTACGCACTGATGCTTGAGTGATGAATGCTCTGCTCCTCAGAAAACATATGAAATGATAAACTGTAAAATGTGTTGCAACTAAGAATTTTCTGGCTCTTTATCTATCCATGTGTATGCGTCTGTGCCTGTGTGTATGATTGATGTAAGTTCTGCCAGAGATACTAGCCTACTCTGTGGGGAAATAATTGAAGATGGTTACTATTTCTTCATATACCACCATACACAGCAGGTTTTATTCCATTTGAAAACTGCAAAGACAGACAGCATTTGTTGTTTTAGATAAATTGTGAAGGTTTGTTGTGAAATTGCAACATTCAATTTCATACATGCATTTTCAAAGGCCTTTAACAATCAGAGGTAAAGAAACAGCTAAAATCACGTCTTGGACCACCTGGCTGTACAAAACTGTACATTTCAGGCCAGCTAGATATTATTTTGTTCAAGGTGTTTTGTGCTATCCTAAGGTGTGAGTCACTTATCAGAATATCACTGAAAATCTGGACATGTCTTCCTGAGGACATTGTCACTGAAAAGGTCATTCGCATTCTTGTCTGGGTGAAAGGTTTGCACAGACTCTGTTCCTCATTGTTAATTGACTGTGCACTGGCTTTCGGGCAACTTCCCAGAGCCCGCTGTGGCGCATCCACACATCTGTCAGTCGGTGTGGGCCCTGTGGTCCCCGCCCCGGTGGAAGTCATGTTTGAAGGCCCGGCACAGCTGGCCGCTGTCACCCAGGAATGGGGGATGGGGGATGGGTGGTGGGGGGGTGATGGGCAGCGAGGATAAATGGGCTCGCTGTGACATCTTCATTCTCAGTCAGGTTGGGCTCCCAATCAGCTTGGAGACGCAGGTGCCCTGGCTGTGATTATGAAGTTTAATGCATACGGATGAGAGAGTGGTCCCCTCCGGTCACAGCTCTGTTGATTAAGCACGTTGTTTGCATGCACTGGATACTAGCAGTAATAAGTACTCCCCTGACACATTACGGCAGCTTATTTCAATTTATCCTCACAATCAAGCCAGAATAAGGCTTTGAATATGAATAATGTGGACTATGGACCACAACTACACGCTACATCTCCATTATAAATATACTCTTAAGTAGGCACAAGAACAAAGACATGCATAGTCATACACATTTGTAAATTAACATATATACACATACTCACACATGCACAAATTCTAATCAGTTTCTCACTGTCTATTTCATTATGTTGTCATATAGGAATTTATCCTCATCATGAACAACACTCCCCGTGGCTGCCTGACCTACACAGTAAAATTCCAAGAGTTAAAATGACAGAGTAGACTGTTATTGACTCTAATAGAGTTACATTTACTACAGTTGGAGTAAAATGTACTCTAGCATATTAGTTAAAAAACAGAGTTAAAATCACAAGAGTTAATCATCCACCCCATTTTCTCATTTGGACGCCATTTTAGAAATTTCTTGGGAGATGTTTGCCTAATTATTATTTGGATATTATTAATAAAAAATAGTGTTTTTCTTCTGGTTAATTCCAAAGTCATTCGGTAGCTTTAAGATTTTTTTCTGGACTAGGCTACTAAAAAATTACTTGCAAGTTTGTAGGCTAGCATGTGCTACAGTAAAATAGGCAAATACTGCTAAGCTATCACCCATAAACCAGGCTATAAACGGAGTCTCTGTTATCAAGCCATAGCTGTTCACAAAGAATAGTCAAAGCGAACAAACATTATAATAATAATTATTATTATTATTGTATGTTTGTTACATGCAATTGTGTAAGGGCTCAGACAAATTACTAACTGGCGAAACGTGCCCTCTGGCATCTCACGTCAGAGACGAACGTTAGTAGCTTATCACCCACTTCCTTCCATTTGAGACTGCAGCGACGCGACGGAGCCTGATTAGAAGAATGAATCTCTCTGTTGCAGTTGAAGGTGAGTAGATGTTCATCTAAAATACACTTACTAGAGATTTATTTCACATGTTCCGTAGTATGCCGCGAAAATGATAAACGATAAGTGGTGACGCGAAAGAGGAGTGTAACTGAACGTAAATGTATGGTCAAGATATCGTTCTGAAATGTGTTGACCTTCAGGAGCTAACGTTAACGTTAAGTTAACTGCTAACGAAGGTTGAAAGTTAACATGAACGTTAACGTTACCTCTGTGTAACATGAGGTACATGTCAATTCGTGCTCCTGTATTGTACAATGCTATACGTTTTTTTATCATGTTAATATTTACTCAACCAAATATGATACCAGTATAATCGTCTTTAATGGTTAACATTGACTTGGTTAGCCTATCAGCCAACGTAGCTCTCATTGGCAGCTTAGCATAATGCAAATCAGATATCAAATAAAGGCTATGGTTAGCTTAATGAGGTAACAGTTACTGTTGTTAGCTACTTAACATTAACAGTCATTAATAGGGCAAATTAGCTTAAAGGTCATGCTCTACTAAAAAGCTTGTTTCACGTAAAGCAGGCATCCATAAGCATGAATTTGGCCTTCACAAGTTGGTTATTTCAAAACTAGCTGCATTAATTTACTATCAAGGACATGTGTTGATTGCTGAATGTGCATCATTGATAGCATAGAAGACACGTGTTCAGTGCAAAGTGCCAACAGGTGCACGTGCCACATTTACTAGTTTAGTCAGTGTCACTGAGATAGTTGTTACCTGGTTTGTTTTAAGAAAGTGTTTTAAAAGTAGTGTTGATTTTGTCTGAATGTTTGATTTTATGTTTTTTCAGGATGTTGGTGAAAGTTAAATACCAGGCAGACCAGATACATTAAAATGGTGGAAACTGATGCCACTCTAGAGGATTTCTTTAACCAAGGTACTGATTTATTCAATTGTTGCATTGTTTAAGTCTATTGTCAGGTTTTTTTTGTAATGTTCTGTTAATTTTTATTTTAGTGTTCATGAAATTTGATATTGAAGCCAAACACCAAGCTGGGCTAAAATGTATGATGAGTTTGGTACAGAAGATTGACAACTATGTGTCTGAAGATGTGGTGAAGGATCCAAATTGTGGTGTATTAAAGCTGAAGCCTGCAGAAGATGATGGTGAGTTGTATTATGGAATGTAGTTAAAACTTGGTACAAGTTTTGTGAATATATCAACAGCGGTTGCAACACATTGTTTTGATGGAATGCCACTCTGTGGGGTTTGTGGATGTTGATTATGTCCGTCTATGAGCCTTTTTAGTGTTTAAAAATCTCAGTCATCAAAGACTACATGACATACAGCCGTCACAGGTACTGGACATGACTATATTACTGATTTATTCTGTCCTCTGCTTTGTAGTAGATGCATTATGTGATTCAGATGACACCACTGCCTTGTCTCCAAATAAGCCCAAGGGAGATGATGGGGTAGAGCAAGTAAGTGGCATTTTTTCCCTAGTTAAATATTGGTAAAATCTTTATGCTGCCTATTAACACAAAGGTAACCTAAACTGAAACCCACACTGAGGTATTTTTTTTTTCTTCAAAAAAATTCCACACACTCAGATCTGTGCAAAATGATCTTTTTATTCTAGATTTCGGTCATAGACCCTCTTCAGGAATCCTGAAAAAGGCCTATGACCAAAAGCTATATAAAAAGATAATTTTGCACAGATGCGAGTGTGTGGATTTGTCATGCTGTGCTTGACTTTTGACTTTAAATCCCAGTATCTCAACCACCAGATGAACAGTATTTTTTGTTTCTTTTAAATGATTGAACTTGAAATGAAACCATTTCATAAGTATTTCTGCATACAAATTGTAATGAATCTGTTTAAGATCAAATACATTGTTTACAGTGCACTGAATTTCACATTGATCTCCATTTCTCAAGGTCACCGAGAACTGTCGGTACAGGGAAAAAACAAAAAACAAAAAAACAATCGGATTCACTTAGCTCGAGATGCTGCAGCCAGGAAGCTACTGCGCTACACTCTAGCCCCAATGTTCATGACCCCAGAGTGTAGCGCTGTAGCTGCACAGTCGCTTTAGCTGCTGGCTGTAGCAACTCGAGCTATGTAAAACCGATTGTTTTCGTTTTACATACTCGGTGATCCAAGAAATGGAGATCTATTTGGAAAATCGCTGGATTTCCCCTTAATGCTGTAACTCACCCTACTTTATACTGTTTTATAGGAACATTTCTATGATCCAGCCAGCGGATCAGGGTACCTGGCCTGACGCATTAAAACAATTCAGAGGAAAGCCTCAGGAACCACAAAGTCCAGCACACAATGAATATAATGGAGGACCAGCTTCTGAAGATGTGCCCGAGCCAGTCCTGAATGAAGAACAGCTGAGAGAGGCGGTATCTCTAATGAAGCATTCTTCTGATGAAGAAGTTGTGCGGCTGAAGGTGAACGTTTGATTATCGTCAGAAAAAATGGTCCATGACCCTCAATCACCTCATATGCTTGCAACATTCTCTCGATTTGTGGATGTAATGGATCAGATTGAGCAAGACTGTTACTGTTTGGTGAGATTTCAGCGAAGCTTCTTGAGAGGTGGTCAACTATGTTCAAAGAGAAGACTATTAAACAGAGTAAAGGTCTTTCTTCCTCCAGCATCGAACTGCAAAAAAGGATCCAGGTAGCAGAATCACCACATGGGCTGTGTCCCGGTAGAACACTCAGGTTAAAGTATGGTGAGACTGGGTGTTTCAGGGACATTTTCTGGCTTTTAGAAAACATTTGGAAAGGTTACATGAGTATAGCGTTAATAATGTTCATGTTTTGGAAAATAACTGTAGTGAACACACAAGTAATGATTTGGCGGTAGATTTTGATACAGTGGTTCCTGTTATGCATTCTGCTGTACATGAGATACAGGTTGAGGAAACTATTCAGTTTTTTGAGTGATAAGCAAAGTGTTGAGGAAATGAATCATACTTTAAGTCATCTTAAATCTCTTCTAGGCCCCATCCATTGGATCATGCCTTAGGTATGAGCTACACCAGGCGCGTAACTGAAGCGATCTGTTCGCGACGCGTAAAATTCATTTTTTTCAAACGTACGCGCCGCTATCACATCTGGTGTAGCTACCTCCATTGATTATAGTGCCAGCTAATTGTTGCAGCAGACGCTATGCGAACGTAAAGCTTCAGTTACGCGCCTGGTGTAGCTTCACTGTTAGAATGTGTGGACTTAAACATGTCTGTGATGCTAGAATGTTTCAGTACAGACTGTAGAGTGAGTAAAATTGGTATGTAAGCTAATGTATCACTAACAACAACTTGATATTATGTTCTAGTGGCTTTGTTCCATTTGATGCCAAATGTGTTGTACTGTACATGCATTTACAAAAGGAAATATATTGTATATTGATACATTAACATAATATTTTGTAATAAATATTTTTTCAATAATTTGTCTATGTCCTTCAGATTTTGTAGAACTTGATAAAGGGTAAATAAAGACAAGCAAAATGGTGACTCTAGCAAGAGTAGCTGGGAATAAACTCTGAATAGAGATAAACTAAGATTACCCCATTAAGAGTTAAGATGACTCTGGAAAGAGTTGTTGGCTTATAGAGTAGATTTTTCTTTACTCCCTGTGGAGTTTATCTTGGTGATTTTCCAACTCTCTATAGAGTAAATTTAACTCTGAAAAATGTGCTCTAGGAGAAGAGTCAAATTTACTCTCTGTGGGGTGGGACCAATGGGTCTCTATGACAGAGTCAGAATCGACTCTATTAGAGTCGAAAACAACTCTGTCAATTTTACTGTGTATGTCAGGGTTAGGGTCAGTTTTGATCTCCTCCGGATCATCATAAACTACACAATCCTCTTCCCACTGAGGGCTAGCCAGGCAGCCCTCGGGGTCGTCATAGATGTGGTCTGTGTCAGCTGTTTCCTCGGCGTCTAATTGAGCGCTGTGATCGTGCGGCACGTCTCTGATGAGGCGCTCCGTCTCTGCCTCGCCCCCCTCGCTGTTTTGTCTTCCCTCGGGCCGCGGTGCTTCAAAGGCGCCGTGTGGCGGGAAGCTCGCACCTGTCGCAAACGGAACCTGCAGCGAGACTTCCGGAGCCTTGTCACATCCTCTGCTGCAGGCGCCCCCCTCCTCCTCCTCCTGGGAAGCCTGATCTCGTGGCTTCTGCCGGGCGACCCGGGCGTAGATAACCTCCTCCTGCTCCTGATGTTTGAGAGGAGGGCAGCTGGAGATGTTCCTCACCAAGTCTTTGTTCGGGGGTTTTATGGCGTTGAGCGACAGGCTCCTGAAAGAGGGAGATAGCCTTTTCAGCTGCCGATCAGGCTTCGGCGGTATGCTCTGTGTTGGGGGCGGTGGCGCGCTCTCTGGGACCTGATAGTCGTACACGTTTACCTGGGCCGTGAGCGTATCGGGTTCAGGAGCATGCTCCACTGACAGGCTCTGGGATGAATGTAAACAGGGCCTTTGCGTCCCTTGAGCGAAAGTGATGGCTGTGTTGATAATCCTGAAGAGGCTATCAGCACGGCTGGTGGTAAACTCAAAGACCCCCTCTCCAGACTCACATCTGCGTCCAGCCTCAAAGGAAAAAGTGGACTAAAAATAGAAATAGAGTGAGAGAGACAGAGAGAGAGAGAGAGAGAGAGAAGTGCAGGGTGGGAAGTGTCATTATGAATTCAAAAAGGAAAAATATGACTGGACTGGGGTATGCTTAAAGAGTGTATTCAAGAACATATTAAAGAGCATACTCAAACCAAATATGTCAACAACAACAACAAATGTCTATTATTAATTAAACACAGTGATTACAAACCACTTCTGTATATATGTTGTACTATTTAGTAAATATAAGCAATTTGGTGGATTTCTTTACCGTGTCTTGACCAAATTTCCTGACATAGCAATACGGCCAGGTGAAGAGCACCTCTCTGAATATGGGGTCCTTCAGGAGGAGTCGGTCTTGTCCGGGTGTCAGGAGGTAAGCGCCTTGTAGCTGCCACCTGTCCGAGGCCTCTGTCCTCACCACCGAGACGGGGAAGTCACCTGCTGCCCAGTCAGAACAGACCTGGTCATTTTTCATGCACCGCACATTGTGTGTCCCTGACAAACACGTAATGTTACAAAGGGCAAGTCTTTTATGGCCATGTCTAAGACAGGCGTGACAGTAGAGGTGAAGAATGCAAGAATTATAGAACTCAATTGATGTCCTGCCAAGCTCCCATGTGGCACTCTTCTCTGCCCGAGACAGAGCACGAGAGCAGTTGTTTTGTAGGCGTAACTTCTCGCCGACTTGTCAGGGAGGCGTAACTTTTCATGACTGGAGGGATTCTCAGGCCAGGAAGCAGTGGGAAACTTAACCCTCGGCCCAAGTCCCCGGAGATAACTTTGTAATTCAAAATTGAATGTCCACGGGAGTGAGCCTTGGCGGAGCGAGAGAAAGAGCAGCCCTGTCTGAGCACAGCCTTTGTTCTTCCAGACGATGTTCACAGCCGTCATTCTGCGCCAACCACAAAGGATCTCTTTCTCCCTCTCTGTGTCTTCTGAGATGAAAAGCGTCTCTCTGGCGATGGCAGGACGCCCAAATCTCCCCCGCCCGCCGCCCTACTCTACCACCCTGGCCGTGACCGTGAGCGACTGATTTATTTTGTTGTGTTCTCCCACTTTCAATCCGACCCCTGGAGATTGCTGCTCAGCTGTGGGCCCGGAGATGTGGCTGCACATACGGACGTGCAGCCCCTTGGTGAGAATGAAGCTGAAAAGATAACTATGCTGTGTGGACCGCTTGCATTTCCCGGTTAACCTGGACATCGCTGTCAATCTCGTGGTGCTTTCTGAGACACAGCAAGCCACAGGGCCCACAATTCAAAGTGAGAGTCGACATAAAGCTACAAAAGGCTTGGACTTCAGTGGGCTCCACTCCCTTTAAAATAGAGCACAATATTCATCTATATTTATGCTGTGTCATGCTTCTTCGATTTAATCCACTGAAGTTTGTTCACATTTGCTTTCCCAGTTCTGCCTAATGCATGGCCAAAACAAGAACTGTCATTTTCATTATTACACATTTCAAATTCAGTTAACATAATGTCCACATAATTACAAATTATGAAACAAAAAATACTGTACTGTATGTGGCAAAGGCTTCATAGTAATCCACATCAGCCATTTCTCACAATTCGAATAAATCGGATAAATTCTACACTGCTTAATCTGTGTGTTCACCCACCACCAAGGATTAAATGAAAGTATACTGAACATACATCTATATCTATATACACTTTTAATTCATGTATTAATGTGAGGAGATAAAAGACAAGATGATACATATTGTAACATGTCAATCAAGTTATGAGTGATTGCTCAGTGACATAAGATGGCCAGAACGCTGTGCTAACTGGCACGGAAAGTTATACTGGGCTGTATTTTCGGTCACCAGCGCATGGCGTAAAGTTCGTTATTCACTGGCGCGAAGTTGAATTCGTTATTTTGCACCTTTATTTTTTAAGCATTGCGCCCAGGGGTGTGGCAATTAACAACCTAGGGAGGGACCTGGCGCATTGTCTAAAAATCGCTATCATACACCACCTAAACCTGGTCAGAAGTCAATGGCGAGTTGTTCATATGCTATTTTAAGAGCGCATGTCAACAGTCATATTGGCAGGTGCACGCACCATCCTTCTATCATTCATGAACGCACACCAGCGCACGTCCATGCAAAGCATTACAAATTGCACGATTACAATGGTAAACATAATTAGAATAAAGATATTACGAAATACTGTACATCTCATAATGAGTAGTTATTCACCATCATTTGCAAATTGGTAATGACGGTTAAAAGTGATTAGGGGAGAGGCGAGAGACACGTATGGAGCACAGCTGAAGACGCACTGTCCGAGATATAAGCAACTCCTCTGCAGGATAAATGTTGTTTTATTCAGTCATTTGAGCAACATTAGGGTAAGTATTGCTTTTTCCAGCCTATGTTTTCGATGGTAACCCATTGTCAGTCAATAGTGAAAGTAACTGCATATAACTGTCTTGTCGTTGACTGACTCCTTGGTGAAGTTAGTTTCACTTTGCCAATGAGTTCAAATAATAGACGAGTGCAAATGCGTGAAGGCTATGCTAGGTTTTAGTAAAGCATGGTTTAAGAATGACTATTCCATACGGTCTCGCAAGCAGCCTCCTTCAAATGCGCCGTTGAATGCCAAAATACCGATGCATTTATTTGACATATCGCGCGTTGCGCCGTTAAAGGGAATGACAGATGTCATTCTCATTGGTTTAAAATGATGTTACGCCCCAAACACACCCATATGACTGATTAAAAGACCTAGGAACACCTTGTTACGCCATGCGCTCCACTTTTGAGAACGAAAACCCTCCCAATGTGAACTGGACATCCTACTAAATTTGAATAGACTTTTGACGAGTGACGATGCACTTTAGAATGTCATGATAGGGCCCACTGTGTTAGCTGTTAACTCTAATGTCAGTGTATAACATGTTTAGTTCATATCAGTATAACAAATCAGCCATGAGTTGCATCAGTATGATTTATGCCCTAAAATGTGTGTTCTCTGGCGTCACCTTTGCCAGCTGTTCTGTACCAGGTATAAAAACCTGTGCCATCCTGGCATTTGTCTTACATTGTTCTGTCTGGTTTTGACCCGAAGAAAGAGGTCACCCAGAGGCAATATGATATTGGTGACACAGGAAATTACCAAGTGCACCAGCAGGTCCTACTCTGCTGAACAGACACCACACCATCAAGGATGCCGTCACCACAGAGGTGCATGACATGGTGTGTTGGAACTACAAGTGAGTCAGAGGTGCCATTGGGGCCAGTCACAGAAGCAGCTGCTGCTGCACGTTCGTCTGAGCACTGCAACGTCTCAAACTGCAGAGGTGCTGCTCCACTTAAGAAGTAGGTCTCAGGAAAAAGCAAGAGGAATAACCACAATCACAGCTGCATGTTACCGATCCCATCACTCGTGTATCCGCTGCAGGTTTTAAAAAAAAGAAACTGAAAACAAACAAAAAAAACACCCTACCACTTCCTTCCTACAGAGCACATGGGTGTACTCTCTGCATCTACGCGTAGAGAAAATAGATCTGGTGGCCTTAATGTGGTGTTTTGCCCTTGTTCTCTGTTGCCATTTTAAAGACTAGCTCTGCATAACTGCCTACCTATTTTACCTCTGAATTTGTTGCGTGGTATTTTTAAACATGCACCATTCAACACCTAAAACTTGCATCTCAATGTACAAAATTAGTTTATATGGTCTGAGAATAGACCTAGACCATAGACCAAGACGTGTCTACTGGTTACCTCCAATACCTACAGTAGATATAATTACCCATATACAGTCTATGTAATTACCCTTAACATGTTTTCAACCAGCTATACTGTAAAAATAAATTAAAAATTATTTTAATAATTAAAATAAAAATTAGAATAGAAATAAGAACAACACATTGCTGCAAGGCTTTTCAGAAGCTCCCTCCTCCATTCTATTTCCTTTTAGTATTTATTTATTATTACTTATTTTATTTATTTTTTTATTTTACTGACACCCAGGGCCTCTTCTTTGATGTTGAAGTCCAAAGCAGTTTGACGTGCCCACAACCTTACAACTCAAAACACGCTTCCAAGTCCAATCAAACTTGTCAGGAGGTGGTTTCAATCCAATTATCTGCAGACTGCTGTGAGGCTGACCTCTAGCACACATCCTCAGATGTGTCCTTCCACTGAACCAAAGCACCACCGACTTTGATAATCTGCAATGTGTTCTTCTTCAAACAAGTCTCTAACACGGCAATCATACTTTTTTGCTATGCATAAAACAACAGCGTACAGAAGGATTTTTTTGCCCATTTAATGATCTTTTTAATTTTAATTTTAGATTAATTTGGTCAGTAGTGATGCAAATTAATTGCAGCTAAATGTAACTGGTTAAATTGGTAAATTTTTGACATGCTCCTCGGTATTTCTGCTTTGCATTCCTTGTGATGAATCTACAAGGTTGACTCACAATGAAAAAGGAAGTACTGGTATTTACAGTGTGATCTCTCTTCTCCTCTGACCACTTCTTCTTAAAAGAAATCCACACCCTTTTCAGAGTTGAGAAGTTAAAGCAAGCTGAAATATTTCTGTGAGAATACGGTGGGGGAGCAATTACGGGACTAATTCAGAGAAATGAATGCTTTTGAAATGTACACAATAGAGAGCAATCTAAGAAACTTTCATAATATATGAACTAACTGTGGCTGTGGTGGAGAGAGAGAGAGGGAGGGGGGGTTAAAGGGGACTTATGGCCCTTTTGACTCGTCTCATTTCAGTCTTTGCTTCAGCAGAATAAACCTCTGCTTTGCCCCACACCAAAGACAGTCCAATCTCCTCTGTCCTTTAATGGAATCAAGGTTGGCCAGCTGGGGCCCAAATGGGCAATTTGACTCAGGCCTGAGGTGGGGACTTGAATGGGAGGCCGCTTGTCCTTGAAATGAAACAAACTAAAATAGCTCGCCTCTCCCTTCCCTCTGTCTCGCATCCTCTGTCTGTCTCGGTATTGCTTTCAGTGTTGCTAATATCAGCTATGAAGGTGAGGTCACCATGGATTGCTATTTTTACACAACTCATAATTTTGAGGTGTAAATTACCTTGAGAGTACCAAACCAAGCCAGAATTACCGAGAATATGGGCATTATCAAGAAGATACAGACTGCACACAACCCTGTATGACTGGTTGAATACAAGCTTAACTATTTTATACAGTGCACTCAATCTCCTTATGTGGCTTTGACTTCACATTCCCTCCATGTCCTAAAATGCTCACTTCAAATAAGGTCAGTTAACAAAACTGTTGAAAACATAATGACAAGAAGAACCTACCAATATCTGTTCTTTCATAGAGCGAGTTTTCCACCATCTTGGCATGTGATGTGTCCCTCAAAGACCGCTGCCTGACAAGAGGATCCAACCCACCGCTTTCAGCCCTGTTTATCTGATATCAGATATCAAAGAAGTATTTGTCACATGTATTTGACACAAACAAATGTAAAATGTTGCATTGTATGAATCCAAAAAAATATAGTAATTAAATCTATATGATGATATGTCATACATGGGAACAGAATTCAGGCCCTTAAAAGTACATGTCTGACTCAACTCAGTGGCATTTTTGTCATGCATTACTGAATACAAGTACTAACAAAATGCATCCACCCTCTTTATCATGAACCCAACTGACAAGACTTGGTGTGAACTGAGCTGAGACGTACAGGGAATGCCAGCTCACACAGCCCGGCGATCCAGTGTCTGAACTCCGTGAAGAGCGCCGCGAACAGGAAGCGCTTCTCCGTGGTGGCCACGAGGAAGGAGACGCAGTCTCTCGGGCAGTCCAACAGCTCCAGCTCCTCCACGCTGATGCAGTTTCTCAGCAGAACCACCCGCTTGCTGTCCTGCCTGCGGAGCACGTGGCCCTCGACTAGGCCACCGCCGCTGGCCCCAGCGGGCAGCCCGGAGCCCTGTTTGTACTCGTACAGCTCCAGCCGGGCCACGGAGGACCGGCTCTCACCATACAGCACGCACCACATCTTCTTCCATCTCTTAGTGAGACAGAGAGAAGGCACAGTGAGAATCTGCAGAAGACTCATAACCACGACCGTAGTGTAAACCAGTGTCACATAACATTTTGTCCACTTCTTCCCATAATAGATCATTTTGTTTTTGACATGAAACAAAGATTCAAACACAGATTTAATGAGGTAGTATATACAACATCAGTGTATCTCTTATTATTTGAAGAAAAATTACATTGGTAATTCTTCTGATTAATTTTGGGTGATATTTTAAACAAAGAGCAAAAGCTGTGTCTTACAAAAACACTGGTTGTGGATGTTCTAAAATATTCTTCTCTTAAAAAGCAATGTTTGTTAGTGACCCAAAAAGAGGAATTTTGGAGCATGTTTGCAACTGGTGCCATGCCCTCTCCTGCTGAGCATGAGTCAAATTCCCTTTGCATGACAGTGACATGTCAGTAAAACATCCTTTGGAATGAATCACAATGTCTACCCCCATTTGCAGTCCCATGGTTTATTTATACTGCATAAACATGCACCAGGACTGGAATGTGTTCTTACATTTTCAATCATTCTATTGAAAACAGACATCATGGGTGATGATAGTCTCTAATCACTCTTTACTAAGAGTGATTACACTGACCAGTCAATCAATCATATCTCACTGAGGACACTAACGGAAGATAATCTCACATTTTCTTTGCCGTAAGTAGCCTGCGAAATGTGTTGGGCCCATGTATCTCTACAGCCACCAGGACGGATATACATTAGTCATTCAGGAACAGACATTCATGTGAATCCCAACTTATCATGAGAAAGCATACAGTACACCCAACAAATTGGTGTCAGAGCATGAAAGAACTTATACACTGCATTGCCATGCATTCTGTCGTAAAAGCAATAAGCGGAAACCACACTCTAGAGAAGACTGTGACCTTTCCCTCATGTTACAGGCAAGTTCCTTGGTCAGCACTTGGTTGTACTTGGTTTTACACTTTATTTATCATAGTCACCGCTTACTGGCAATAGACCACATTGCATCATATTCCAATTAAATGTGTTTGCAGAATACTGTTAGTAAAGTTGTTGTTATGACCATAAAAGGTTCAACAGCAGAAAAAATACAAGCTCTCAGATCATTAAAAAAAAACACTGACCCCAAACAAATAGCTGCTTTGTAGTACTGAGAACAGAACTGTTCCAGTAACATGTGTTTTTGGTGTTTTTTTTATCTGAAGGATACAGCGTTAAATGTAATCATGAAACCGTATTTCCTGACAACTCTTCTGCTGTTTAAAACTCCTCCAGATGGAACAATGGTTGTATACTGCCTGTGTTTCAGAACCAGCTGCCTAAAGTCCATATGACATTAATATGCTTCCAGTACACATTGCCAATGCTTGATCTACTGTAAAAGAATCCCATCGATAAGCTTTGACTGGGTAACATCTGCTCGCTATATCATGCAATGATGGAATGAAAGTTCGAACTGCTTTCAAATGTTTGAAGGAACAAACAGAAACTTTTTTAGCTTTTCTATCTTCTTCTGTTTCCATGAATCTCAACATAATTTCTTTGACATCCATCCACTGGAAAAAAAATTGGCTTTAAAAAAGTGTTACAAACTGGGGACAAATGCCATCTGATCTCATGACACAAATGCTGTGTCATGGCAGGTTGATCACCAAACTGATCTTACCTTTCCAAACCGATGCTGTTGGAGGTACAACATGCCCTTCACTCTGATGTTCCCCTCCATTATGTGAGGCCCGGACTCGCCCTGTCGTCCTCCTCCCACGCTTTTTCAAGCACACTGTAACCACGCACTGCAGACAATGGAGTTTGGTGGGTTTGTGAGTGACGTGTGAACCAGGGCTCCCTGTCATGCTCTCTTCCTCTAAGCTTAATTTAGTCACTTAGACGTTGTGCACAGTGTGTGTGTGTGTGTATGCATGTGTGCGGTGTGTGTGTGTGTGTGTGTGTGCGCGCGTGTGCGCATGCGTGTCTGTGTGCCTGTGTGTGTGTGTGTGTGTGTGTGTGTGTGTCTGTATACATCTATTTGTATGTATGTATCCATACGTAATATGTACTGTGTATATAGATATGAAACATGTTGTTCAAATCTGCAGTGGACTCTTTAAAACTATGTGATCAAACAGAGTATATTGACATATTGTGTTCCATCTTGTCTTTGCACAGTATCCTGCCACTGTTCATTTGTCTTTCAGTTCCGCTTTCTTGTCTCCCGTGTGGTTTTCTAGGTGGGAGAAAATAGCAACAGTGGTAGAGCTCACTGATCACAGCTGGTCATTAAACTTTTATGTTAAGTTAAGTGCAAATGTGTGCAAAGATACCTGTGCATATCACACTTGCAACAAAGAAGCAACAGTTGTGGTTGTCTCTGTAAATCGCCTAAAAGTACTTTGCTTGAGAAGACAATATAGTCAAGCACACCGAGAAACAGGGTTTTTGTTTATTTGTTTAAACAGACACTGTCTCCTGTCATACAGGTGTAGACTTCAGCAACATCACTGGCAATAGGGTTGCTCATGCAAGTTAAGACTTGAGTGGGGTAATAGAAGGCATGTATTACGGTATACAATGTGTTGCCACTGGGCACTATACCTCAAAGGCTCCCTGTACCCTGTACCCTGTGTTATCTCACTCAAATAATTACAATGTTATCCTCTGTGTTTGCCCTATTGTCACTTCAAAACTACTGCTGAGCATTTATGTTCAATATTGCAATGATTTATACTACAATTATAGGCAAAATAGTTGCCTCTTTGGCTTATTAGTTTTAAATAGTTTACAGTTCTGTATATGGAAAACTTGAGATACAATTTAATCATTGTTTTTCCCTTTTCAAGAGACTTGTACTATAATTTTTGAATAATGTTTGCAACAATGTCTTTTTGAAAATCTGTTCTCATGCCTGAGGAAGTAGTCAAGAACTTGTATTCTTCTATCAGACTGCCCTCATGTGCTCAACAAATGCTACTACAATTTATGTTCAATTATAATTGTGATATTTCAAACGTATAGAGAGAACACCATTTGTTCTTTTTACATCAATTTATCAGCACAAATGTTACAGCTTGCATGGACATACAAATAGCTTTTTAACTTTGGCTAAAAGTACAGTTCTTTATTATATTTCAGAGGAGTAGCCTATGCTGCTCAATGCTTCTATAAGACATGAAAATTACGAGTACAAATTTTACTCATTTCCACAGGAATGTCCTTCAGGGCATATGGACACTGAAATCCTAAAAGGGATTGATGATTTATAACAGATTAGTGATCAGTTTACTATATAAGGCTTTTTAATCTAAATACAAACATGTTTGTATCTTGATTTTTTTTTATATTGTGTGCCTGTTTTGCTTTTAATTAATGTCATTAAGTCAAAGTCTCTGATATCCTAAAAGACACTGAAATCAACAGAACCGTGAAAGCTGTGATTGGTGTTAATGGAAAGTCACACTTTTTAGATACAGATGAAATACTCTCTGATGATGCAATTTTGCTTCAGCTGGGATATATTCATATATACTGCCTCTAGGTGGCGATATGACCCCAGCTTTAGATAGCCTACCTGTGAGCCTAAAGAGTGCTCCCAACCCTAAGTTAACACTTAATTAAGGCTCTATTTGATTTACTTAATGTTATGATCTGCACTTTCAAGAAAACAGTCCAGAACAGAATTATTTAAATAGATTATAATATAGCTGACTGGAACATGGTGACTAAAGATGTCTAGCCTGTAGGCTATGCTATCACAGTTGTGGATGTTCAGCTTTTTCTGAATTCAAGTCAGGGAAGCATCACAAGTCCATGTGTATCAGTAGCCTACCTCTTGCAGTGTGTGTTAATAGTTAACCTTACATAAAGTTTCTTAACATGGAAAAATATGTCTCCATGCTTTTCAAAATGCATAAAATATATAGATATGTTAGTTCCTTACGTTTACAGTTCTTTTCAATGCAAAATATATCCTTGGCCTATTACATTGAAAATGAGCACATCAGTATTGGGATATTTTCAAATAAATAAATTATCCACTAGCAATTAAACCAAAGTTGAAATATTAATATAGGTCTGTATGTGTAAAAGTGTAAAATTGCGGCCTGGTATGCAGAGTAGAAATGATGGTGTAAGTTGCCTGAAATAGGAAATAGGGTGATGTATCTTTAAGGTCCATGTAAACAAAGGCTCGTTTTTAGCGTTATTGGGCGAAGAAAATGTTGCGTAAAGCTATTCAGAAAAGAAGCGAACAATTCCATGCGTTCAAGTCATGTACGATAATTGCGTACGCGTGGTATAGAATATGGGGATATGCGCGCATGCTCTTTGTTAGGGGGAGTGAGAGGAGCATGAATGGAGCAAAATGGCGGATCATGTGCAGGTAACTAAAGGTTTATGTTTTGATTAAAATGAAAGCTAAACAGTTGTTGCATTGAATGCTATTGAATATCGTATTGCAGTTTTAATAGTTGGCTGGGTAAGTTTATTGCGATTCGTTGTTTTTGGAGGCACGTCAGAAAACAGGGTACGTTTATGGATGCGATTATCAGTGTTGACTTGTGGCCTGTCATCGTGTTGATTGCTTCGTTCATAGCAATCGCTGTTACTAGAGGTCCTTTATTGATTTCGTTCTATCAATAAAACGGTACATTTGCATTTAAGTTAACCAGGATTGAGTATGTAGACACTCCAAACGAATTTGGATTTGTTATTGCATCTGCCTTAATGGTGTATATTGTGATACATTATGTATTATTTGGTAAACAAGACATCCAACGTCCATCCAATGGGCTGGCCTGACCTAACGACTCCGTGTTGCTAGCTAGCATTATTTTAGTGGGAAGAGATACAGACTTGTTACCACACATCTACTGCAGACCCTGAAATATTGAGTTGCCTTTCAAATAGGAATCGCTGCCCTTGCGTTGCCATTTACATCACTGTTTTAGAAGGGTGCATTGCCTTGGAGCATGGTACTTAAGGTCTACCGCTTTTCGGTAGCTTACCAACAGTTAGCATCTTGCCTGAAGTATCACTTAACTCATGGAATTCTCCCGCGCGACTCCTCAGCTTACGTTACCTAAACACTGGAAACTGAATGTGAACAAGCGAACATAACTTGCATATGATATGAATGGCTACTAATTTTGTATTCTACCGATGTTAGCAACCAGTGTTGTACATGTTTACCATTTGATTTACATGTTTTACGCTGCTAATATAGCCCGGTTAGTTCAGGTATCACCATGATGAAATAAGAGCTAGCTAATATTAGTAGCTACTAGCAATAGTTAGCTAGCTTCATTGAATAGCAAATGCTCATGGACCTGTCTGCCTTGCATACTGGCTAATTTAGCAAAAAATGTCTGGGCACGATAGCCCTAGAATTCGAGGTTTAGGAATGTAGCTAGCTAGCTAGTTACTACTGAAACACTATCTTTTATCCAATAATGTTACTGTGTTCAAGTAGTCCTTGCCTTGCACGATATCTTGCTAACCCGGGCATATGAGCTAACTTCGCTACTTAGCTCACTAGCCGTGGTCATAATGATTTCGCTAACGTTACTCTCGTTGCTCTTGTCAGTAGGCTAAGTAGCTAGCTACAAGGGGCTAGCTGATGTTAATCGTGTCTACTTCATGCTAGTGATCATAGCCATAGGATAGAGATACCTCTATAAGTAAGTAAATATCAATCATCCTGTGATTGTATGGTGAAGGAGTGGGTCGCTTATTGTAAGATGACCTACTCATTTATTTGAATAAGCTAAGTATTTTAATGTAACTATCCGATGATGCCTGGATGCCTGCTAACAGAGCAGCTAAGAAGCTAGTTCTTCTAAGTTATTAGAGAGATAATCTGCTGGGGAGCAGAGTGATTTTCACTTTAAGCTGGGTTAGTGCTTCAATGCAACCAGCACCTCGCACTGTAATGCAGTTACTTTACGTTTATTTAATAGCAATAACGTTAATAGCAAGACGCTTCTACTCTGATATATTTGTACAGTTTGAAGTAACTTTAACGTTATCGTTAACAACCATAGCCAGAGACTCCTCGAGAGTTTCCTCGAGTCAGCTTTGCAAACTAATAACGATAAGCTTGTAAACGCCAATTCAAATGGATGGTTCAGTTTATGTGTGGGTTTACCTCTCTAGGTGGGTAGTTTAAACAATAACGTTAATGGCGGTATTCGTCTCCCCCTGAAACTTACTGACGTGTTTGCCGTTAATTATGTTAAAGAAAACTCTCCTTGCTGGTTTGTTAGCGACTGCAAGCTTCAAAGGGCCTTAAAAGGCTAGTGCCATGGAAGCTCACCCATAAAAAGTTACAGTGGTTGTATTTGTTCTAAACCACAAACGTGCTGTGTTATAGAAATTTCAGATTGGGTTATGAAATCGACATGACTCAGCACAACGTTGACCTTTAACCTGTGTGCATTTGTGATGGTTCAAGCCTTTAATTGTATTGTTGTGTAGATCAGAGGTGAGGTTAGTTGTAAGTAAACCTACAGCAATGGTTAAATAAAACAACAATTCTCAGATTTTTCTTTTTCACTTTCCAGAACTTGAAAATGTAAAATATTCATCTTTTCTACGAAATATGGACACATGGTTATTGTCTGGCAAACAATTTGTGTATTAATCTACAGATAATTTTCGTTTTTACAACTACTTACCACACATGTTATTGATGAGAAAGCAAATTTAAAATAAGTTAAACTTAAATAAGTGTATATCTGAGCATAGTTTTCTGTGTCTGAAAAAATCATGTAGACGAAGTCTGTCTGTAGACTCTAAGTATCTCAAGCCAATTTAAAGGCATATCAGGATCTCATACAGTAATCCTCTGTCTGTGAGCTTTATCACAGTGAAAGCCCAGACTATCAAAGCAATATGGCATGGGAGTAATGTTGTAGTCATACACACTACAGCTAGAGGAACATGTCACAGTGCTAAGTGAGCCAAACAAACCCGTGGTTCACCCAAATTCAACGTTCCCTCTTCAGAGACTGACCCTTATCTCCTGTCAGCAGTTCCCTGCCTAATGGCCAGGCCTGTTTTATCTTTGCGAATCCAAAATGCATTCTCCCTGTGTTCCTCCTTTTTCAGGGGCCCACTGGTCTTTTTCACCATTTAGGAGGACTAGTTATCAGTACAGCATCGTCATGTGCACACACACTACATGCTATTTGGGTAGCTGCAGGAGATGCTCATGCAGTTGTAGATGCTCATGTCTCTTGGGTGTTGGGCATTTTATCAGTGACACCAGATGTCAAATCACATATATGTGCGTCAGATAGTGTGTCTGACGGAACACTGCGAAACTTGTGAACATCTCAATGTTTTTCTCATGTGTTGGATAGACTGAATTCGAAGTTGGGTTTCTTGATGTTTTTTTCCTACTGATGTTAGCTGTGCACGGCCATAGAGGGTGGAGGTAGTGTGTGTGTGTGTGTGTGTGTGTGTGGGGGGGGGGGGTAGTAATGAGTCAGCTTTTTTCACTTTCCTTCACTGGAGCCCAGTAATGTTGTATTTTAATGTCTGTGTAGCCATGGGTGTAGATGTGTTATTACAATGTTAGTACACAGTTATTATCATGATGATGATTATTATAATTAATTGTTATTGTTATTATTCATTTACCTGTCGCAATAAGGCGCTCTGATGGCCTTATCCTCCCATTGCCCTACTTGGGTTAGTTTTCCAAAAAGCAACAGGCCTAGACCTAGAGAGCAATGAGAGAGCTGTACATTCGTAATGGGAAGTATTTTGGTGTTTAAAAAATTGGTGATGCATGCTAAAATGAAACTGAGAGCAGAAGTCTTTTTCAAATAGATGCTGTTGTCAGTCAAAATGACCAGGACGTTTGCAAGGTTGTGTTGTCTTTGGTCCCTAACATGAAGTTCTTTAATGACCTAGCAACTAGCAAGTGTGTGACGCCACAAGCAAACTAGTCTAGAATGCAGTTCGTTTGAAAAAATGCAAGGTCTTCTTTTGACAAACCGTTTAATTCATTATTAATAAAGCATGTCTCATTTTTGCTGTTAGGCCTACTTGATTGATACTGATTTGCGTTTATCACCTTCGCTCCCCAGTAGGGGTTAAGAGGGTATTGCAATCGGGTAATTGTAATCATCACTGTCAATAAAAACTTTTGTTAGTGCTTAGCCAGGGGTAGAAATGAGAACCAATCATAGTACGTGCATAAGTGCGGAGTAGGTTAAATGTTTTGTGAGCAGATGCTCTGTTTATTTATCTGCTGCCTCTGGTTGCACAGGTGTTGTTGAACTGTAATTCCACAATACTGATCTGCAAGCATTTGTACTGTGCCATCTGTACTAGTTCACTGCTGTTGTTCCCGTTGGTGTCAGTCAGTGCTCATGTCTCCACCTGTGTTCCAGAGCCTAGCCCAGCTAGAGATCCTGTGCAAGCAGCTGTATGAGACCACAGACACCACCACCCGCCTGCAGGCTGAGAAGGCCTTGGTTGAGTTCACCAACAGTCCCGACTGCCTGAATAAATGCCAACTCCTACTCGAGAGGGGAAGTGTAAGTACCAAAGCTTGAGCCTGGAAAGGCTTCAAATGTAGCTTCTTGTTGGCGTTTGATGAAGTAGTTTCAAAGTGTAGCCTCGAGAAAAGACGCATTACATGCCTGAAGTGATTAAGTTCATGTTTTTGTGCCTGTGCAGTCATCCTACTCACAGTTACTGGCTGCCACATGTCTCTCCAAACTGGTCTCCCGCACGAGCAACCCACTTCCTTTGGAACAGCGCATAGACATCCGTAAGTCCTGGCCCACTCTGTTGTGTTGTTTTGTTTTGACTGAGACTGCATGTCCCAGTCAAACCCACAGAGGTGACTGCATTGCAGGCATCGCAATTTAACAAAATCTTTTCTTTCCTCAGGGAATTATGTTCTTAACTACCTGGCGAGTCGGCCAAAGCTTGCTGCCTTTGTGACACAAGCATTGATCCAGCTCTATGCCAGAATCACCAAGCTTGGGTGGTTTGACTGCCAGAAGGAAGATTACGTCTTTAGGAATGTCATCGTAGATGTCACACGGTTCCTCCAGGTATGGCTCGTGTATGATGAGAAGTTCAAATATCAACAGGTTTCTCAGGTTTAATTGTTTGGAATAAATGATAAACACCTCAGGGTTTTTACATTGATGTATGCATGGAAAGGTTTAAAAGCTCTTGTTCACTGAAGTTCAGACTTAAATACATCTGACAAGCCTTTTTAATGATGACAATCTTGTGGAATTGCAGGACAGTGTTGAGCACTGCATCATTGGAGTAACTATTCTTTCTCAGCTTACCAATGAAATCAATCAAGTAAGTTCCTCTGCGCTCCTCAATGATGTAAGTGTTTACCCAATTTTACCCTTCATCCACGCTTTGCAGGTTTTATGCTGTGCTGCTTAGCGGGTAAGACCCCCTCACCCCTCCAAAAAAGCCTTGTTTTCTTTATAGATTTTTGAAGGGGTAGAGAAGGAATTCAGAAAGTGCCTTGTCCACATCCTTGTATTTCTAGCACTTCACAACAATCATACAACTACATGCATACTACTACTTGTACAACAATTTCAGGAAGCATTTTTATTTTCCGTAGCAATGGGAACCATTTTAATATGGCTGTAATGCAGGGATATTACAAGGATGTCTAGAGGCAGACATGAATAGCCTTAATGGCATGTTAGCATCATTAATGGCCTTCATGATAAAGATGGACAGTAGAGTCAGTAATGACCCACCCAATGACCTCCACTAATGGACTAGCAGAAACCATTTGAGTCAACATTTTATGCTGAGTGCTGTGAATGCATTTTTGAACTGGTTGTCTCTGTTGAAATTGCACAATTGCACAGGCCCTGCCAAGCTCACCCCGGCTTTGCATCTAAAGGCATTTGTGAGAGAATTACACAGTGCTTCTGTTTGTTTATTTGATATGATGGCAATTTTCCTTTTATAATGTCTACATATTTTTTCAGCTGGTGCTTGTGTCAAAAATAGCTTTGAGCCTAACCAATGTATATATTTGTAAAAGCTTATTGTATTAGTGTGGTGACTTGTTGAAACCATTGTTATGTGAGCATGTTGATCTGCAGCTGTATGTGTTAATATAATATGGTGGTTTTTGCTCTTGATCCAGATGGTTTGATTAAGATTCATGCTACAGCTAGGAAAATTTGACTAAACGAAAGAAAACACTGTCTAGTGTTTTTAAACTAAATTAGTAATTGTAGAACTGTTGTATAAAAGAGCAATATGACACTCATGTTTGTAGGCATGGTAAAGGATATCATTTGTGGCTGACCAACCAACCATGGGGATATCCTTTTACCAACCCTACACACATGTCATATCGCTTAAATTGTGGTTATCTGGGTAGCCAACAGCAATAGAAGAATGGGCCCTGACTCTAAACTCCATGTTTTGAAGTTCTCTGCTGTGCAGCAGTCAAGCTGACAGCCTTGTGTTTGTTCCAGGCGGATACAACACATCCTCTGACTAAGCACCGGAAGATTGCGTCGTCGTTCCGGGACTCCTCGTTATTCGACATTTTCACGCTCTCCTGTAATCTCCTGAAACAGGTCAGTCGGAGGGCACCTCCTAACCTCGGAGTCGGCCCACACATCTCTATCTATCTATCTATCTATCTCTCTATCTTTCTCTATCTCTCTCTCTCTCTTTCTCTCTATCTATCTATCTATCTATCTATCTATCTATCTAACTCTCTCTCTTTCTCTCTATCTATCTATCTCTCTCTATCTATCTATCTATCTATCTATCTATCTATCTATCTCTCTATCTTTCTCTATCTCTCTCTCTTTCTCTCTATCTATCTATCTATCTATCTATCTATCTATCTATCTATCTCTCTCTTTATCTCTCTATCTATCTATCAATCTATCTATCTCTTTCTCAATCTATCTATCTCTTTCTCTATCTATCTATCTCTTTCTCTATCTATCTATCTCTCTATCTCTCTCTATATATCTATCTCTCTCTCTATCTCTCTATCTATCTCTATCTATCTCTCTCTATCTATCTATCTCTCTCTATCTATCTCTCTATCTCTCTCTCTCTATCTATCTGAGGTTGTTGCTGATGTTGTGCCTCTCCTCAGGCCTCGGGGAAGAACTTGAACTTGAACGATGAGAGCCAGCACGGGCTGCTCATGCAGCTGCTCAAGCTGGCCCACAATTGCCTCAACTTCGACTTCATCGGCACGTCCACGGATGAGTCCTCCGACGACCTGTGCACCGTCCAGATCCCCACCAGCTGGAGATCAGGTGTGTGTTTGTGTGTGTGTGAAGGGCAGATGATGTCCGAGGGCATGTATGTGAGGGCAAGGCCTGTGGAGAGTAGGAGTCACAGACTCTCTTGAGCTAATAAGGGAATCCAGTTCAATTCAATCTTTTTCAGACTCACAGGAGGGTCCATAGCATATATAATAATAATAATTAAATAAATACAGTAGAATAAAATAAAAGAATCATCTTATGACTAGTAAAAGTGAAACATTCCTGATCAATGTATCAAACAATAAATCAGACAATCTACAGTATAGTTTCTCTCGCCAGTTCTTTCTAAGCCTGGAATGTTGTCAACCCACCATTTACCGAATTTACAACAGAAAGTATTAACAAGTGGAATTCCAGCATGGTTCCGATGAGTCCTTAATATGCCTGATGTATGTTTCTCTCCCACTTCTCCGGTTCTCTGCAGCTTTTTTGGACTCCTCAACCCTCCAACTGTTTTTTGATTTGTATCATTCCATCCCTCCTTCCCTTTCTCCTTTGGTAAGTGAGCCGTTAGTTCATTGAAGGATGATGTGGTGGTTGTTTTCATGTGGCTTCTTAGTTTTTGTTTTGGTCAGCGTAATCATACAATGTGTGTGGGTTTTCCATGCTCAGTCAGTTTTGGGATTTGTGTGAAAAGCCACAGCAAACGTTAGTTTTATTCATGTGGACTCCTCCACAATCTGTGGGCCAGATATGCTAAGCAATCTAGTTTAGGCCAAAGTTTATGCATCTATGCTGTTTCCTGGAAGTCGCTTTTCTCCACCTACTCGATACTGACACCATGACACGATGAATTGTATTACAGAAATTGCTGTGGTGTGTTAAAGAGTAGGATTTCCAGGGTTCCCACGGGTCATGGAATTTCTGGAATATCATGGAATTTTGGAAAGTCTATTCCAGACATGGAAAGTCAGGGAATTTTATCATTTTGGGGGCAAAGTTATTCAATGTCCATTTATTCATCTCTAAAAAAGTAAAAGATTCTTGAACGCTACACGGTTGCTCTGAAATCATTGGTCAGTATATTGTGCCATTCATTATATAGTAAGTAATGGAAATTCAGGTCTTTTTGTCAGGGAAAGTCATGGAATTGTACATTTGACTTAGAGTGGGAACCCTGGATTTCCTTAATCGTAGTGTCTGTTCTAAAAAATAGTTTTTCCAGTTTAAATGACTCCCCATTCTGCTTTTGACTCTGTTCTGTTTAGGTTCTGTCATGTCTAGTTCAGATTGCATCAGTCCGGAGGTCACTCTTTAACAATGCAGAGAGGGCAAAGTTCCTCTCTCATCTAGTAGATGGCGTCAAGAGGATACTGGAAAATCCACAGGTAATTTCCCCCTTGTTTAATTGCAGTATGTCCCTTAGTTTGCCATCTACATTCATAATGGTACAGATGTTTCTAAATGATATGCTTGTTTACTTTCAATTACTCTTTGCACATACACATGAACTAACCCCCAAAACATTGTATCGAAACCTTTTGTTTGTTTTCAGAGTCTGTCTGATCCAAACAATTACCATGAATTCTGTCGACTGCTGGCCAGACTAAAAAGTAACTATCAGCTTGGCGAGCTGGTAAAAGTAGAAAACTACCCTGAGGTTATAAGATTGATCGCCAATTTCACAGTCACCAGCTTACAGGTTTGTGGCCATTGCTTGTTACAACAAGCATCTCACACACCAGTCACCATTTGTTTTTGTTTGTTTGATTTTTTTGTTTTGTTTTTTGGCATTCAATATTGTGTGTTTCCTGTTTGCAGCACTGGGAGTTTGCCCCCAACAGTGTGCACTACCTGCTGAGCTTGTGGCAGCGGCTGGCGGCCTCTGTGCCCTACGTCAAGGCCACAGAGCCCCACATGCTGGAGACCTACACTCCAGAAGTGACCAAGGCCTACATCACTTCACGCCTCGAATCGGTGCACATCATCCTCAGGTACACTGCAGCAGTAACTTCACCGTGGCTGACAATAGGGCGACCCGGGTTTCATTCCCGAACCTCCCGCTGCGAGTCCGTGTTGCTTTGGATAAAAGCATCTGATAAATCTCAGTCAGGTTTAACATCAGCTTTAACGTATGTAACAAATGAAATTCAATTAATCATAAAATGGCCCTGATATGTCACTAGACATTAAGAAATCATGTTCATTTCAAATACTTATCACTGACAACAGTAGTCCGGCCAGAATATTGTCATTTTTAAAGTGAAGTTGCAGCCCTCAACTGATGTTGTGTTTTGTCATGTCATGTTGTGTTTTGGCCTGATGCGCCACCCTCCACTTATCTACTAATCACAAAGTCAGTAGTGTTTCAGCATCCGGGTTGGCAACCTCAAGTCAGGGGGGAGGGGGAGGGGATACACCTCTACAGTAATTTGAAAGTGATTGCAGTACCAGTTTTGGCCACAATCTTACATATGGTTCTTTTAAGAAGCTAAAGCCTTTAGATGTAGCCTAGTAATCATTCATAATCAGAGTGGTCAAGCAGTGGCTAACTGACACGCTGGCTTAGTTTGTCGTATCATTCTTTAGTCTTTTAGTGTCTTGTTTTGTATCATAATGTATAGATGAATTGTGTAATGTATTGGGGGATGGAGGGCCTTACTATGACTGCTCTTATGCCTTTTGTTTAGTATGGGGAAATTAGCATTTTGGATATGATGATACTGTATGTACTGTATGTGCATACTGTCTATGCATTTATTTTAAAGATTCCACTCAAGCTGAAGTTCTTTAAATACAGACTTCTAAGACATCTACTTACTGGATGTGTGTTTGTTTTTGTTTTTGTTTTGGCCTGTCCCACCCAGGGATGGCCTGGAGGACCCACTAGATGACGCCGGCCTCGTGCAGCAGCAGCTGGACCAGCTGTCCACCATCGGCCGCTGCGAGTACGAGAAGACGTGCGCGCTGCTGGTGCAGCTCTTCGACCAGTCCGCCCAGTCCTACCAGGAGCTGCTCCAGTCCACCAACTCCAGCACGATGGACATCGCCGTTCAGGAAGGTGAGGACGCCCAACTCCGTCGCAGATGACCGCTCTCCACCGCTACTTTTCCTTTGCCAGTTCATCAGTCATATTGTTTAATACTTGTAAGCATCCCATCATCCTCAAGCTTCTGTTGATCTGACGGTATCTAACTACAAATGTTTGTGTCTAGGCCGACTAACTTGGCTGGTGTACATTATTGGGGCGGTGATTGGAGGCCGGGTTTCCTTCGCCAGTACAGATGAACAAGATGCAATGGATGGAGAGCTGGTTTGTCGGTCAGCATCCAGCTGTGACTTTTGGCATGTGACGGTCCAGAAAACCATTTTACTTCAGTCGTTTACACATATTCCAAAACGTTAATTTTTGCCCCTGGATTTTGTTTTTTCCTCAGAGTCTTGCAGTTGATGAACCTGACGGACTCGCGACTGGCACAGGCCGGCAACGAGAAGCTGGAGCTGGCCATGCTCAGTTTCTTTGAGCAGTTCCGCAAAATCTACATCGGTGACCAGGTGCAGAAATCATCAAAGGTGAGATGCCAACCAACTCTTCCTCCCTCTCTCTCTCTCTCTCTCTCTCTCTCTCTCTTTCTTTCTTTCGTTCTTTCTTTCTCTCTTTCTCTCTCTCTCTCTTTCTTTCTCTCTCTTTCTCTTTCTTTCTCTCTCTTTCTCCCTCTCAGCATCTCTGTCAAAGCCAACCATGTGTGCACCTAGATCAGTGATGCCAGTATGAGACTGTATGTCACATCCGGCCCGCGGGTGATACGGGGAGAAAATATTTTTATTTTATTTGTATTTAATTTTCGGTGGAATCCGTCAGTTGGTCTGTTGCTGCTGCTCGCCTCAGCTGCAGCAGCGTGCTGGCGGTAGACTAGTCGCTATCGAAATGTTATCAAGCTCGTTACAAAGTATTATGATAGTGTTCGTGCTTTTCAAAGTAAACCGGCGTTATGGAAGACTTAGCTCTCCAAGCGCAATGCAGCCCACTTGCCCTGTCTAAAATCTCAGCCTGTTAATCGAGTATAAACAAGTAGGCTACGCAATCTTGCTTTCCGGACTCAGGCATGAGTTTGACAATCGATTCACGTTTTTTGCTGAACTGGAAAAGGACTTTTTTACTCTCCATTCATGATTGACGCTTCCGAGGTCCCAGAGGCGATCCAAATGGAACTGATAAAACTGCAGTGATGTGCACCGTCGAAGGATTAGCCTACTATATATCTGTTGCAATCGAATCATTTGATCAATCCAGTACCCAATGCTCATGGCCTTTGCAGGTAAAATACTTGTGTAGATGTATGTTTGGGACAACATATTTATGTGAGCAGGCCTTTTCCGTGATGAATAGGAATAAATCAAAAGTGCGAAATCGCCTGACTCACAGACATCTGAATGATGTTATGTAGGCTAAATAGCCACTGCCCAGAAACGGTCCCCCGATATGGACAAGCTGGTGAAAGTTAAAAGGTGTCTTTTTGTTTTACTAATTCCTACTGGATATTCAATCACATGACCTATTGTTGGACTACTTTATTCTGGCGTTTACTTTCTGTGACTCGTTTAGGCCTACTTGGCCAGGCCTTCTTTTAATTGGCCTAATTATGCATTGACGTGTTTTCATGTGCAAGCCTTCAATAAATATAATAAAAGTAACACTTGTTATTTATAGGAAATGTGTTTTGTTGGCACCTAGTCTATTTTGTTGCATTTCTAATTTATAAATGTAGGCTACTTGCATGGATAGGAACGTTTTTAGAGGGTTACTGTCTCCTGCTTTAGGTTATGTAATTGTAGGGTTCATTGTGAGGCTATTTTCGTGCCAATGGAATTTCTTTTTGATGTGTAGGCCTTCATGAATAATTTCGAATAGCCGACCTATCCATGTGTTTGGCATTTTCAGTCCGAAAGTGTAATCCGGCCCCCGAGGTCTCACTTGAAAAAAATCTGGCCCCCTGTCCAATTTCAACGTGGCATTCCTGATCTAGATGTTTGTGTGGATCCAGAAGTTTCCTTGAAATTGAGAAAACTTCTAATGATGGTCACCTTAACTTTCCTGTTTTTTTTTTTTTTTTATGATTTAAAATATGGCAGATGTGTAACCTCTGCGGCCCTCCTGTTGTGGAATGCCCAATCCCTTTTGTCACTGCAGTGTTTATGCCTCTCCTTTGTGGCCAGGCCGTTGACTCAGCCCTTTTAATTGCTTGGTGTTGCGTTTAAATAAAGGGCCTCGCTCCCTTGAATGGCTGTTAGTGGCCCCCCCCCCCCCCCCCCCCAGTAAAAGATGTGTCCATCATGATATGCACAGTTGGAAGTGTTGTGTTGTCACCTGCATGGCAAATCCATCCATTGCATGGTTTCTCTCTTTTGCTACCCAGAGGCTTCAAAATGTGAACACCTCAGATAAGTGGTGTACCATAGTGCAACTTAGTATTGCTGTACCAGTTTATTTGTGTCCTCCATTATTAGCTGAGTTTTTGAATAATTAGTGTTAAATTTAGTCCAAACGCACACGGTAGATGTGGATTTAGCCAACCCCCCCTTAAGTATTTATCTTTACTCTTAACAAAACTATGGTGGCAACATCCATGGATCCATGATCATTTTTCATAATGAGATGTGAGTTCACATTTCAGGGGTATTATTAAAAGATGAAGTTACAGTCAAGATGAATGCTTTGGGTGGGTTGTCGGACCCACGCTTTTACTTAGTAGTGCCTGTCTTGAGTGTTGCACTATTTATAGAGCTTCTATCTGTGCCCAAAAAAACACAATGACTCATGAGAAACCCAATTTTCAGACAGAATTGTGACATGAGTTGTGGGTTTTTTTGGAAGGTGACAGTCTAGAGAGCGCGTAGGGACACTGCGATGAGTGGTACAGCTGAGTGATGATGCAGAAAATATTTCTGCACAGTAGTATCCTCGTATGACTATGCAAGTACATATTCCAACTTAGGTTGTAAGTAGGTTGTAACATAGTAATTATGGAAAGGATCTAAGTGTGTGTGTGTCATTGTGGGTGCTCCTGGAAGACCGTGTTGTTGACCATGCTGTTCTGTTTTGGGCCTTTCCTCCTGCAGTTGTACCGGCGCCTCTCCGAAGTCTTGGGGCTTAATGATGAGACTATGGTACTCAGTGTGTTCATTGGGAAAATGTGAGTGTTCATCTGTTTTCATACTGCCATTTATTATCTTGATCTAAAGAGCCACCCCACCCCTTTTTCAAGGCTCCCTGTGTCTGTTATACTTGAATTCATGTACATGGTTGGACATTAGAAGTGTCATAAATAAGCAGAGGTGGAAAAGTCCAGCTTCAGAAAGTAAAAGTCCAACCACGTTTTGGTTCTACCTGTGCAGTTAACACAGGTGATCTCACTAATTAGCTGCTCTACCTGGCTAAAGAGTTGTGATAATTAATCAGCTGGTTTAAGTGAATGGTTGGCACAGATATGTGGTAGGACTTTTACTTTCTGAAGCTGGACTTTTCCGCCTCTGTAAATAAGTGCACAGTTGAATGTGTCATATTTCTCATATTCTGTCATATTCTCTTATATTTCTCACATTTCTTCATGTTCATAGTCTAGTTGGCCTGACTGACTGTGTATTGACCTGTGGATATGGACTGCACGTGTCTCTGGTTCACAATGGCCATTACCCACTTTCAGTGGAGAACTACATTGCTGCACATTTCAGTTAACACTTGGTTGCTGATTGTTTCATTGTGACCTGGTTTAGCTAATGGAAAGCCTAGAGAATTACTTGAGTAACGTCACAATTATTTGATGAGTATGGAAGCACTACAGTGTCTCATACTGAACTACTGGAACTAAATGACAAACATGGCCTTAGAAAAGCTGGAAAACTACTTGGTGCAAAACCATGTGACTTCCATTACTCCTCAGAATGCAAAAATGTGACACCCTTTATGTGAAGTGTTCAACTTACAGTGGACCACTGAGCATTTAACAGAAGAGCAAAGCTGAACCCAGAATAGACACTGATTCTTTACTCCTACATAAAGCCTTTAGAAGATGCTTCATGATCTTCACAAAATAAATGTCTAATTTTGTCCCCAACTGTTTAAATATCACTTTGTGATCTCCCTTTCAGTAATCATGTGGGCTAAATACAGTATCCAAATACCACTGTAAAGTAATGTGATCTCATAATCTTTAGCTGCTTACAATTTTGGGTTTCAGGGCAGGGAGAGACTGGAGGGCTAATTTAACCATAGTGTGTAAAACATGAACAATTAAGTCATACGTGTGTAATATGTATGCAAATTAAAATGATTGTGTTCATGATGGATTAGTTTTGCATAATGTGCCAACATGCCTATATATGCCATTCCTAGCATCTTATCTCACAAGTTTATCTGTACTCTTTGTTATTGTTTCAAAAACATAAACAGTGTCTCTTAGTGAGTTTTGTTGCACCACAGGTAATGGTATATTTGTGTGATTTCCTCATAGTGATGTATTGATGAAACATTCTTCTTCTTTTTTTCCATGTAGAATTACCAATCTGAAGTACTGGGGACAGTGCGAACCGATCACCTCCAAGACACTACAGCTTCTCAACGACTTATCTATTGGATATCCTTAACATTACCCAGCCAGTTCCAAATATGGACATTTATAAGTTAAAGAGGATATTTTCTCAGTAGTACCATCACCATGTCTCATTGCACTATGTTGCCTAGTAAAGTGTGTTCTCTCCCTGTGTGTTAATTAGTAGTAGTGTTATTCTCATGTCTCATTGCACTATGTTGCCTAGTAAAGTGTGTTCTCTCCCTGTGTGTTAATTAGTAGTAGTGTTATTCTCATGTCTCATTGCACTATGTGGTTTCTTGGTGTGAAGTGTGTTCTCCCCCACTGTGTTCCTTGACGGCTTGCCTGTACGTACAGCAGTGTGAGAAAGCTGGTGAAACTCAGTGCAGTCCAGTTTATGCTGAATAACCACACAGTGAGTTAACCTTCCACACACGCACACACCCTCACTCCCAGACTATCTCTACCCAACATGTTGCTGATTTAACTTGGCAAGATGGCCCTGTTACCCTATAATCTCTCTAATCTGGCCCAAACCTCATTATGCCCATGCTCATTTCTTTCTCCCTCTCTCTCTCTTTCTCTTTTTCTCTCTTCCCTTGATCCTTTCCTCCCGCTCTCTTCACCCTTTCTCTGACCAGAGTGAGCACTTTTCCTTTCTGGGCGTAAACAATCAATCCAACCTCAGCGATATGAGGTGTCGGACCACCTTCTACACAGCCCTCGGTCGCCTGCTTATGGTAGATCTAGGTGAGAATTTATCCCTCTCCTTAAATGTCTCGACTTCTATATGAACTAAAGACTTGAATCATTCTACATGAAGGCCTACATGTTTTGTTTATTAACTATTTGCTTAAGTATGTATGGTTGTGTCTGCTGTAGGGGAGGACGAGGACCAGTTCGAGCAGTTCATGCTTCCTCTAACTGCGGCGTTTGAAGCCGTCGCAGCAATGTTCAGCACTAATACTTTCAATGAACAAGAGGCCAAAGTATGTGCTTCTGGTAGTTCTTTGGGCCCTGGGTTTAATTTCTCATCATATGTTGTTCATTAATCCGAATAGAGAAGCCTTAGGGATTTGTAACCCAAAGTTTTTGTATATTTTTCCAGAGGACATTAGTGGGACTGGTTCGAGACTTGCGAGGAATCGCCTTTGCTTTTAATGCAAAGACCTGCTTCATGATGCTATTTGACTGGATGTATCCTTATCAATGTCACACCAATTGTTGACCGTCAAACAATTTCAATCTTTTAAGTCCAAAACAATGGTGCTTGTCTCCTGCATAAGGTACAGATGTGCTTCCTTAATTGGTTTCCCCTGAACAGCTACCCCTCTTACATGCCCATCCTACAGAGGGCGATAGAGCTCTGGTACCACGTCCCTGCTTGCACCACTCCAGTACTCAAGCTGATGGCTGAACTCGTCCACAACAGGTAGAGTCTGAGACTCGCAGCACACTCTACACTAGGGGTCAATCCCGAGGTGACGTATTTCTGCCTCGTTGATGCATCTGGATGTTTGTTTGATTTTATAGTGGCAATGAGGGAAATTCTTTTTGCCAGTGTGCTTCCCTTTTCCCGCCCCTCTTGTCAATCAAGGGCTCTGGTTTTAATTCACACGGAGATAAGATTTCATTAGCACGTTGTGACGATCTGCTGGTTGATCCATGTTGTGGTGTTCTTGTCACTCAGGTCCCAGAGATTACAGTTTGACGTGTCATCGCCTAATGGAATTCTGTTGTTCAGAGAAACGAGCAAGATGATTACGACCTACGGTAAGTTTGTTCTTTCAACATAAAGATTAATTTTCACCAAGCCGTAAACACCTCCAGAAAATATACATTATCCATTTTCTGAGCTTGTTAAAGCGATTAGTTTTAAAGCGATCAGACCATTTTACCTTGAGATGGCTACATTTCTTAAAGCAGACAGAGAATGGAAACACATTTTTTGGTTGGTTTTGTTGAATAAGGAGAGTTTGTGCATGGCCACAGCTACCGTGAACTGGTAACACAGTTGTTTCCTCATATGCAAGTCTCAGACGTTGAAATAACCACTTAGAAACAGACAAACCTGAACAGAGACGGAGTGTGCTGCAAACAGCGTCTGACACAGCCCATCAATCTGATCACAATCCCTGTTCACACATTCCATTACAACTTTGAGTTGGAGATTCAGGTAGAGTTTACTGGGATGATGGTTGTAAGTGGTCTTTGGCTACAAGGCAGCCAATTAGTGTAAAGCTCACTTGATTATTCATGTGGGTGCCAGATAAGTATAGGAGGGATGCTAGACATCTTCTAAAACGGACCATTTTATTCCCCAACATAATTATAGGTGTAAATGGGCTTGTAAAATAGCATCTGAGCATGTGTTTAGCAGGCCAAAGTTGCATACTTTCTATGTTGACACAAGAGAACAAGGTGAAATAACCCCCTCATCCATGCTATGCCATCTTTAGAGTGTGTGTGTGTGTGTGTGTGTGTGGTAATGTCGTCAATGCTATGCCATCTTTAGAGTGTGTGTGTGTGAGTGTGTGTGGTAATGTCATCTTTCCACACACGTGCACATGTTTTTCCTGTAGTCCTGTTTATGCTGGCATATTACCATGCGTGGGTGCATTCTTCAGCCTGATGCCTGGTGTTGTGTGTCCCGTGCTTAGGGAACCGTATTCTGACTCTCGGCGAGGTGCCAAAGGACCAGGTGTACGCGCTGAAGCTGAAGGGCATCTCCATCTGCTTCTCTATGCTCAAGGCCGTGCTCAGCGGCAACTACGTCAACTTTGGCGTCTTCCGTCTCTACGGCGACGACGCCCTGGACAACGCCCTGCAGACCTTCATCAAGCTTCTCCTCTCCATCCCACACAGCGACCTGCTTGTAGGCAACACACACACATACAGTACACACATACTCACTCACACACACACACACACACACACTTCTGCCAAGTTTATGAAAGTGTTCTGAAAGTGACTGGTTAATATGTTGTCCATGCAGGACTATCCGAAGCTCAGCCAGTCCTACTACTCGCTGCTGGAGGTGCTCACCCAGGACCACATGAACTTCATCGCCAGCCTGGAGCCTCATGTGGTCATGTACATCCTGTCCTCCATATCAGAGGGCCTCACTGCACTCGGTAAGAAAGGATCAAACCCAGTCATGTACGCATGCAAACTCTGTAGTTTAGAACTATCGATCATGTTGATATTGATATGATGATCATAGTTAATAAATGAAAAGAACGATTATGTGACGATGATTACCTCTCATCCATTACTTTTCTCTCTGTCCCTCCCGCTCTTAGATACAATGGTATGCACAGGATGTTGCTCCAGTCTAGACCACATAGTAACGTACCTGTTCAAGCAGCTCTCGCGCAGCACCAAGAAGCGAGCGGCTCCCATGGCCCAGGAGAGTGACCGCTTCCTGCACATCATGCAGCAGCACCCAGAGATGATCCAACAGGTGAGGGGCACGTCCACTACAGCTGCACACAACCCCCTGGCACAGGAGATGCACTTGGGTTTAGCCAAGACAAACATTGTACTTCCAGCTTCTAGAATGTATTTGTTGTGACTACCAATCCATAGTTGAATTAACGTAGTGCCATGTTTACATAATAAACAAACCCTCACGCAGCAAACCATGTAAACGATGCATTACATGCGAGCAGACTTATGCATCAGTATCTTTTCTCACCTGATAGCTCATTTTAAATGTACTAGATACTAGACCACCAGATGGCAGTATGATCATAATCTAATATACCCACCTACAAACCTGAGCATGCAAACGGGGCATGGTAGATTTTTTTTTTTTTCTTTCTGTAGAAAAGCCAGAATTCTTGGGAAGCTTGGCCGAAATTGCAGAGAAATTCCTATCAGCATTGTCTGTGGGCCAAGATCTTTATCCGATCAGAAATGCTGAAAGTCAGGGCTTGGTATCCAGAATGTCATTCAAATATGAAAAACGCATTCCGGGGAGTGGGGTGGTAGGGAATAGCTGAGATGTTTGTTTTTAAATCTGGCTCTAGAATTAACTTGATAAGCTGATGGGTTCCATATTGTAGATTTCGGTTTTAATGGATAATGTTTGTGAACTCGCATTAGGTCTTTGTAAATAATTTACTAACTTTCCCCTGTTGTTTTCCAGATGCTGTCAACTGTGCTCAATATTATTATTTTTGAAGACTGCAGGAATCAGTGGTCAATGTCACGGCCACTGCTAGGCTTAATCCTGCTCAATGAGAAGGTAGGGGTAGGTTTGAGCACAGTTTTTTTCATCTCTCCTTTATAAAAGTATTAAATTATTAAAGTTATCCATCTCTCAGTATAAATTAATGTTTAAGTCCAACCTTTGGGAATCTAGATTCTGAGCGAGTTGGATGATTGATTAGTTGTGCCAGTGACACTGGCTACTGTTAAGCTGGGTCTCTTAGATCCTATCTGATAGAAATGGAGATAAATAGTTTATTGATTTTGGAGGCTGTTGTAAGTCTGCTCATGTCTGTTTGTTTTTGTTTTACAGTATTTCGCAGACTTGAGGAACAGCATTGTGAACAGCCAGCCGCCAGAGAAACAACAGGCCATGCACTTATGCTTTGAAAACTTAATGGAGGGTATAGAACGAAACCTGCTTACCAAAAACAGAGACAGGTAAGCCATCCTCAGTTGTTTATCATGTTTTTATAGACAGTTTTACCTCCTTTTGAAAGAGTGTCAAGTGTGAACTTACTCCATCATCTAGACCATCTCCCATTTCTGCGTTTGTTTTTTCACACCTTTCAGGTTTACACAGAACCTTTCAGTATTTAGAAGAGAAGTCAACGACTCCATGAAGAATTCCACTTACGGGGTAAACAGCAACGACATGATGAGCTGACATTCCACAGAGCACCAGACCGCGGTGGCGTGGTCGTAATTCCCCCCACCCACCCCTCCGAGCTCCCGCTCCGCATCCCTAACCCCCCCCTGGCCCGGACGCCAGGGTAGGGTCTCCGCTGCGCAAGCCTGCACCTCCCACACCCCAGCCCCTCACCTAGGCACCGGTCCCCTTCTCGCTCCTTCCTCGCTCTTCTCCCCTTTTTATATATTCACATATAAATATACACAGATTTTAAAGCCAGTTATCTCGAGGTCACTCCACTGACCTTCCTCCTGTCAGTCGGGGCTCAAAGTCCAAAGAGAGTTTAGTTGGGGTGGGGGTGGGGGTCGTTGCGGGCTGAAGAGGGGGTGGGGGTGCTCAGAGACACTGGCACAAACGTATGAGTGGCTGCTGTTCTTCCATCTCTCGAGAGATTTAGGGAGGGTGTGGATTATGCGTGCACTTGTTTGTGTGTGTGTGTGTGCGCGTGTGTGTATGTGTGTTTGGGGAGGGGAGGGGAGGGGTATAAGCTGGTATATGTAGTGCTCTGCTTCTGCCTGCCTTGTATAGAAACACACAAAAAAAAAGACGTGTACATTTTTTTCATAACATTTTGAACAATGTTTATAATGATTTCAATTTAAGAAAAAACAAAGAAAACAAAAACAAAAACGATGAAAGTGTGTGACATTTTTACAGTCTAGTAAGTTAGTGCAACTGTGCTGAAGTGTGGGTTTGTCTGTATGAAGAGAATACTATATCCAAGTGACAGATGTTTGATTGGCGTGAGTGGTGTGATAGATCCAGTACATGTCAGAGAGGCTTGTGGAGGCGGGTGGCGTGGGAATAAGGGTGGGGTGGGGGGGTTGGTTTTGCTTGAGGGGAAAGAAAAAAAACTGCGTTGTATATTTTCCTTAAAATCTTTAGAGTGACATGACGGCGCATGGAAGACTTTGTAAATACACTATTTCCTGCTGCCTTTCAGTTGCAGAGTAATGTTAGGGGCCAGTGAGGATCCCATTCCCATAAGTCAAGTCTGAGGTGTGCTATTGAGATGATGGTGAAGATGATGATTATGATGATGATTATGATAGTGGTTGTGATGAATGACTATAAAATCCTTCCCCCTGGGCCATGGAAACATCCTCTCTGCCTTTACTGTAGCTCTGAGTGTTGGGAACTCAGAAGCTTGCTGCCCTGGCCTAGGATTTAGCGATTGAAGATCAATCAAATGAAAGTGGATGATTGCTACGTTCGATGTGTACGATTCATTCCGAGACCTCAGCTGCAGGGGGGGTGGGGTGGGGGTGCGCAACCACCAGTCCTCCTCCTCCCCCCTCCCCTTTTTTTATAGTCTCCGAAGGTTTGATCATGTCTTTTGTGGATTTTGATTAGCTAAAAAGATTATGGTTGTAGTGAAGTTGCTCTTCTCCGAGCATTTTGTCAACTGTTGCCCTGCTTTTTAATCTCACAGGCTTCCAGTCTCTTGTGGCTTTATTGTTGACCTGGCATTTGTTTGGTAGTGAGGCCTATAGGATATAGCTGTGAATTTCAAAAAGAATCTGGTACTGCAACTCAGCTAAAACAGGAGTGAATCAAATCTTGGCAGTTGTCTCTAGCTTTCACCCAAATGTTTTTTTCCTTACCCCCCTGAAGGAATCCAGTTTTATTTTTAATAACCGAATAAAATAATGCATCAAACTATGGTAGATTTAAAGAAAAAAGAAGCATTAAACAAGAGACAGAATGGAATATATTAGCAACTTGTGCTACTCTCAACAGATGTTGCTGCTAACTGTTTGTGAAGATCTAGCTCATCTCTAACCATGTTAAACACTCATGGATGTTTTAAGTTCCTTTTTTCGTTGGTTCCCTGATGTGAATGTGTCCTTTTGGCGACTGTGTGTTGGATCCATTGAGTGACAAGGTAGCTGGTTGAATTGTTTGGATGTCTGCTACATATAGTGTAAGCATTGTGACTGCAAAATAAACGTCAATGGTTTGTATATGAAGCTCTATTTATTCCACACAAGTCTACTTCAAACCCATGCTCCAGTTGGTTGAGGGTACACAAGACGTTATCATACAGGGGAAAAAACGCATGTCTGATACAGCATCAGGAAAAGGTTATACAAAAAAACAAAACATGGGGTGAGCTTGTAGGCTTTATCTTACAATGGTGCCTTGTTTATGCTCTTTCCTTTCTTTTCATTATCAGTCACAAATGTTGTGAAATAATATTACTGTAAAATAGACAAAGACCTGGGAAGACGGGACCTTTCCGCTTAACATAATCTGACACTGATGATATGGCGCAATCTACACACAACTGTCTTCCAATGTTAAGTATTTTTTGTCTCAAAATATAATCAATTCTGTGGTTATTTCCCCCACCATTCTGAAATTTAACCAAATATTACAGAAAGACGTCAGTCACACTGCTCTGTTGAAGACTAACTTTGTTCCTCCTTGCTTTGTTGCTTGCATTTGGCATTAAAAACGGCATCATTGAAGCCCCCCCTGTTCCTTGCAATCTCAATGGCATAAAACTGGATTCTGGTAGCTGTAAGTCAATCAAACAAGAGTTAGACGATTAATTATACATCATGAAACAAGACTGCATTATACAGTTAAAATTAAAAATCTGACATACCGAATATTGTGTTTTCCTCTGTGTAGTCCTTTCTGCAGTCTAGACGAAGTAGTGTTCCATAATTGAAGTCCTCAACAATACCATCAAACTGATTGCAGAATGGCCTCCATCTCTAAATAATGACATTGAGACGGCAATTATATTTAATAACTTAAGCATTTTAGTATTTTCCTCTAACTCCCAAGGAAGAACAATTGCAATTTTCAAATACATTTTACTGGTTGATCAGTGAGACGTTAAATGCTGATGACCATATTCACTAGAGCAGAGTGCAATGATGCATTAATTAAAAATAATTACTAAAACATGTGAAACTGAACTTGGCTTGCACATTGTGCATATTTAAAATTGCATGTTAATGAGCTTGCATATTATATTGTTATTAACAATATTTTTAATTAATACTAACAGTCTTCCAAAAACCTCTTGGTACAAATGGATTGGTTTTCCTTTTGAATGATTAGGAATACCTCTTTGGCCTCAGGAGATTTTAGATGATCAGGGTCCAGTAGCTCCAGGTTAAGGTCACTAAAACTTTCCGTGAATGCGGAATATATTTTATCATCTGATTTGGTCAGTTTCAGGAACTTGGGATCCACAGAAGAAATCAGCTTTGGTGGGGAAAGAAAAGTTTTAAACTTAGACTCATCATGTTTAACATTTAATAGTGTATTAGGACAATCATACTTACATTAAAGTACACTTCCGCATGGTTGTATGCCTTCATGGCCCACATTACCTCCAGTTGGGGCTGAATGACAAAACATGGAGCATTTGAGTGACATGATATGATGGGGCCATCAAAGGAGTACAAGACTGGCTTAATGGTTCAGTCTGACTGCAGTAAGTGGGGTAGAAGCTTCTACTAGGCCTGCATATTTGAAGACCTGGATTACAGGACATCACTGAATTCATTGCACTCCTGCAATATCACGTGATGTGAAACATAATTTGGGGTAGCACCTCACCCGCTGTACTCACATCATTTCCGTACGCCTCCGCCGGGAGAGAGAGAGCGTGCGCTGCTGCTGAAGCCCCCTCCACACCCTGAAAACGTAGAATAACGTGTCAATAAACATGAATGTAGTGCATACTGTCCTTAACAGATTAATGCTGTGGGGGGCAACAAACATCTCCATACATATTTACACTGACGTTTGTGGTTAGCTAGCTAACAAGATAGCCATGTATCCCGACTAACACTTAACATTACCAGTGCTCGCGACTTAACATAAAACGTGTGAATAAATATTCACACTGTTCGTGAGCAATATCTGACCACGTTAATAGTGAACTTTACTAACACCTTTGTACTGAACTGTTAACAGCACATGGTAACGCTAAGTGGTAAGTTAGCTAATATTTAAGCATGTTTGTGTCTGGCCTGTTGAGCTAAATGTCACATTTATGGCTTATTAATCTCTTGTAACGGCATTGAATAGAGTACCATTGGATGAAGCATGCAATGAGCAATGGCAATACTGTAAAGCGTGCTGCCATAACAAGTTATGTACCGAAAACTCCTTACCAAAGACGCCAATCCATTACTCGACGCCATGCTTGCTTGCGATGAGCACGTTGTCCTGAATCACGACAGCTTGGCGTCATGCGTTAAAGGCGTGGCTGTAAAGCCTAAAACACGCACTGTGGCTGTAAAGCCTAAAACACGCACTGTAAATTGGGTAAGAGCAGAAATTAGATCAAAATTACTGTCTATGTATTTGTATTGCCGCCCCAAGGTATGAAAAACAAACATGAAAAGGACATGCATCGTGGTTTAAGTCACCGATAGACTACATGTTATGAGCATATCCTTAAGCAGGCCTAGGTCAAGATCGCATAAAATAATAAACTTAAAGCCATCAGCGAAGGATAACCTAAGACACCTACAACAGGCTATTAAGAATGACCTGAAACTAACTTAGTCATGGGTCCAGGCAATACGAATTAAGAGTAATTGACCTATATAATTTCCTATATAAAAATAATAATATTAAACCTCTTGCTTTTAATTAAACAATGTTCTAAGGCTATCTGATCTAGTTAGATTTTTTGTTTTCATTGGAATGTATTCGTTTTTCCAGAACTAGGCCTACGCTATAAATCCTGCCTCACCATATTACACTCCCCTGTTCTCGGAATTGGTTGAGGCACAAGCAAAGGAGCATCAACAGGACAGGAGTGGGCTACATCCCTTGCTGTCTTTTTTTTTTAACCGCTCGCTCGCCTTGAAGACCTGCGCAGCACCAATAAACGTCACGCACAACGCGCAGTTCCGAGGAAAGCTTTCCGTATTTTAACTAGGACTATGTGTATAATGTGAGTTTCCGTGGACATTATCCACATGTTCGGATGTAGTGATTGTTCCATTATACCGTGCTGGCAGCGGAGGATCAAGGATTACTGAGCATACAGTGCTTGAGGAGGTAGGCGCGCATGGCATCTTCACCATTGTTCAGCCTAGCTGTCATCTGCACGCAAACCTGACAAGATGCTACAAGGTGATCGTTCTCAAATGCTACAATATAGCCTATATCTAGATAATATACTGCTGTTATTATTTACAAATACGATACTGTTTTGAGTGTAGCAGACTGATGTAACTAGGCTAACCTCGGGTGAAACCACACGAGGTGATCTTTTTTTTTTTGCTATATGCTGGTAAATTGAAGGTTATCGTGGGAAAGTTGTGGCCAGCATCCCATAGGTCTATGCTAAAATAGTAGTCACTGGGAATCTATAGCAGGTAACAGGCTACAGTTTCCGCAATTTTTCTCAGCAAACATTATGTGGGGTAGGTTACTCGATGGAGTCAAAATCTTTACGTATGTTAGGCTATGTGATTTGTCATTAGTCAAGAATTAGGCTATGCTCTCTAGTTAATTAAAGTAAATTGTTGTTTGTCATTTGATAGATTAGGCCCATCAATGTTCTAGGTTGGCCTATATAGTAATTCAGTTGAATAGGCTACATGCTGCATTCTCTTCATGGTTTAATATTAGGCCTACATTTCTGGTTGAGTGGACTCAAATCAGACAACTTATAGCCTACTTTAAAAACTATGTCCCCCTTTGCACAAGTTAATTCCAAAACAAAAGCTGGTAGGCTATTTCTATTTGTCCTGTCCTCTAACAGGAAGCCATGTTTCCTTACTGGAAAAAACTCTGTTTTGGTTGAAATGGTTCTATGTTGATGTAAAAATATTTTAATTGTTGAAATAAAAGACAACCGAAATTATTATATTAAAAAATAACATTTTGTTTTCCTTTTTATAAATCCTTTAGAAGTCATCTTAGTTAAATGGTTGCACTCATAATGTTTTAGATAGATAGATAGATAGATAGATAGATATACTTTATTCATCCCCAAAGGGAAATTACAGTGTTCGAGCAGCCGTAAACACAGTTGTGTTGTGGGTTTCCTATTTGTTTTTTTACCATAGGGGTATTCCCTAGCAGGTGCAAGTTTGTACAAGGGAATTGGCTGAATTCATAATATTCCCATAGGTTTGTGTTTGATATGTTCCCCATTGGAATGCCTCTGCTTCTCATTTCAGGAAAAAAAGATGAGTTTTGGCATCCTCGTTAACTGAACTATGAAAGCCCATGCCCCCTGTCACTGTTTTATTGTTTTAGTGTAAATCCATGTAGTCAAAATATTGACATCTCTGCCTCAGGACCTTCACATAGATTTGCATGGGATCAATGGGGAAACAGTTGACACAACATTATCAACATCCATGAGTACAGTAGTTCAATTTCAAGTTCCAATTTGTCTTATCAATTTAAAAAAAATAAAAATAATGTTGGTTCAGGCACTGTTTAGGCAACATTTCGATTTAGCACCGGTATCAGATCAAATCCAAGCGATACCCATCCCTACAATTAAGGTCATAGATTCTTTTTAGATGCAAATCCTACAATATGAAATTCATTAATTGGAAGTAGTATTGTTTTTAAAGGTGGGGGAGAGGGGGTTCTGACTGTAATCATTACATATTCTGAACTTTGCTTAAAGGTATCCAATGCAGTTTCAGGGTTTTTCACTACTGGGCTCCCCCTATTTTTGTAGAGTATTTGTGTTTTACACAGCTGTTGTAAATACCATTTATGGCTTGCATCCTTCCCCCTGGACACAGTATTTGTGATTTTGTTTACAAACTGGCAAAGATAATCTCCAAAAAGCTATGCCGACTGACAAGGTAATTAATATTACATGATTTCATTTAAGTAGTAGGCTATAGCATAATTGCCATAAAGCTATTTGTTATTCTCTGGGTTGGGGAAGAGTGAAGTTGCAAAGCTGGTTTTCCATAGAGGGGTAATGTACGGCTGGAAAGACACGCCATTCTCCCTATTATAATTTAGTTTACTATCACAATAACTTTGAAGCTGTTGTTATATTAGGATGAAAACATTTACATAGGATGAATTTCACAGTTTACAATTTTCAATGTTTGGTCGTACACACCCGCACAGTACATGAGAAAAAGAACATGCCTGGCTTCACTTGAACTAGCCTTACTCCATCTCAGTATGTCTAGAGTCGGAGATGTAATCAATGTCTCCCTAATCTGATTGTCCAAATCCATCAGTCTGTTTCCTGGTGAGCCCTCTGGACGTGATCCGTGATCTGTCTTTAGTGATGTGAGATGTGGTCTGTGAAGAACTGAAGGGGATGATTCTTGGCTAAGGTCAGCAGATGGGATGGGTCCGGGTGCATCCAGCAGGGAGCAGCCGATAGGAAAGGCTTTGGTGACTCTGTCACACATATACACCAGCAGAGCTCAGATGCTGGTAACCAGCTCGAATGAGCAGCATGCATGCAGTGATGCAGAAGTGTTGGCACACATACGCACATCCCATAGCTGAGCAGAGCAGAGCAGAGCAGGCCATGGGGAGAGCCTGTGTGTGTCTGCATGCATCTGCTTGTTTGCATTTGCACTGGAGGAGGAGGGGTCGCTATGTGCAGGCTGCTGTAACCATGAGCTATACCCATCACATTACATTGTGATGGACTCTTGGCTGGTTTGACCTCCATATGGGAAGTGGTGAAAAATAGGTATGGTTATGGCTTGACTCAATCGATTGTGCTGGTAGGCTTCTCCCCCCACCACGTGGTTTCCCGGCAGAGGGGAGAGAGAGAGGTTATGCCTATCGGTGGTGTTTTCTCCAGAGGTGCCCGGAGGATTCTGGCGAGACCAGTGTTGCCCTGGTGACGGCAGCGAGCGGCTGATTGGGCGTTGGCTGCTCTGGCGGCACTAAGATAAGTGCATTTCAGTTGGGGTGGAGAGAGAAGGGGGTGGGGTCACACGGGAACATGCAGAGAGAGGGAGAGAGAGAGAGAGAGAGAGACTGGCTGCAGAGTGCTGAAGAAAGATGACGGGAAGCCTGGGTCCATCAGCATAGGATTTCCTCTTCATTTAAGGCAAGGCTTGGTGGAAAGCTGGTTTGTGTTGTTTTGATTCTAAACTCAGTTCTTCCTGCTTCTAGATAGTGTGCTTTTCCTGCTCTCATTCTGCTGATTCCACTGGAATTTATGTTTTTTTCTTGGGCTTTAATATTGTTCCAGTAGGCCTTAAAGCAAGCAAACGAACTAAATGATATTGCGGTAGTTTTATAGCTTAACTGTAAGGATAATTATATTTATTGATTGAATGGACATAACAAAATGCAGAGTACATCAAGAACGAATTAGTGGTTAATGAAATTTTGCATACTTCAGTTGTTAACTTGAAAACAAAAATGGTGTCTGTTTTTGAACTGGTAAGATTTAAGTTGTGTATAAAGCACATATTTAGCACAGATCACAGGAGCGGTAAGTCACATGATTCAGTGCTGAATTACAGACTATTACATATCCATGGCTCCTAATTCATAATAGTGGTTGTGTTTTCTTGTTTCTGACCACACTAAAGCAGGCCATGTGCAATTGAGTCATTTAGGGTGTATGGGTGTTCTTGGCCGATGTGGGCTCTGGCGGTTAGTTCATATCCTTTGGCTGTGTTCTCAGTCCTCTACAGCCCAGCCTGTCTGGAGCTGGCATGGAGGCCTCTATTAGTGCATGAGATGAGTGGAGTGCTACCAACCCACACAGATAATGTTGACTCATTGTTTTCATTATCATTTTTCATCTGAGAATGAGGGACAGAAAGAGCTCCAATAGAACAAACTGTGGACAGACATGTATGCTTTTTTGAGAGGTGTGTTTTGTAGTCGTTTGAGATTTGAATGCAAGTTTCATTTGGATGTGAATGCTGAAGCCAAAAGAGAATATTAAAACAACCAGTTTGTAATAGGAAGCATTGATATGTTGCATCAGCAGACCTGTGTATAACAGTGGCTTTGTAAAAGGCTTGGGTAATAATTGTAATCATATTGAAGTTTAGCCTAAGACTATGATTTGCGATTCCCAACAGTCATGTCTACTCAATGCATTTTCATACTTCATTGCAGCTGTTTTGGTAGTGATTTCATGGTTTATTTCAGGTTACATTTCTTATAGTTTCCATTGTGTACTGAATGTATAATGAATGCAGAAAATACACAACACACATCACATACACATCACATCAAATATGAAATAAATTCAAAAGAAGACCTAAAACACATCATTAAGACACACCAACTGTACAGTAATTTTAGAATATTACATCTCTCTGAGCAGAAAAGCACTTACCAACAAAATCTCCAAATTGCTTTCCCATCTCCTATGCCAAGATGAAGAA